>NC_066837.1:12199776-12539776 GCF_001640805.2 Lates calcarifer | reverse complement strand
GAGCCACAAGCATGACTCTAAATGCAATGAGACTGACAGAGGAGTCTCATGTAGAAAGGAACCGCCCTCCGCTCACATATTGAAAACATTTGGGTTATTTCCTGAGAACATCACTTTGATTGGGGGATTATCACTTTGAGACTGCCTGCTGCAGTGGAGGAAGCACAAAACACATGTTGCTGATATTTTGTCCCTCAGTCATGCCTACAAATGGAAATTGACTGAGGCAGGAGAATTAAACCTTACATTGTCGTTCAAAAAACGGATTCCTCGAGTGACTGATGACTATTGCATATGGCTGCACTTCAACACTGAAGAATATACTTAAAAATAAAGACCTTGATTTATTGATAGTCTCAGTTTTCAGTTATTAAATGCGGAAGTCTTCTGCAGAGGCCTCAGTGTGGTATGTATTAAATGTGACTCAAAATAGTTGACCCAATAACATACAAGTAAACAAGGGAAAAGGGAAATGAGAAGATTTTGAGGTGGACATTGAAGGCCACAATGAAGAGGCCTGCAGTTTCAGTCGATTCAGAAATAACTAAACAAATTTTCTAAAAATAACATTTGTTTTTTGCTGTTACAGTTAAGCAAATACTAATATGTAATGGTATAATGTGGTGGAGGTGCAGGAGGGTTGGTATTATGACCTAAATTCCCAAAAAAGAGTCATAATGCTCTTATTTACTGTGCAGGTTCGGACATAGTGATGCTCCTGGCGAAGGCCAGCTGGTTACTGGTCGACTGACAAAATTGAGATGTTTTGGTGAGATGGGAGACAACAAAGAAAGAGCGGAGAGAGTAGTCTTTTGGCTGACAGGCCTGAGGCAATGAGCAATGCGAGGCCTGAGCCACTATGATCAGAGAGCATGCAGATGATAAGTCTATAAATAGAAGCATGCAGTGGGGGGGGCAAAAGGGCTATTTCCTTTCATATGATGCAAAAGGATGGTTGAATTTCTGCTGAATCTTCTGTAATGACTACTTCAGAGCATTACCAGTTACCATTAAATTTTTTACCCATTAAATCAACCATCACAAGATGGGATAGCAAAACATATTTCACCAGGAGGGCTTCTGGACTATTTACTCCAATATGTTTTGTCATGCATACCATGAAAATAGACAAATATCAATTGTCTGTTCAGATAGAGAATTTTTTTCTGGGTTAGCAGCCAAACATTTTTCAGATGTCCATGTGACTGTGGTTTGGTTGCCATTTTAAAAGATATTTTAACTGCAGCACAGGCTGAAGTTCAAGTAGATTAACATGCATTTTACAAAACCAGATGTTATTTTGCCAGCCTTTTACATTTTGAATGACAGAAGATCTGAGTTTTTCCCTCGTGTCTGCTCCATCAGCATTCATTAGCCATACTAAGCCCTCTTTATAAAAAATTCTTGGCCTAAGTTTCCACTGTAACTGAGATGATTGTCAAACCATATCACTGAATAATTGCAGCAAATACAGCAGCATAATGCCACATATCTCTCTGCTGAAGTCCACCAGAGTTAAGAGAGGAAACAGGGCTTCTAAAACCGTGCAGAGTGAATGCATGTAAACCTCAGAGGTGTTAACACTCACAAACTAGTTAATTCTTGCTTACGTAAAAGAGGGTCAAGGTTGAGTCTCTCGCAGGTGTTTGCTTGATTGCATTGACCTCCAGTCAGGTCAAACAAATGCTCACACAACAAAATCTAAAGAGACAAACACGCCTTGTGGCTCCATAAACCTGTGGCCTCCTGCAATCAAAAACAAGCTGCAGATGTACAGAGTTCACTGGAACAGTGCATCGACATCACTGTGTATGTGTGGGCCTGTGATAAGAAGTATACAAGTTGCATAACTTCTCTATAATTACCTCAGGAATCGTCATGGGTTGTCGCCCAAACACAACATCAGGTCCGACCAGAGAAAATGCAATAGCTCAGTTGTTGTGACACAGTTTGCACTGTACGTGTGACTGGGTTATATTCTCACTATGACTGTACAGTGGCTGCACAGTTTCAAACAAGGATGTAGTGAGGCTAATTTGGTCTCTTGTTTACTGTGTCTTCACATCACCATGAAGAACGAACATGCAGGCAGGACAGCAAACGCTATTCTCCTGTGAAAAGCTAGCAAAACACCTCATAAATAAATCAACATATTCTATTACGCTTAAGGAGTGACACAAAAAAAGCAAATATCACTCCTGTTCTGATCTGTATATAGTGAATTAAAATTGCATGGGGGGAGAGACCATTAATCATCTCATTGGCAAGCAGCCTTGCTTCATAAGTACGTAAGTACGTATTAAAAGGACAAACAAAACATAGTTAACACAACACAGAACACATCCACATCATCGTGGCCTTTACAGCTGTCTGCATCACAGCAACAATGAACATGTAATGAAAAATGCATTGGAAATATTACAGTAAAAACAAGAGTTAGACACTGAAATGAAGTCATGTGCAACAGCAACAGGCAAAAACACAGGAAATAAAAACTCTTGGCATACATAAATTCTTACAGTTTCATCTGCAGCTGAATGTGGTTTCTGCTTGGCTTCAGCTTGATGAACCAAATATAATCACAGTATTTGTAAAGGTCAATTTACACTTAGCCACCTGCATCCTAAATGTCTTGTACAATTTTGAGTTAAATTGCTTGTTTTTACTTCACACACAATTAAGATATACACTTAGTTGCCATTTTATTAGGTACATTTAGCTGATATAGTTTAATACAACAGGCCTGAAATAAATCCTACCTTCATAAATATTCATTTTAGCTCTGTATAAATAAACCAGAAACTGAGTATATGCAAACGAATAATGTTACATACAATTGAATACAGTGCATTTCTAGCACCACTGGTATATCTCTGTTTGTGTGTGTGGCTGCTAGTGGCAGTCACTCACAGCTTTACACATTTAAGGTAATTTTTAAATCCAAAACATTCCTCTTTCTCACATTTACAACACTGACAGCAACAGACTTAACCAGCAATTTGCAATGTTCGAAATCTTGCAATCCATGATAAATTGTCTGCAGTACAAGCCCCATGAGGAGCCTGTGTGACACTCATTACCAAGAAACTACAATAAAAACAATGTTTGTGGCTGTGGTCCTCAGGGGCCTCTTCCTCATCATTCACTGTAAAAGTCACTAGCTTCATTGTAATGCCTTTGCGATTTCTTCAGAATGCACTCCAACAATCTGATGCACAAACATCTGGCTGCTAGCATATAAACCGCCTGCCATGCAGCAGAGCAACCCACATTTATACTCTGCAGGCACTCCTGCTGAGATATTCATAAGTCTTCCATGGCTCCAGAAATTGTGACACCTTGCTCACTCCCACAGTTCAGCTGCAAGCATATCACACAGCCGAGGTTTGCTTCTTTTGGGGTCTTTAGACTTGAATTGACAACTTAAAAAAAGACTTTTAAACTTGTATCACAACTGTGTTAAGAGCAGCAACTAACAATTATTTCCATTACCAAATAATGTTAAAGTTACATTCTTGATTAACCATTTCTAAAATGTCAGAAAATAGTGAAAAATGTCCATCACACTTCTCCAAATCCAAATTTGAAAAACTGAAATGGTTTTATCCCACAAGCTGATTATAACCATATTGGAGAAGCTGGAAATAACTGACTGAGCTAAAATTATTGTAAATAATTTTCTGTGTGATCAACAGTTACATAATTGACTCAGTTTTTAAATGTTCTAGTTTATTTGTAAGTAATAAATTAGATTTTTTTTTTTTTAAATCATTATTTCTTCAAATTTACTGTTCTATTTGTAAATTTTAATTAGTATTAGCTTCATCTGGTCAAGGATGCATAATGAATTGTTTAGGACTCCAAATACAAAGTGTATGACTTGGGATTAAATTGCACTTCATAGCCAAGAACTGAGACTCACCTGTGATTTCAAAATAATGACTTTGCCTCCGCTCTGGTTGTTTGAAGAGAGTGTTTCTTCAGTACAACCATGCTGCAAACTCTGTTGAGACAATGTACATATAATAAAAGTTTAAGTTAATGTGTGTTTTGCAACTTTACATTTCCTAGTCATAACCCAATTCTGTTTTTGCAGCCTCATACAAGACTTTCATAATGAGCTGGACAGGAAATGAACACAAAACACAAACGCTGTGGGTAAATCTGCACTGCCACACAGTCTTATGAGAAATAGCTGACGTATATAAAAGAGACTTTTTGACTGAATGGCCCTGGAATGTAGTTTAATTTTCGGTTCAAATCAAAAAGCATACTTTTGAGAAGTTCAAATTTGGCAACCACAACAACACCCCAAATTCAACTATGACACACGCCCAGGATTCATCTCAGCCAATCAGTGGAAGCTTATCTGCTTGTCAAGCCAATCAGCTACGGAGGGGGCGGGTCACTTAGGCTGTTGCTAGGGTATGTCCCTGATGACTTTTATTCTCTCACGCCAATCAAATCGCATCTCGCCCTTTACGACCTTCTGATTGGTTATAACACACCCGGAGAACCCGCCTGCAGGCTTTTCTTATTGGACAGATTCACGATCACTCACCTCGCTGAGTTTTAGTTAGGTGCTGTTGATACTGTAGTTTGGAGTCAACCAAGGACTCAGAAGTGAATATATCGGCGAGCACACATCGCTCTGAAACAGTTTTTTAAATTACCATTCCATTATTTTATGACTTGTACATTTGTGTAAATAGATTGTTTCTATTTTTATAACAAGACAACAACAGGATGGAACTTAATTCTCTTTTAATTCTGCTGGAGGCTGCAGAGTACTTGGAAAGAAGAGACAGAGGTATTTCAAGCTAAATTGACAAGTTGACAGCATTTCTACGCTCGTGACTATTTTGTGAATGGAGATTTAGGGTGGCAGCTAGCTTCACGGTTTTATCATATGTGAAGTTTTAACGTGCCCTGCCGTAGTGCAGGTATGATGTCACTTTACAGACAATGGGACATAGACCAGACGATTGGGTGCAAACTGGACTCAGTAGCCTAAATGCTAAATAGGAATAACTGTAGTTCGTTATTTAAAGGATGTCATATATTTGTGAGCAGTGTTTGGATTATTTCTGATAAAAGGCAGACGGTATATACAGTCAGAGTGCAGTATTTTTAGTAGAGAAATGAGTAAACAAGAATGACATTGAAAATAGTAGCTAGTATCATAATGACAGATACTCTTAAATGGCCGTGTAATCTTGGCTGTGTAAAATATAAACCTTGCTGAAGGATATACAATGCTAAGTGGATGTATTGGAAGCTATATGGATGAATTGTTCCTCCGGAATTGACATTTAGCCTCTGTAGCTTTTCCATGTTTCACAGTTTCCCTACACGACTCATTAGCAGCTTACTTTTTAAAATTAATTCTTGCAGACATGACAATTATATTAACTTCATTCATTTTGTTTTCTGTGTCCATATAGAGGCAGAACACGGTTATGCGTCTGTTTTACCGTACAGTAGCGACTTTTCCAGAAAGAAAACGAAAGCCTCGCCAATTTCCAGAAAAACTCAGAACAATAGGTAAATATATTTCCTGATTCTTTTTATTACATGTTTGTGTCCGTGCCAGCTTACTGAAACACACGCACAGACATGGTGTAGGAGAGCTGTTTTCATGCACACTGCCATCTTTCTTGCTGCCTGCCTGGGCTGGGCTCTCTGTTTTGGTCCCTCCAATAAACACTGCCACGCGTACACTGTCAACTCTGCTGCTCTCTCTCTCTCTCTCTCTCTCTCTCTCTCTCTCTCTCTCTGGTTCACACACACAAACACACACCTAAAAAAACCTTTCCATGCTGAGAGAAAATACACCCGACATGCATATAACCTTTCGTTTTTGCACGCTGTCTCGCACGGCTACCATTCTTTCACCTGTGCAAAGCTTTGAAATGCCCTCTTTTTCATGTGGTTGGTGTGATTTGTATGTATGTGTCTCTGTGTATGTGTGTGTGTGATGGGAAATGAAAGCAAATGTCTTATATCTTACTTAGATTGTCCTGCACTTTCTCCTTCACACTCAGACACACTCACAGAGTTGACTGTGACAACGTAGATCGAAGCTTCTGATCAGAGTATCGACTGGTTTTCTCTCCTCGTGAAACTTTAATTAACACACATTCATTACGGGTATGACACCATTTAAATGCGTCAGAGTCTAAAACTAATAAGACATCGCTGCAAGGGCATAATAATTACAGGGAATTACTTTACATACGTAAATACATCGAAGTTTCAGTTTCGGTTCAGTCCTGTTCTCTCTCTCTCTCTCTCTCTCTCTCTCTCTCTCTCTCTCTCTCTCAAGACCGGTTGGACAGCTGATTAAAGGTCATTTAAACATCAGCTGGATAACATTTAATTCTCTACCTCTAAAATGAAAAGGCCTGCAGGAGTGGCAGTAGGAGAGTCACCAATTGTGAGACTGTAGTTTCACAGTCACTTCATCTGCCAGTTACTTTCTTGGCTAATCCATTAATTGATTTAATGTTTTGTCTGTCAAATATCCTTGTGTTATCCAATCAGTCCAAAACTTGAAGATATTCACATTTGAGAGGTTGAGACCACAGAGCGTGGGGCGTTTTTTGCTTGAAAACCTACTGAAATAATAGGTGACGATTAATTTTTCTTGGATTAATCTACTAATCCTACCTAGCACTGGTCTTTGGATATCTGACACACCCGATGGACCTTGGTGTAAAATAGCATTGCAACAATGATAGTGTCAATGTGGGAAACATCCCTCCTTCTCTTGAATTCACACCCACATTTGGAGACTTTCATGCCTGAGACTTACATGCAAGTTTTTACAAGGTTATTTCATCTAGGTGTGCAACAGTGAAGTCATTCAGAGTCAGTCAAATGTTCATCAAGTAACTATGATTTACAGTAAATGTGTTTTTGGTGAAACATTTGCATTGTTAGTCCTGGTCAGTCCAGTTTATTTCCAGGAAGAGTGGCATGTTAAAATCTGATGAAAAAAATGGCTGTTGGCTATTATTAGTTTAAAAGAGCGCAGTGAACCTGATTTCCTGAATAATGAGTCTCAGTGTTACATAATTACTCAAACAGTATGTTAATCTGTGGTATGACTATTGTATTTACACTCCTTTTTTTAGGAGTGTAGATTTGTAAACTACACGTAAGTTTATTTTTATTTGTATCCATTAGTCAGAAATGAGAATGCAGTCTCCTCCACATTCCTCTGATACAATCTCTAACAGACTAAGATAATTAAGTGTGTGTGTGGGTGAGGGGTGTGTGTGGCAATGTGGCAGGTGGGTGTGGTGGCCAAAGCAGACACCTACACACAGTGACAAGCACAGCTCACTGGGTTTCATGAACTAGACCTGCTTTTCCCTCCTTTTTCTCTTAACTGTAAGAAAAACAGGGCAAATTCCCCAGCTCCCTTTATACTCTCCTACCACTCTCCCGCAGTTTTTTTAAAGTATCAACAGGATGCTGGAGGAGGTGGGGTGGGTGGTGGTGGGTTAGTGAAGTAAAAACATGTTTCATGTTTGAACTGAAACTGTAGTTTCAGTTTAGTAGAATCTGGCTGTTTGTTAAAAAGTGCAATGTTTGCTTTGTTGCACCAATAACGGGTGTTACAGTGTTTGATTTCCTAATCAAATCTTCAAATTAAAACAAGATAACACGTTTTGCAATATTGCACTATCCAGGGCATGTGAAAAAAAAAAAAACATCAGTTGGGAGTCTATTTCTGCACACAGACAGAAGAAACCCTGGTGGAGTATCCCTGTTTACTCGCAGGCTGTTGTTAAATCAAAACACTTCTAAAAAAAGAGAGAGACACCCAGAAATTTATAAGTGAAAATTTTCTTGCTTCACCTCCCTGTCACAGTAGATATGGAATTAAAAATATAAATATCCCAGATGACAAGCATCCTTGGAAACTGTGATTCCTGTGAATGTGGGAAAATGAACACGGGGTACTCAGAGTTTGAGCTTTGGCAGTTTAACATCCCATATAAAAGGTGATATAAGCCTAATTTACAAGCCTTTGATCATCAGGGCCCAGTTTATGACATCAGATCTTTGCATGCCACACCGTCCTTTTACATAACATGTAAAGGTGTGTGTTAACCTGCTGTTATTACAGGTCCATGTTCATTCTCTTCCTCTGAAATTCACTGTATGATTTCCTGGTCATGAACTGTGCTTTGACTGGGACCTTCCCCTGGTTTCCCAACTTCCCCCATGATGGATTAAAAGTCTTTGTTGGCCTTTTGGATCAGGTTATTAGCAGCAGTGCAACATCCTGTGCACCCTCTTGAATGATTTTGTGCAGGCGCCACACTTTCCCAGTTGCACAGGTCAACGTCGCCGTGCAGATGCTCTTGTTGTGTCCCCACCCCCCACCCCAGCACAGCTGTGGGAACCACTGCTTCAGGAGCTCGAGGGCTCTCAAACAGTGGAAAATCTGAAAAGGCTTGTTGTCAGTCTGGCCCTTTGTTGTCGCTGTTTTTGTTTTTATTGCTGTGGTATCCATGACGGTCTCATGAACAGAGGGCCTGTTTCAGATGGACTGCGGTGCCCTCGCTGCTCCCGACTGCACGTCATAATAGAGACTCTCCTCAGAGTGGCCCACCCGCTGTGGAATTCTGCAGCGTCTTGGGCCTCCAGACGTCTGAGAGAGTTCTTATCCTGTGTCCATGCTGCTGTTCAGGCCAGTGTGCAGCAGCAACAGCAGTGCGTGCGTGCTGTTTGTATGCGTGCTAGGCAGAAAGGGGAAGGGAAGAGGTGTGTGTGTGTGTGTTTGTGTGTGTGGTGGGGTGGAGGGGTTGTTGTGCAGTGTCACAGATACTGCTCTCTCTCCTCTCTCTCTCTCTCTGGGCCATTTTTGCCCTCTGTTGCACGCTCTCTGACACATGTCACACAGACATGGAAAAAGATTTTAAAGAATCTGGCTTCACTTTTGCACAGTTGTCATGGTTGTCTATTTCCAGAATGTGTGACCAAGTTTCTGCACGTCTGTGCCCTTAATTCCCCAAACCAGAATGAATATGCAACAGATACAGTCTGTTTTAGACTTATTATAATAGTGAATCTCTTCCTGTGTTGCAACTACACAATTCAAAAGCCCTAGAGCCACCTGGAGGCAGACAGAAAGGAAAAAGCTGAGAAGAATCGAGGCCCTTCTTTGATCTCATGACACATTTTTCCTGAATGTTTCTCAGATCTGCTGTTACTTGGCACCGTCTTCCAAACGTTTCACTTTAATCTGTCTTACATTTAGATCAAAACATTTACTAACCAAGCCCCTCACCTTGGGATTATTCATTATATCCAACTTTAACTCTCATAGCTTGTGATTTGAAGTTTGTGCAATTTTGGCGTTCGCTTTCTCAACACTCATCTTTGTCTTTTGTCTGTTTGCCCTTTCAGATCGTCGCACAATGAGCTGGAGAAACACAGGTGAGATGACATCTTAAGTTCTTTGACATACCACATGTCTCATGTTGATGTTTGTGCATATCTTTGCCCAGCACTGCTGAATTCCAACATGTTAAGTGAAGGGATGCTGGCTGTAGGTAAATGTCAGAAACATTTCTGTCAGAGGTCAACCTCAAAGAGAAAGAGATTTAATCAATCAATTCCTCGTGTCTGAAAACGGGTAATAAGCTGATTTCAAAGAGCACCTCCATGTTGATTAGATCTGTCTCCATTTCACGGATGAAACTCGTTACCTTGTATGGAGGGGGAATCCTGTCAGTAATGTGATAATCCTGCCCAGACTGATGCTGTGAGCGGAGGCGGAGTGAATCTGGCCTTCGCCTGCCATATCTCTGAACTGAGAAGGCCAGAAACTGCACACACACACACACACACACACACACACACACACACACAGTGATCCCGCTTTACTACTCCCAGCATGCACCTCACTGTAACTCAGAAACATCTTTTTTTTTTTTTCCTCCCCTTGGGGCACAGCGCTCAGCTCATGGTGATGTGATACCCTTGCTCTTTAAAGGCACAGACGTCTGTTTTGACTTCATTAATAAGGGAAGTGACTTCACAGATCCAAAGGGATTTCTTGTCAGGAGGGAACCCCCCTTTTTTCATAGAAGAAAACCTAGCTGCTGTAGAAAAAAAAAAAAGCTCTGTAGAAGTAGTAAAACAGCTTGTTAATTTTTTTGGTGCTTTTTTTGCATCAAGGTCACCCCAGCTGACTCTTTATAAAAACTGCCTGCCCGAGAGGATTTAGGAAACAGCTGATGTGACTATCAGCATGAGAGCAGAGGCTGAGATGGGCGTGTTGGGCTGTGTGTGCGTGACACACTGTCACCCACACAGAGGGATTGGGGTTTGCCAGTCACATGTCTGGTGAGTGAGTAATGGATGTGTGTAGAGCAGAGGGAAACAAGTGCGGACATATTCCTCTCTCTGGCCTCTGAGATGCAACAGAGAAGGCCCCTGGCTGATTACGCTGCAGGTGTTGAGACACAGTTACCTCATGTCCTATGACGGGGTGTGGTTAGTTAGCAATGAAGTGACGTCCAGTCAAACTGACAAATGCAAGTGCCAGTAAAGTGTTCCATAATCAGTTTACTCACTTCCCTTGTCATCACTACGGCCACAAGTTTCTAAAAAAGACATTTTTTTTTTTTTTTTTTTTACACACAGTGCAGTGTCATGACTGTTATATTAAACATGTGACTTATACAGTAACATTTTGGCCATGATGTAATTAATGGTATAACACATAAAACACATAAAAACTCTGCAAGTTACTCTGCAAGTGAAGCATTTTCCTGCCTTATTTTTTTCGTTTTTCCAGCCGTGTCTGTTTTTCACGAGAAATTTCTACCCACTTATTTGTAATGACAGGCCCCTGCAGTGACAAGGTATCATTGTGATCATTTGCAACACAATGCATTCTGATTCAATCCCTGTCTGGACCCGTGGCCTCAAATTACACAGGTCATTACTCCAACATGCAGGTGTTAAAGGTTGAAACTGTGACTTCAGGCTTTGGCACAGCCATCTACAGTGCATGTGTGTGTAGTCTATACTTACCTATTTTATATATATGTATATATATGTGTGTGTGTGTATATATATATATATATATATATATATATATATATATGTAGTCCTGAAACAATTCACAACAGAAAATTAACCAGAAAGAATTCTGATGTGCGTCTAAGTGATTTATTTATCAAAAAGTGGCAAAAATTTGCTCACACATATATGGAATATCTTTTGGCGTTGGGCTGTTGGTCAGACAAAACAACCGATCTGGAGATGTCGCTTTGTTTTGTCAGAACTTGCGATGGTCCCTCTTCACAATTTTCTCTGATTTATAGTAATCTGGAGAGAAACTGAAAGCAGAGAGGTAATTCGTGCCAACCCCACTGGTATGAAACTGACAGGAATCTCAGTGTCCTTGTTTGATCTCTGTCTGTCTGCTGCTGATTCGTAAGACGACCAAAAGTCCTCAGCTGTCCTGTCCAACCAGTTAAATGACATGTGACTGGTTTGGAACATTCGGTCAAAGCTTCAGCCATGTTAAACCTTCAGCAATTTCTGTATTGTTTCCTAAAGTTCAATGTCCCTCACGCCCTCAGACGCCTCCAGGGAGGTGCTGCTGTTTGAGCCCTGACTCACTGTCTTTGTTCACTCATGTGTAGCACAGAGACATCCTTCTACTGTATGTTCCTGAGGTCCGCAAGGTGACAGATGAAAATCAGGTTTAGATACCAGAACCTGATGTACCTGATTTTCAGTATGAATACCAAAATTTATAATTTTAAAAGTATAAAACAGATTTGTACGAAACTCCATTTTGTTTTTTAACAAAAGAGTTAAATTAAAACAAGCTTTCGATTTAAAGCTAAATCATCACAAACAAGATTACAAGTCTAACCAGACACGCCACCTTTCTTTTTTTCGAAACTCTTTTCTAGGGACAGATTTTGGTTGGTAACAAAAAATCATTGAAGGTCGATACCCAGCCTTACTTTCAAATCATCTGTTCACTTTAAGCCAGTATGTCAAAGTATAATGTGACAGTTTCCAAATATGTTTCTGTCCAAATTTTTCCATCTCCCGTGGACATAAGGCTCTCCGGCTGCTGCTCAGTGATCTTTTGTATGCTAGGCGTCTCTCATGAAACTGACTTCTGGCTTGGTAGCCGTTCAGGAGGCGCCCTGTATAAATTTGTGTCCTCTTATCAGAGTGAGACGTCTGGGTGGATGCCAGCTCCGTCCCACAGGGTCGCCTGTCCTGACACAACCTGCTTATCTGCCTCAGCCTGAGCGCAGCCGTGACAGCTCTGTATAGACTATCTCAAGGGTGACTCTGCAGGGTTTTTTTTTCTTCCCCCCTCTCATCATTGCATTGGCACAGGACAGAGCTGCAGAGCATCAGCTTGACGTTTCTGTGAAAACCAAATGCTACTGTGTGGTTGGTCTCCGATGGCATTGCTTCCTTCCCATTTCTGAATTCACCAGTTCTCGATTACGCCTATGACGACTCGTTCACGCCACAAGTTTCCTTTTCTAGCCATGCCAAGAAATTGCGAAACTACAGATGTTCTGTTTCCCACATATCACCTGTTTACAGGAAATCTGAGTCCAGTCGCGTAAGGCCGGCAACTGGACATGATTTGCAGTGCTTACCTAAATTGAGGAAAGGATTTACAGATCTATTTTTATCTCTCCAGACGCAAACACCACCCATGGCCGTCAGGTGCTCTCAGTTTCATTTCTGAGATCACTCAAGAGTTTGCACATTGGTTTCAACAAACAATATTCTCTTACAATACACTGAATATTCCCCTGCAGATAATGTGCAGCAACTGTGTGACACCTCCTGAACTTAACTTTAAATTTACACACACTTCATGGACACAGGAGCAGGCTCTCAGTTTGTCACGGTCTAATCTTCTCTCTAATTAAATTTACTCTCCCAGTGTCTTCTACTCCCGGCTGTGATGAATGACTTATTTGGCTTTGAGGTACTCTTTCCCCTTGAGTGAAGCCTGCTGATGTGTGTGTGTGTGTGTGTGTGTCTATAGGCCGGACTGGGCAGCAGTAACACCACCTCACCGAGCAGTTTGAGTTATGGTGGTGGGAGGGGGGAACCATCCACAGCCCTGATACTTCATCCCTGTACCTTCTACTCTTCATCTCCCTCTTTCTCCACAGACCACATCTGTTTTTTCTGTTATCGTTTTTTTGCCCTTTCTCCTCATTCTTGCTCTTGTTTTGACACCCCCCCCCCCCTTCAAAAGTGTCTGAGTCAGCAGAAACCTGAGGCAGTAAGGAGGAGAAAGGCAGAGCTCCCTCCTCACAGATGGCCTTTATCATTCTTTACTGATCCTCCTGCCAAAATTCATCTGTGCCAGTGACAGTGAGGTTATGTGGAGACGTTTTGATGGGTCTGTTAATCTGCATTTTAATGCTGGTTGTAAACTGCACATTGCGAAGTTAAGCTGTCCACACTCTGCTTTCGAATATGAATGAATTTTGAAAGAGTTAAATGTCATGTTTGCATCTCACAGGCTGCTGGAGTGGCAAGCGTGGAAAGTTTCTATATTCCCGGTAGTTTTGGTTTTAGTATGCATGGCTTTAGTGTGGCATTCATGTGCTCACATGATTGCACGTGGCTTTTGTACTTAACTTCCTCAAATGTCACACTGTCAGTTACATTTCTCGTGTGTGTGTGTGGTGACCTGGAGTCACTAGGCTCGCATGGGCAGTTAATAAACTAGAGTAATGAATGATGTACTGTTTGTGGTCTCATCGTTATGCCTCATGTTGGCCATGTAGTCATTTGTAGCAACATGAAATCAGTGAATGCTGATTTAACGTTAGAGTGGACTTGGGTTGTGCCGCATCTTTTATCATGGCAATCCTGTAAATCCAATATATTTACAATATAACGTAATTGTCATAAAGTAATCTTGCAGTGGAATAATACAAGCAGATTCTATATTAAAGGGAAATCTACCCTGTTTGATACAGTTCTGTCATCTCTGTACAATCTTTTGTCATATTGCCCAACCTTACGACAGACTGGGTTTGTCCAAGTTGTTACACATTTCCTGAAGTCAGTGTGTGGATATAGCCTTAGGACAGTCTGGGTTGTAACTGCTGAAACGGCTGCATGTGCACAAAGAATAAGAAACATGCTACAGCTGGAGGTCAGCAGCAGAGGTCACAAGTGGAATTTCTCCACCCTGAGGTCACTGGGCGCTGAGAGGTTCTTCAGCTTTCTCAGGTCAAACCCGGCTGTTGTCACTGCACTTTTGCTTTCTATGGACGACTGTGTTTACATAAGGCCCGTAGAGGATGTGCACTGACAGAGAGATATTTGAATATGTGAATGTAGCCAGCGTAGACCTGCATTTAGGTGAGAACGTTCAGGTGTAGCTGCTTGCTCCAGGGTGCACCGCATTTCTGTGTCAGTAAACTTGGTTCACAGCCACAGAGCAGCTGATGCTCGTAAAAACAACAGCATGGAACCTACTTTAACAAGGTGTGCACAGCTCTTTTAAATGAAAAAAAAAAAAAAAACACTAAAGAAAGAAGTGAAAAGGAGGAGAGCAGGGAGCAAAGTGTGTTGACTGAACCATTCATGGTTTGGTCCTGGGCCTTGTGCGCCTGAGGAGAAGGAGGAGGAGGAGGCAAAGGCATTCTTGAGCGTTGTCTAAGGGAGGGACGGGAGGCAGTGTAGGACGTGGCTGCTCTGTGTGTCGAGCAGGCAGTCTGAAATTTAGGTCAACAGAGTACGCACACATACACTGGAATGTAGCGTTAAGTAAGAGAGGCGGTTTGGGGAGGGGGGTCTTTGGGTGGACAGGGGGTCACAAAGCTAGCGGAGTATTACTAGAATGCTCTACAGCTGTGTTCAGTGCTGCTTGTTTTGTTGGCCAGCAGGGGATCACAGGAGAATTATTTTTTGTTTATGCATTGATAGAGTGGTTTAGAGCTGCAGACATGTGGGTCATTTATCAATCTCTCCTCTCTATTTTAGTTGTTTTATGTTCTCAAACAGCAGCTGTCAGCCTTTTTGGCTTGTGACACCTTAAATTACTCCGTGTCACAAGTTGCATAACTCTACAGTTTGGGACGAAGCCAACCAAAGACTAACTTTTGAGGAAACTGAAGACAGACTTTTTTGTGTGGCAAAAATGCCTCCCTTTTTTTTATCATCTCTTGACCTCTCAGCTTTATTTCGCGACCCTCCTTTAGGTGGGTCCAGATCCTCAAATCAGACCCCGCCTTTCTGCTCTATAACCGTCCTTTCTGAGGTAAACAGCCAAACTTTAACAGTCAACATGGAGGCTGGAATCTTCTCTCATGCCCGTGTTAATCATTGACAAGGATTCATTACAAAACCAGAGCTCCTCGTGTCAGGGGAATGTATTTATTGAGCTCGCTGAACTTGTCTCTGCTAGTCCGTCCAACATTTGCAGATGTACTTTTCGATGCACACAGCGGAAGGCAATTAATGTCCAGGTCTGTCATTTGACATTGTGTTGAAATGATTCAGAGGTGCACAGGGAAGCCTTTCTCTGTTTTTTGACCCCCCTCTCTGTTTGCTCACACGCTCTCCTCTTTAAATTCTGTTTGACATCTGTTTTTCTGTTAACACCACTATAAGCTGGCTCTGCTGAGGACGGGATTTTGTAATGATCCATGCTCGCACAGGGGATTGTTTCAGTGCATGAAAAAAAGCCTAATTACTAGGCATTCCCTAGCACACCCAGTGGAAATTCCAGTTTGTTTTGTGGAAGTACTACTACTACGAGTGAACAACAAACTGCCTAATTCTGCAGTTTCCTGTTGTTTAATCACCAGTCAAACATGCTCCTCTTCCTTTAGAGTAATTCCATGAGTAGTGTAACTGGGTCCCTCCCACTGTCTGTGCTCCTGTTGTGGTGTGTTCAAGTTTCTGTTTGCGTGTGAGAGCGGAGTCATGTGAGAGCAGGCTCCATGTTCCTGCTGCCAGGAGAATGTGTTTATGGGGGCCTTGTATCCTTCTGTCTCACCTCGCAATTGTCGCTGCACACAGTGGGTGGGTGTGGCATCCTCGACGACAGAAAACAAATACAGTTTGTCCCAGATGACTGACATTTCATTTCAGCGTGATGAAAGCCTCCCGTGTCTCCCTGCGCCTCTGTGCGTGTGTCTCATGTCTCGCTGGCGTGGGCAGCGTGGCAAACCACTCCACACAGTTTCACATGAGCTGCTTCAGCGCCGTCTTGTTTTTTCTACCCTCTAGATTTTCAGAGACGGCACATCAGATCTCTGTTAAATGTAAACACGTTCAGGGGCAGGGCTGGTGGGTGACAGCGAGACTGATGAAGTGGGCTGCTGAAAGGCCTAGTGTGTGTGTGTGTGTGTGTGTGTGTGTGTGTGTGTGTGTGTGTGTGTTTTTTGTCGGCTGGTCCCTGGGTAGGGCCCCTCACCAACTCAAACCTCCCTCCATCTGCCTCATACTCCCCAGAAACCTGCCAGCCAGATGTGGAACCACTCCACTGACAACCCCAACCTCCACCAACTCACCATGGTGATCCACACTCACGCAATGCAGCCCCCACTTTCACTTCACATAACAGAGCCACACTGAAAACAGGGAGCCAGATGCAGAAAGTTGTGGAGAAGTTTTGGTGCATTTTTTTGTATCCTACCATAAAATTAAGAAAAAAAATGCCTTCATTTGTTTTGTTACAGAATAATATATCGAACAGTATAAGTGTAAACCCAGTGTTACTCAGTGATTGTCCCTACAGAATAAACAAATAAAACCAGATAGAAAGAAGCTTTAAGTGCAATTCTAGCTTAATACATCATCTTACTTTTGTAGTTTTGGTTTTGATTTAGAACTTGAAAGTGAGGGCGTCCAAAATGTTGGTAATTGTCCCTGATTGCAGTTTTGTGGAAAATACAGCAGGTCACACTTCTTCCTAGCAACATTGCTGTATTTCCAGATCTTAGCAATTAACCTGATGAATGCAGTGTCATTATTACTGATAAGAATGGTGGCTAAAACTATTTTTTAAAAAAATACTGTAAGATCCAAATTGTAATGAGCTGGGATTATCCTTTAAACCCTTAAAAACACAGATTAGATCATCTTTAATTTAGAGACAAAGCCTCCAAATTGATACATGGTGTTTTGAGATTAAATTTCCGCCTTAAAGCAGAGCTGACCAGGCAGTGCGTCCCCCATGCTGGTGTCTTGTGGGCTCACGTCTAAACAGCAACAGAGGCCTGGTATCGCGTTTTCTTTTCCTTTAACCCAGCAGGGAACAAACTGAGTCACAGGGAAACATTGCAGTGGTGTCTCCTGATGACCTTTGACCTTAGTTTAGTGGGTTTGGCTCTGTGCCAGACAAGCCACTCGGTCCTGTGCGTATGGGTTGAGGAATGCGCCGGGCTGCAGCGAGCTCATTAAACAGTGCAGTGAGTGAAGGCCCGTTGTTTGCACTAGCTCGCCTTCTCAGGCCCTGCAGCTCTTTGTGTGCCGATAGATCCGTAATCCCAGAGCGTTGGCAGTTGCAGGACACACTAATGTCACCAGAACAGTGTGTGTGCAGAACCATTTGTGTGTGTGTGTGTGTGTGCGTGTGGACACTGTAAAACTGCTCATCCATATATACATACACAGGCTGCTGTAGCTGCATCGCTCGTCTTTAACTCGAGCAGCAAAACAAGATATTTCATGCTTGTTCTCCTTCCAAGTCCCGAAGTGTGAGCAGGATCTGTGAGAAAGACCCGGTCTGTACACAGTAACCTTGGAGCATAAATCAGCAGTTTAAATAGCTTGTTCCAGTTTCAGCAGTGTGCAGCTTTCTGAGCAAAAGTTCCTTTTATTTTCTCCTCTGTCTTTGCTTTGTTTTGGCACTGAGCCCCTGATGGAGGAGGAAGAGGAGGTGGCGGGGGGGTGGGGTGGGGGCTGGAGATCAGACACAAATCGTCCCGTGGTACTCCGCACGTGAGAACAGTCAGGTGGTCATTTCCCTGCAGACACGACTCCAGAGCAAATCAAATTGCAGATTTACTAGTAAATCCTCCAATGCAGAGAAATTACAGCCCATTTTGTTTTTGCAGTTTTAGCAATTTCCATTCTCAGAGAATAATGTTGCTGTTTTCAAGTGACTGTTGCACACACAGTATAATGAAATCTTAACTTTTGCACTATGTGTCACACAAACCAGAAATCTGCCTTAACACCAACTATTCATGACTGGAATATCAAAGACAGTCCCATTTTCACCCCAGACAAATTGGAAAATTTGATGTGATTCAGGACCATGCAAATTGTCTGCTCTCTGTCATGCCTGGTGCATGGCTTTTTGAGGCAATCTGATAAACATTGCGTGACCAGGGCTTGGCTTAGGAATAACAAATGTGAGTGAGGGAGGGTCCTAACTCCAAATCAGCTGTGCGCTCTTGAAGAAAGATAGCGAGAGTGTCTCGCGGTGGGGGAACACGTGCTGCTTGGGAGGGTGGAGGGTGGGGTGGGCTGTCAGGGACACACTGCCATGTTTAACCAGGTCACGTCTTATCGATATGCATTAGAAACATGAAGCTTTACTTAGACAGAGTCACAAGAAGGAAGATAGAAGGAAGACGTGTTTCATTTCGTGCATGACACAGGACGAGAGAGAGGCTCTGCCCAGATCCTGTTGAAGCTAAAGTGATAGAAAAACAGTGTATTGTTGTCAACATTAAGAGGGAGGAGCTGCAGAGAAATGTGAGAAGTGGTATTTCTTTTGCTATAGGGAAACCAGACATGTATCCCAGCTTTTAAAGTAGTAGTTCACTTTCTTAGACATTAGATGAGAAAATCGATACCACTCTCATGTCTGTATGGTAAATATGAAGCAACAACCAGCAGCTGGTTAGCTTAGCTTAGTATAAAGACTAGGAACAGGGGGAAACAGCTAGCCTAGTTGCATCAAAAGGTTAAAAACTTTGCTTACCAGCACCTCTGGTATAGGTTTGCCGCCAGGTCAGCGCTGTTCTTGAGTGGCAAGTTGTCTGCTTTTGATTTAGGGTGCAGTGAAAAGAAGCGGTATATCTGAGGGCTTGAATGCCAAACAGTGGAGACATTCATTTTATTTTCATGTGGTAAAAGCAATGGTGAAAGTGCATCTGTGCACATTTCAGCCCAGTGCATGCCAGGTAAAATATGCGGTGAGCATACAGGTGGGGCCTGTGATGAATAAGTCAGTAAAAATGCCAGAGTTGGCATTGAGGGTGGTGGTGGTGGTGGTGGTGGTGGGTAGTCAGGCAGAGTATTTGGGGGAACGCCTTGTTTTTGTTTTTCATTACAAGAGAGGGAGAGTGAGGGGAGCGGAGGGAAGGGGGGTGGGGGGTTGAGGGGGGTGCAAGATGGTTGCCCATTGGCTCAAGTTACCCTTTGGATGATGTGTATGGAGTGCTGCCTGGTGCAGCTGAGCACACTGCACTCAAAGAGCCCTTTTTTCAACCCAAGAGAAAGTCATCCACTAGCTCGGACCCCACTCCCTTCCAAAAAAACACCCTCCCCACCTACCCCCCCTCCTCCCCCATCTCTGCCGCGGACCCCCAGCTCCTTCCTGCCCGCTTCCCCTGGCTGGACTCCAAGTGCTTCATGTGGCTCGACAGGGGCAGGTTGGAGGTGGGCCCCCACCCCTGTCCTCAGAAGACACTTGTTTTGCAGTGGGACCAGGGTGTGTTGGTGTTGGCAGGGTGGAGCAGAGGGGTGGAGGGGCTCAGCGGATGGGGGGAGGTGGAATTGCCCCCTGGGAGAGGAGGAAATAAAAGAACGAGTGCACTTTCACACGCCCTTTTTTTTTTTTTTTTTGGGAAACGCCTGTATGCACCTGTAGAGAGGTAGAGAGGGGATTGAGGGTGCATTCGCTACAAAAATCGCTCAAATCCAATTAGCATTAAACACCAGGTGTATTTTTCTAGCTACAATCAAATCCCTAAAAATGAAAGACGCATTTATTATTTAGGACTTATTATTATATTTAGTCCTTGAGACTCTCTTGTGGCCCACAGGCCATCTCCGGCTGACCCCTAACTGAAACAAACAGCGCTACTGAGAGGGTCTTGCTTTATGTGAAAAACACAGGTGACGCCCTTCCTGAAAAAACAGGGAAAAGACTGTGCATGTGTAAAGAGTGTGTTCTTGTGCACTAGTTTTGGTCTCCTGTGTGCTCGGCTCCACAGCCAGCCCCTCAGAGTTTCATTTCTCTGATTAGGTTTATTGTGGTCGCAGCGATGGCCAGTGGAGACCTTGCATTGTTGGAGTTTGTTTACCGTTCAGCTGGAGTTAGCCAAAGGAATGGGAGAAAAGGGGGAAGGCTAGCTCAGAACAAAGAAATGGTTCATGGACTAGCTTGACTAATGGAGGATTGAAAGGCCTTTATGAAGAAATTTGAATAGACCAAGGACAGAGAGGGGAGGTAATCTGCTGATAAAAATGTTGTGAATAAAAGCAGGCCTTTCAAATAATGTACAATATCCATACAAAGTCGCTCCGTAACCACACAGAGATTAACTTTGCCACTGCCACTGAATCAAACATCCAAAATGCTGCATCCACTGAGTGTTTACTTGTAAATCCAGGGTCGCTGGCCTGTAGGGCTTTGGCAGGGATGCGGTTTTTCCTGGGGTCACAGTTTGTGTCTTCAGTTCAGCCATCAGCGTCATCAGCACAGATGAGAAGCTTCCCATGGCGGCCATTTTGGTTAATAATGAATTTTGCACCTGGTGACTGTTTGTTCAAGGACTCACCCTCAGTTTTAGGGCACAGTTTTAGGGTTCAATTTTTTGGCATCAGCCAAACACAGTCCAGTCCACTGTCCAGTAGAGAGCTGAGACGGACAGCTGAGGGTCATACTGAGGTCAGTATGTTGCACTAAGGTATTCTATACACATTAGTAATAGTGAGTAGATTGTTTGTGCAGTGCAAGGATGTGAAGACACTACAACATTTGCCAAATTTAGTCACACAGACTAGGGTTACATAAATATACTTTTTCTAAAAACAGGAAAGTCTCCAGGCTAAGGCCCTGTGTGGCTCTTTGAATGTGTGTCATGTGTGGGTGTCTTTTGTAACTGCATAAGTATATGACATTTCCTCTCTCTGCTGATTTACTTTTGATATTTGTTTGTCTGGATTAGTTACAGCATGACCAGTTACTCTGGACCTCTGTGCTGAACTGATTGTTTCTTTGATTATCTGGGCAGATATCATTGGTTGGTGTTTCTCTTCTCAGTTAATTACATGGGATCCAGACTGTTTATTTATAGGAAACCGTGAGAGTAAATTTAGGTTGGTAAAAGATTCACAGTGTGAATGTACTATAGTAGGCAGTACTCGAGGTGGATGAGGACATTTGTCAGCAGAACAACACAGATTTGAAAGTGGTTTGCTGGCGCCTCTGCAAGCTTTGAACATGTGTAACCAGTGAGACTGTTCACTCCCACAACCCTTTGAACACAGCGTCTCATGGTCAAGCCTAAAGTCACAACTGAAACCAGTTCTGCAAATCATCACCCTCTGATCATGTTGAATTCAGTCACCATGCTCACTACCTTTATATATTTTCCGGTGCAAGAAAAGGACATGAAAGTCATTGTATACAAGTGTTTGTTTCTGCCCCTCAGGGATGCGTGGATAAGCTCTTGTCAGTCTGCTTGTGTAGGTAGCTTTTTCATTTCTCTGCTGGTGGATGTGTGCTGACTCACCCCGTGCTTGTGTGTTTGCAGACGTGCCAAACTACGGCTGTACTTGGAGCAGTTGAAGAAACTGGTGCCTTTGGGTCCAGACAGCACAAGACACACCACACTGAGCTTGCTGAAAAGGGCCAAGATGCACATCAAGGTACTTGAATGAAAAAATAAAATACCTGAGATGGGCCTGAGTGCACAACTTGTTTGTTTTGGTTTGCGTCTGTTTGATCAGAACCATAATTTATTAGAGGATTGACAGAAAATTGACAAATTCAGACGAATTCAGAAAAATTCAAGACTAACAAAAAAAAAAAAAAACAATTTCTGAAGAAAAAAGAGTGAAAATAAGTGTTAGCTGCAGTTCTAGTGCACAACTGAGATGAAATTCTCCATGAAAAATCCAACTTGTCCTTTTCTTGAGCATCATGAGCACCAAAGTCATGCTCTACTTCTCCCATCTCTTGTAGCTGTTTGGTTTTCTCCCCTGCCTTCTTTAAGTGGTATATTGTTTTCTAATCTTTCAATCAGAGCAGCCCAGGGACTGCCAGAAAAAATTGCTCCCAAGATTGAAAGGAAACCCTTAACAAATGAGTCAACAGAGAGGGATATACAGGACATTTGGTGGCTGATCTTAAGATATGTGAATGGAGATAATTGGATGTTCGGTTTGTTTAAGGCCAACTCCTCCTCCATGGTTCATTAACTGTTTCAGCTCACACACACAACTGGTGTACAAAAAATACTTGAAAAGAGTGTGCAGCAGGTCCAGTGACAGAGGAGGCCTTATGAAAGTTAAAACATCAGGTCTTGCAGGATATTTGATTCTAAACCTTGCCACGAGGAGGATGAGCTGTAAATCTAAGTACAGCTCAGGACACGCTGTACTGATCTGGCTGTTTACAAGCAGCAACAGTGTGGTTGGTGGAAAATCCAGACATAGCGAGTTTTAACCCTTCATTTCCTGTTTATCATGCATGTCCTCTCTGCTCAGTCGATCTGCGCTAATTCTCGTCACCGTGTTGTGCCTTCTCGTATCACAAGGGGCCACGTGTGTTTGACTTCGCTTTGATTCACCACTGAAAACTTTCATATGCAAAATAAGTGAAAAATCTAATCCCACATTGAGTCAAACTTTGACAAGAGTTTACATTTATTTTTACTTTCTAACCTGCAAACCTCACACTGACACTTGCCCACTTCCCCATTACATATAGAAATTTTGTTGTTGTTCAATTACACTCTTTTGCAGCTTTGGCAGAGGTCTGAGTGGGAGGAGATGATAGAAAACAAAACTGGTTTCACGGGCTTTGACATTTATATGATAACATCAGTAAAACCATCTGTATTATATAATATGAATCTATATCCCAGCAAAGAGCGAGAACAGTAACACTAATTATAAAACAACATGGTAATCACAGTAGGAAGTACATGGTTTACTACTTCTGTTACATGCCCTACTTGTTTTTTTATTGCCTTTTACTGTAAATCAAAGAGTTTATTTAGTGAAAAAGATATTTTTATGAAGCACATTTGTGTTCCCTAGTGCCAGGCCAAACAAAATGTATCACCGGAGAATGAAAAAAAACCCTGAAAGAAATGATTAAATATGAATAATAATCACACAGTATACAGGTATACAGTTGCAGATGGAGGTGTCTGGGTCAAGTGAACATGATCATTGTTTCCTGTTGTGTTTGTGTTCCCTGCAGAAGCTGGAGGAGCAGGACAGGAAGGCTTTAAATGTGAAGGAGCAGCTGCAGAGAGAGCACCGCTACCTCAAACGCCGTCTGGAGCAGCTCTCTGTGTCGGGATCTGTGGAGCGCATCCGCACTGACAGCATGGGCTCCACCATCTCCACCGACTCTGAGCAAGGTGCGCCGGCTTTAAACAGTAAACGTGGTCGTTAAACTGCAATATGACAAGCACATCCATACATGCAGACGTGCATGCCTCTGCAGCGGCATAAAGACAGCAGAACTGAGACAGTAATGTAAATAAAATGGAGATCACCCCCACATTTGATGCAAATCGTTAACGACAGCTCAACTCAGACTGGTCTTGACACGTACACTGCATACCCTGAAGCTGTATCTGTTTGCAAATAACTTCTCAACACAGCTCAGCCAGGGCTGTTTGGCTGCTTGCAGTCCTCTCGTTGTCCTCTGATAAACTCTGAGCTGTTATCCAAGTGAAAAGCCACACGATTATTAGCCCCGGCCTTGTTTGCAGGGCAGGTTAAAGGTTAATACCTCTGACTGCAGATAAAGAAGTCTAGCTCTCCTCTTCAGCTACTGACACTGGGGGACTCGTTGTTAGTGTGGTCCATAAAGCTCAACAACTTTGTCTGTCTCATCTGCAGAAATTATATAAGTACAAACAGTAATCTGTTTCTTTTCTGTCCACTATTGTTGACTCTGTTTGAATACCATTATCCTGAAACCCCACCATGAGACTTCTGCTGCGACTGGCCAGCTGTGTGTCACCCCAACCTTCACGTGTGGCCGCAAAGAACGGCGATTAACACTTTTGTCTTTGGACGTTCTCAGACCACACGTTGTACTATCTGATTCTTTTCGAACGTAACCTGAGCTTTAAGGTGCATCTGCTGCTCGCTAGCGTCACAGGCTCCTCTGACTGTTGCACTGTATGTTTACTAATCCTAGATGAGGTAAACACACATGCAGTTGTTTATCAATGGATGGGGATTAGCTGTGGGAGCACAAAGATCTGCCTGTTTGCCCAGAGTTAATGGCTGCCTAAATCCGGGTTTAATCCACAGGCGCAGCAGGCCCCCTAATAAATATGCCCACGGTTGGGTGGAAATAAACAGTTTCCTCTCTCTTGTGCTGTTTTTAAACAGTGCTGAAAATAACCATGTGTATTTTCTTTTTGTGTGCAGAGGTGGACATCGAGGGCACAGAGTTCACCCCCGTTGAGGCGGACAGTGTGGACAGCATCAGCGACGGCGAGGAGGAGGACCACTACAGCCTCCAGAGCAGCTCCAGCGACACCAGCTACACAGCCACACATTCCCACAGACTGCAGCCGCACCACTGTTAGACACCGCGCGACCATCCGTCTCCCCACCGGCTTCCTCACCCGTGCTTCTCCTCACCCCTCACCCCACCTTCCCTGCAATTGCCAACGCCGCCCACTACCTACATCAGACCAGTCCACAATGGCGGTACACCCTGACACCCTGAACCTGTTCCTCCTTTCCTGGCCCCGGGTTCTCCAGGAAGCACATGGGGCTGAAATGCCACTCAAGCCTTCCTGTATGCCCCCCCACCCGCTTTCCCTCGACCACTGACCCTACCTCACCCTACTGTGTCCTGCCTGACCCTGCCCCTCCTGACACGCCCTGCCCTCCCACTGCCCTCACAACCCCTACCACAGTGTTGCCGCAGGCTCGGAGAGCGCAAAGCAGAGTTTGTGGTTTTTATTGGGGACTTCTGTGGTGTGGTGGACAGCTCTGACTTGTTAATCAGGATTTTGTGTGTGTGAGTGTACGTGTGTGTGTGCGTGCAGGAGAGGAAAACCAAGCAAGGGAGTTTAAGAGAGGTCAGAAATGAAATATAAGCTTCGTGTCATCTTCATGTGGCAATAATTCACAGGCAAAGCTCTGCATTCAGTCTGTGATGTTAAAGGTAGAGCACTTCTGCCTGTTCTGCAATATATGCAACACTGGGACCTCGAAAGTAATTTTTTCATCACACAGAATCTTCCTTTTACACAATAAGATTTACAGGAGTAGCTGTTGCAGATTTCCTCCTCGTTCCTTGAAATGTTCGACTGCTGAGAAATTGAAGTTTAAAGGAACAGTTTGACGTTTTGGGGAACTTGTTTCTTTTTTTTCTTTCTGAGAGTTAGATGAGAAGATTGATGGCACTGTCATTTTCATCTGTTCAATATGGAGCTGGAGAAAACAGCCAGTTAGCTTAGCTTAGCATGAAGACTGGAAATGAGGGGAAACAGCTAGCTTGTTCAAAGCTAAAAATCTGCTAGCCGCAGAGCAAAGCTCACTAAACAGCATGTTACATCTTGTTTGTTTAATGTATACATGAACTCAAGTTTAAAACTGCTTAAGTTGCTGTTAGTCAGGCACATGACCCCCCTGAAAAACAGAGATATGAAGTGAGATTTGGCGGTGCATGTAGGTGGATTTCAGGCTAGCTATTTCCCCCGGTTTCCAGTCTTTATGCTAAGCTAAGCTAACTAGCTGCAGATTCATACTTAATGCACAGACAAGAGCGTGGCATCAATCTTCTCATCTACTTGTCAACAAGAAAGAAAATAAGTGTATTTCTCAAAATGTGGAATCATTCCTTTAATTTCTACAGCATGCTGCCAGTGTATTGCTGCGCTTGTGCAACTGCGTCACCAAAAAACAGGACCTATTCAGTAGCTACTTTTGTACAGAATGACATCTTTATCACCAAATAAGGCCGATTTGTGGCCAAAGACAAACTGAGAAAGTGACAGAGCTGCAGCAGAGAAGAAAGAATGTAAATAGATGTACAGTTACTGTCCAAACCTTCATGTCTCCCTCTGGTTGGGTCACCTAACCACTACTCCACACTACTGACCACTACACTATACCACCCTATGGTGTGGATGGACTACTATGTCACAACAAACAAACAAACAAAAAAAAAGGAGTCGCCTCAAAACTAAAACTCTATTCCTGAAAGACTGATGGAAATCTTGTGTCTCAGTAGCTAATTGATGTAGCAATTAATACAAGAGGCGGGTGCTTCCTCGGAGTGTTAAAATGACTCTGGTGGACCATGAGGTGTTTCGGGAGACTTTTTTTCCTTTACCCTTTTACCCTGTAGATGGTAAGCGGGCGATTACAGAGAGTGGACCTGCAGAAGAAGGGGCAGTCCTCCTTTTTCTTTTTCACTAATGGATCCTTCTCTTTTCCCCAAAGCCATCGAACCAGAATTTGAATTTCTCCACAGCTCTGTCACTTTTTCAAGCAGTGTTTATGTGTGTCTGGATTTTTGTTTTGTTATGTTGTTGTTGATCCAATTAACAAGTCAAAGCTGTAAATTTGGAAAAGAAAAAAAAAAGGGCCAGCTCTAATGATTTGTTCTCTGTAGAGGCTGATTTTAGCTAACTTTAGAAAACTAACCACATTCAGTTGAACTTTTAATTTCTATAACAAGACTTACTTTCCTCTCTCTGCTAAGTGTTACCTGTTTCTGGAGCTTCTGGGTACTGCTGAAGACCAATGTAGATGAAATTCTTCTCTAACTTGTCTATAACTTATGCACAATAGTCACTATTGACGGAGGAGGCGCTTCTGTTGCTCTCTGACCATTTTAATAATCATTAGGCCTCAGTCTGTGGCAGTCTTTAGAGCTTGGCGTCCTGGCACTTCAAAAACATAAAGGGCCGATCCACCATGGCAGGTCTGACCAAAAAAAAAAAAAAAAAAACTACAAAAGACTCAAAACAAAAAAACTTGCATACAAAAGAAGCTACTTGTCACTAAAAGTGATACTAGCCAGTGTAGTCTATATTTCTTGTATTAAATTTTGTATTATATTTTCCTAAATGTTCTCTTGTAATGAAAAGACAAAAAAGAGTGAGTATATCTATCTATATATATATATATATATAAATCTATGTGTGAGAGAGAGACAGACAGACAGGAGGCCAGGCTTGTTGAAGGGAGAGTGGGGGCGGGGGAGCTGATACACTGGCCCCGTCCCTCGGGTGACTCTCCTGCTGTCATTCTGTGCCTTGGTGAGCCTTCGACCTCCCTTCTCCTCTTCCTCCTCCTCCTCCTCCTCATCCTATTCCTCCCGCCTCCCCCTAACCTGCAGTCCCTGCTCAGGTCACAGATGCCCCCCCCCCCCCCTTTCCTTGTCGTCATCTTCTTCCTCTCCTCTGGCGGGGCTGAAAGCGGTGACTTCAGCCCCTCGCCATGCCAAAACACTTCCATCAGCGAGGGGCACGTGAAGAGAGGACCTCATTATGAATAAAGAAAAGAAAAAAACAGAAACGCCCCCTTCGGTCTCTACTGAGAAACCGCTGTTGTACTACACCCTGTCCAGGCACTCCCCACCCTCTTGATGCCCACCCATCTGCCAGTGCCACCTCTGTCACGGAAACATTACAAAAAAAAAACCACACACACACACACACACACACACACACACACACACACACACATACACACACACTGGTAAACTCCCATGGCAGCTTCCAGTCACCCCGAATGGTCACCAACGGGGTTTAAAACTTTTGGGCTTGAAGCGTGTTTTATCTTTTTTTTTTTTTTGTCATTTTACATTTATTGTTTGTTGACTATGTGTTTGTTCAGTGGGAGTCACTGGGAGAGGAGCGATAAAAGAATAATCCAATCGATGGCAGCTTAAGGTGTTATCCTCCGCGCTCCCGGTGGTCCATCCCAAAAATAGTGTTACCCACGTTGATCAGGGGACCTCTTGAGACACAGCAATATTACCATCTTGTGCTTTCTGAGGGGAGGGTGGGCGGGCAGGGTTTTTAAAGACAAGCAGGTGGTTTTGCTTTTGACTCTGTGGTGCATTTTTTTTTTTTTTGTGACCAACTCTTTGTTTTGATGAATTTTACCTCCTATCTGCACTCTCTCCATACACTGCAGGAGGGCAAAAAAATTAACTAGAGATGATTTAAAAAAAAAAAAAAAGCTGTTTTTTTTCCTTTTCTTTTTGTCATCGAGAGTTTACATTCATGTCAGAGGATTTGTACATGACTGTTTGTAGCAAAAATGTCCTTTTTCAGTTTGTTGGTCAAATGAACAACTGAGTAAACCATATTAATGGCATAAGATGATTCTCTTGCACAGAACCTCCCAGTTAGAAACGCGACAGGTAAAGACAGAGTGAATGGGATGAGCCGAGGGCCAGGTATGAGATTATAATTTTTCAGTGGCATCATTGACAAGTGTACATAGCACACGCAGAGACCGCAGGTGGTCTCTGAGCAGCGGACTGAACGTGGTAACATTTAGTTTGAATGCTGGACGGATGGCAGTGTTTATGGAAATTCTTTTAATGATGTGCCTTGGAAAAAGTTATTTTCTTAAATAAAAAGAAGCAGAGATTGTACCAATTAACAACGACTGTTAAATCAGTCACAGTTGCTCTTATTTTTAATCCCTCGGAGGCAACCGGAGGATGTTACTGCTTCCTTTCTCGTTGGGGAAAAAAAAAAAAGGAAAGAAAGAAAAAGGTAAACATTTATGCCAAGAAGTTGAAGGGGCTCTTCGTTGATTCCTGTTAAGATCAAAGAGTAATTTAAGAGTCATCAGAGAGACGAGGCCCGGTTTGAACAACTGTTGACTTCAGAGCAAGTGCAGACAAGGTTTGATATTTGCTTTCATGTTGCTGTTGCACAGAGATTTCCTTCAGTGTGTTGGGTTTTCTGAGAGCACGACAGTCAGCGGGCGGGCGGGGGTGGGGGGTTTGAAATCAGAGTGAAGCACAGACTAGGGGCAGTCTGAAAAGACAGCAAGGTCAAAGCAGAAAAGTTTGTGCACCTCCCCATCACTGGAGCCTGCTGAGTAACAGTGCTGACAGAACCCACACAGTAATTTACATTGAGATATTATTCCTGCCAAATAAATAGTCACTTTTAAACCTTCCATGCTGAATGATTAGTAAAGAGTTTATGTAATTCCAGCAGAATAGCTTTAACTACTTGTAGGCTTTTTAGGTTGGCTTCTCCGCTTTCTGTAGCCCCCCCCAGCCTTTTCTTCTTATGTTGCATCTTTATGTCGTTGTGGGCGACTCTCCCATGTCACACCCGACATTATGGTTCATCTTTTGTTCCCGCTGTAGAGGAAGGGAGAGCTGGCTGGGATTTAGTTGAGAGGAGGATGGTGGGGTTGGGGTTGGGGGTAAGGGTGGGGTGGGGGGGATTGTTGGGCTGACATACTGTGCAGAGTAGGGAGAGTTCTGTGCCAGAGACCTGTGAATATGTTCCTTTTTAGCGGATGTGTAATATGCATTCAGAAGATGTTATATAAGTTCCTTTTTTTTTTGTTTTTGTTTTGTGTGTGTGAGCGCGTGTACACGAGTACCTGGTGCTGGCTACATTTAGCAAACACTTGAAGGTATTGTGTATTCTCTCATTGTAATATAATTAAAATGTTTTATACATAAAGCTGCCCCGGCCTCGTTATTGCCTTTGAAAAGATTTCTGATTCGCTGCTGACTGGGCGGGGGACGGAGGGGGGGACTGAGCACTGTGACAACCATCAACTGCCAAAAAAACAAAGCAGCGGGAATACGCAGATAAATATGTTCAAATGTTGTGGGGCTTCCTGTTCGGTTTGTGCAGCTGTGAAACTGAGATCTGTCGTCTGGAATATTAACTACTTTTTAAAGGTCAGAGTTCATCTTATGTCGCTGTTCTGCCAAAGAAAACTGAACCGAGGAAAACAACAAAGAGGCCAAATTAAAACAGGAGTTTTTTTTTTTTTTTTTAAATTTTTTTATTAAAGCTCAATTTGACAAAGAAAAAAAACCACAAGACAATAAACAATGAACTTAAAAATGCAGAATTTGGTTGAAAACGTTTTTAGATGTAAAACACCTTCAACTGTAAGTCCACTAAATTCTGTTTTATTTGTTTTACTACCTGGCTAAAATAAATTACAAACATTCCTTAATGCTACTTAATCCTTCAAAATACATAACATGAATTATTTCTGAACCATAATTCAAGTCTTGCAGCAGAGAAATCCAGTCACATCCATCTCAAAGGGAATGCAATGGTTGAAATGTACACGATAACTAACTAATCATCAGCTTCAGCTTTGTATCAACAAGTGGACTGAAATAATCTATTCTCACTAATGCACGGTGCAGTGACACAGTCATACAGTTAAAGGCTGATTAAAATATATGATGAATATGAGCATGAGGATGAGAAAACCGCTCATTCTGTCTTTTTTGATATGAGTCAATTTGGTATCTGGTGATTATCTGTCCTCTGGTACAGGCTGAGCTGGCAGTGACTAACCAGCAGCATTTACAATAAACTTTCCATTAATGTGCGCAATATTGCAGAATAGGTGCCAACTAGTAACACATACTGAGCTCTGTCTTTGAACGTTTTACTACAGTTACAAACCCAGAAAATGTCAACTAAGGAAGAAATCATAAAGAATTACACAGAATGGTGAACTGTTAAATAACCACTACACACACACTGAACCAATAAATTATCATCTTAGTCCAAATGAAAACTATGCAGTCACAGTATTATGATTTGGTCTAATGTGAACTTTAGGCTGGACCAAAACCTAACACATGATAATATGTTACTTGAATTGCTGAGGAGTGATTAATGATAAAGTGTTCAGCTGTATGAAGAATATGAACATTGTGCATGTCCTGCAAAACAGAATTATATTTATATATACTGACTATTAATATATAATTATTCAATAGTTTTCCGCTGTAAAATATTAAATAAGTGGCCGGGACACGTCGGCCAAACTTAGCATTTTCACTGACGCAGCATTAAAAGGTGCTGCTGTTCTGAGAGTTTAAACGAAGGCAGCAGGTTTTAATAAAAAGGCTCAGCACCTGACAAGACCTGAGATTTAATAAAAGCTAAGAGAGAGAAACGGAGAAGATGACAGCTGAGAGCAGAGAGGAGGAAATAAAAGAGAACGGAGCTTATCAGGTTCCCCGGGGACAAAACAAAAAGTGCCCGGCCGAACTTCAGCGTAGCTGAGGTGATCGAGAAGTAAAAAAGGCAGCGTGTTGAGTTCATGTCACCTGCGCAGTTCATCCTGTCAGATGTACTGCTGGGGTTTCTGTGGGGCGCTAGCAGCTGAGGCCAGGTTCTTGGCTGCTTCTTTGGCTTTTCCCGATGCGTCCTTCACTGAGTCCCTGAGCAGCCGCTGGGGCATCTCTCCTGAGAGACCACAAACAGAAACACAGATCAGAAAAACTATAACCTTCTCAGACACAATTACTGCCTTCATCAAGATAATGAGGTGATGCCTTTTTGTTGTTGTTGTTGTTCAGACTCTTAAAAGAAATGTTCCTTGTGGCTTTTCTTGGACATGGAAGGACATCTGCACACAGAGCCAGTGCTCGTGTGATATTTGCCTCCTGGTGCGTGAGAGGAAGTGAACTGCTGCCGGGAAACAGTGGTGAGTTGAAAAGTAAAATAATACGAACAAAGACGTTTTCTGTTCTCTCACAGGCTACATCAGCGACGGATTTTAAAAGATATTTCGCTGCTGAAGCTTTAATTAATGATCCTTGTGACCACGAGGGGACGTTCACTCCTGCTTCTCCTGTGAACAGAGAGAATTCAGCTCCTGTCCGACTGTGTCTGACTCGCTTTTGCCTTTTTCTGGATATTCATTTATTCATTGATGCAGCTGCATGAAAGACAGTTCAAAACATAAGGAGGGAGAACGCTGATCTGATCACTGCTGTGGTTGTACGAGGGTTTTTCTAACCTCACAGCGGAGAGGAAATTATTTTTCAGAGTCTGATCTGACGTGAGAAGAATCAGCTCACTCACAGGGTTATTTGTTTCTTTCAACATGACTTTCTCTCTGTGTCTTTAACCTTGTGCTGCTGCAGCTTTTACATTAATCTGACTGTCTTTAATTCAGACCGGTGCCAGGTTGAAAGGTGACAAAATTTGAATCCTGACAAAGCCTTGCAGCGAGCCCACGCCTGTTTGCTGTTATGAACTGTCTCACACTGGATTAAGCGCCACGGGCTGCAGAGTCTATTTGTGTCTGACCTCGCCGCGAACCCTCAAACATAAAGTGCCTCACGTGAGAACAACAACCCCCGAGTCGCAGTACAACAGAGCGGTTTCCCTAAACCGTGAGAAAGAGAGAGAGAGTGAGAGACGGAAAGAGAGTCTTGACGAGCTGCTTCCTCCACTTTTGTGTGTTTTTATACAAAGATGCTGCAGAAGTGTTTTTGTTGCGGGGGCGGGCTGCAGGCGGGCAGAGGGAGAAACCTAATGAGCTGATAACAACTGGAGGGAGTGGGACCATGGAGGCCAAAAACAAAGCAAAGGCATGATTTAACTTCTTACACATTTGATTTCTGCATCAGATGTTTTCAACAACTAAAATCTTCTGGTCATCCCGCAGGCTTCAGTGGGAGGCGACGTCAGCTCTGAGAGTCGAAGCCTGACCGGTTTTAACATGTCTCCTTTTCCTCTCTCGAGTTGAGTTGATTTCTTGTGTGTGTTTACTCCTGTGACGGTGCCACTGAGTCTGGAGCGGCGGCTCCACCAACACTTGCTCAAAGTGAGAGGCTCGTCTGAAAGCACCTTAAAAACCAGTTTAAATCTACCTGCAGGTACTTTCACGATAGGAGGAAAATCCCAGCATTCCCATGACGATGCTCAGGGTCTTTTAGGTGTTTATTTAATTTCTTAACACACAGTCCTTCCGTCTGTCTGTGTGTGCTGTGGGATCTTCAGGTGATTTTTTCAGACAGTGCTGTACTCGTTTTGATACGAGTTACCCATCAATACCAGGGTTTAAAAAATACAATCTGTCATGCAGGGCTGCTATGAATCTGTTTATATCAATTGCGATATCTCATATCAACTGGTCTTATTATCCAGCTCCATAAAAATTAAATCTCATGGGGTGTCATGAAACTCAGAACCAAGATTTGTTTAGGTTTCTCGCTGCAGATCGGTGTAAGGGGTTGCTCTTATGGGTTTAAAGATACAAAGGATCAATAAATACAGTCAGTAAAATTCCAGTGACAGAGAGTTAAGACTCATATTCTGAAATGAAAAATGATCAAAGTATCAGTTCTCTTTTGTTCTGACACATTAAAACTTTCTCTTCTTGATTGTATTTTTACTCGGGTCCCTCCCTGTTTGATTTTCTTCTTGAGCTTTGTCTTCTGCTCGTGTTTGTCGTCTCTCTCAATGAGCTGCTAAAATAAATAAATAGAGCTTTTCTTCTTTACCGTGCTATTTTCCTGATAACGCTGAATTTTGATTATGAGGAAGATCTGACTCACTGGGTCGATGCTGACACAGACAAACAGTAACGTGAACTCAGCGCTCAGAGAGGAAGTCACACATGGATACTTGGTATTATGAATGATGAACAAATCTTTTTAGTCACAGGACACTAAGTTAATATTTCATTTTAATCAGCTGTGAGTCAAGGTGTTGATGCGTCCGGAGAGCAGAGCTGTCCCAGACGACTGACAGTTCTCTGATAGATCACACTTCAATCATCTGCAATACAATTTTAGCTACATAGTATAATTACACTGATCAGTCACAACCTTAAACTGAACGGTGTATGAGGTATATATCTGCATATATATATACAGTATGTGTCGTATACTGTGGCTTCTCTAAAAACTCCTCTACATGTATTTCATAGATTTTCATCAGGCTTTACTCAGGGCGTTTCTAGCAGCTGATGGTAGCAATGATGCTAATTAACTGACACTTGACTCACAGTAAGAGATCAGAGGAAGGCATGTGAGGTAAATTGGACAGTGGACAGCGGAGGCACACACACCCAGGAGCACTGCATGCAATCACAGCATCACTGAAACCCATTGTACACCTGACACTGTTCTCTCCAACCCTCCCTGTCACTCTGCCATCCGGTGACAACATGCAGGAAGTGATACCGGTTTCAAGGTCAAAGGTTTTCGCCTCGACTGTATAACGTGTTATGTGTTTCATGTAAATGTTAAGTGTCATCTAATGTGACCTGTAGTGACCTAGTGTTTGCTGTCTGTCTCTCCTCTCGTGTCTCCTCCCCGTGTTCCTCCTCTGTGTTTTCATTGGCCGAGGCAGGGCACAGCTCGGCACACCTGCCTCCAATCAGCTGATCATCTGCAGTGTAAGAACCCCGGCCGAGATACTTTTGCCTTTCACTGTGGCAACAACCACTGCCAAACACCGGTGTTTTCTCTGTGTGTCTCAGTTACTCGGCCTGGACCTCATGTTGCTGCCGCCTGCTCACCTGCTACCTGGTCTAGTCCCCATTATCTCTTCATGCCAAGCTGCTGCCTGGAACTCGGTCTCTTTGTTGCTGCCTTGCCCCCACCTCACCCCTGGATCTGGATCACTCCCCAGGTACTCTACAACCCCTGTGGCCTTCTCACTGGCTGCCTCTACCATTTACAATAATATTGACTGGTAAACACTGAAACACTTTGAATTGATTGTGCTGGTGTCATTGTCTCTGATGTCTGAAAACCTAACATGTCTTAACTCAAACACCAAATCAGCAGGGCTGCAAAAAGTAAGTAATCAAAATTATTGATCAATGTAATATGAAAGGTAATCATTCCACCTAGAGCAATTTTCAAATATAATTCAACTCAGTTGTGACTAAAAAAAATCTAAATGTAGAGACTGTGATTTAAAACAATGCAAGACAAAAAAAAAAAACAAAAATCACGAGCAGTCTTCCTGCTCTGATGAGGGCAGTAATAATACAACATCATCCATGTGTGAGTAGGGTTCAGTTTTTATCTCGCACAAATGTGACACTAGTGTCGACTAAACTACGCAGGATCTACCTCTGTACCAACACTACACTAACTTCTGAGTCACTTTTTCTCTGTTTTACTACTCAGACTTCCTGCCCTCTGACTTTTTCAAGACAAACATGGTGTGTATCTGCACACACACACTCACACACACACACACGACACACACAGGGGGAGACAGTCACTACCTCGGCTACAGAAACTACTGCGCGAGGCTAATCATGTGACAACCCCGGGCGAGGCCTGGGATGGCAGATGGGCGCCTCGCTCTCCGCTAACATACTCACCACAACGCTCAGCCTGATGCCAATCCCTGCAGTGCCATCAACAAAGGGGCAGTGGGATAGAATCACAACAATGGGAGAATGTCCTTTCAGACAACAGTATGCTGCATTAGCACAACACGCAGTTTGAAGCACAACGCAAGCCTCAGTGGCCGGGACACACTGCCAGACAGGGCACTACCTTTCTCACGGAGGGGCAGAATCAAACCTCTCTGATTATTAAGACTGACTTTTCAAACGTCTCTAAAAATGTGACTTTTCTGGGTCTGATAATGAAGGAATGCTTAAAGTCAAATTTTTAAAAACCAAAATTCACTTCTTTCAGCCCCTGAAATGTAAATATTTTCATTTTTTTTATAAGTTCTATTGCATCAAACTAAATATCTTTGTTTTTGGACAAAAAAAGCAGTCTAAATATGTCGACTTGGGAAATGGTAAGTTTTTAAACTATTTTCTTACATTTCATGGACCAAACAAATAACTGATTAATTTGGAAAATAATACAGATTAATCAGTAATGAAAATAATTAGTTGCAGCCTTAGTTGAGATGGAGAACACACATCTGCAGCTGCAGTATCTGTTACTCAACATCCATATTTCACAGACTGTGCCTTTAGTTAGCCTAAAGTAATCAAGTATCACTGTTTTTGCCTTCCTCTTGTTGTCTCAGAGGGATGTTTTCTTTCTTGTCACATGACCTGCTCAGCAGTGTCTTGTTTACGCAACACTGACATCCTTAATTGTTTTGGTCCGAGCCTAAAAACAGAAATTTAAGGTGTCTGTCGTTGCCATGGTTTCATATCCCTCTGCAGTTACATGGTAAGCTGCAACAACAGCGACCTTTAGGAGTAAATTTCTTGCCTTAACTGACACAACTTTCCAGTTCCATGTAAATTACTGCCATAAACTACTCTGTGACATTTGAGTGGATTTTGTATACATGAAAAGAAAAAATGTCTCACTGTGTCAGGGTCTTGGGAAAGTAAATGTTAAGCTTTGAATGTCTGGGGAGGAACAACTTCAGGACAATACATAATGAGGAGGATGTTTAGCCATGCGCCGAATGTAAAGAAAATGTTTAATTTATAAATTAAACCATGCATAAATAATAATAAATAGTGTACAATGTGTTGCAGTCTGATGTTTTGAGGAGAGAAAGCCCCACTTCCTGGATGAGTTTTTCTCCTTTCCAGAAATGGCAACAGTTAAAAATAAACTTGTTTTGTTTCCCTCTTCTCTTCTCCCTGCACTTTTCCCCTGTTTCTGCTGCTGAGGTGAACATACCCTGTAAGTTGGACAGTGCGTATTCCAGCCCCTTCATGGCCTTCACCTGGTTGCTCTTGAAGCGGGCCAATCCAAACTCCTGGGAAAAGACAGAACAGGAAATGGCTTCACGTGGGGGGAGACGTCTGAAGAACAACACTTAGCGAACCGTCTCCTCTCTCCCACTCTCTCTGGGGATTTCAAAACAAGCCTGGCATCCTCCGCATCTACTAACAATTTTAGGCTGACATATTTTTGGCACTGATTTCACTTCTCCCCTCAAATCTTCTGCTTTTTTACTTCTGCCGTTTGCACACAGCCTCCTTCTCCTCCGTTTCCCATACTATGACCTACAAATCAAACGGAAGCCTTGGAAACAGAATTCCATATTTCAGTTTTTATGGTAAAAACAAATGTATCTACTAACTGAATCATAAGTGTGTGTATATATATATATATATATATATATATATATATATTTTTTTTTTCCACATTCTTTGACAGTTAGGGAGGTGATTATAAATAACTGAGTGTGCTTTGCTACTATCCTTCAACAACTGTAACTCTAGACTGACTAATTCACATCTGAACATAATGACTTTTACTAAATGAATCCAGAATGGAACATGATGAAAATGTATATTACATTCAGGATAATTTACCAAGAATCATTTAAGCATAATTTCTGACTGCAGAAAGAAAGTAAATGTACCTGAATAGGTCTGGAGAAGCCATAAATGCTTGAGGATATCCACGCCTCCCGTTTGAGCTGGGTGGTGGCTGGCTGCTCCGCCGAGTCTTGGAAAACGCAACGTTCTTCAACTGACTGATGCCGGAGAGAGAGGAAAGTGACAGGAGGTTAAGATATAGGACGAGGCTGTGGAAACTATTTAAATTTATCACATAGCTCAAGAACAGAAATACGAGAACTGAATAAATAATATAATTAATTAATAATATATCAAACCGCTGAGCACAACCAGTTACAGATGGGAATATTTTGGAATTTTACAATTTGACTTGGATTAGTGTAGTCATGATTTGAGCTAAATAAATTCTCAGTTCATCATCTATTTGAAAATAAAATTGAAAATCTGCAACCGCTGTTTCTCTCAAAGCTGCAGGAGATCTATTTCATACTGCAGTGGATTAAAAACATGAGAGGCATCAATCCATCCCACATTGGTGTGCAGTGTACAGCATTAGCAGTTTGAAATGAAAAGCACACCTTAAAGCTGCATAATGTGCAAGTCATGTCAAGGTCCTTCCCTCCCTGGAAGATTATTGCATCTGAACTGTGTTCAAATACTCGCCTCCTTTGAAGATCAGGCTGGCTGAATTAATATTTTCCTCCCTACTGGGGTGAGCAGCTACACCTGACCGCACTGTGCAGTCTGTTCTGTCAGCACAGCGTACAGTATTATGAGAGGATAAACTATAACAATAACAGAGAAGAACTGTTTCTTTTTATTTAGATTTTGAATTGTAGAAGACAAAAAAGTCTATACTTGGGTGAATTGATTTTTTCTCCCTCATCTAACAGCATCTAACACTGACCACAGCCTGAGCACACTCTTATCACTGCAGCAAGCTGAGAACTTTAACTGGAGGTCTGCAGAAACTAGACTGAACAAAATATGTTTTATTAGAGCTTTCTAAAATATAGGCTACCGTATATACGAAATATACACTTGATATGAAATTAGCTGCACTAACAGCAATGTCGTTGAAGTGTTTCACTAAAATAAACCCACAGACCACAGAGAATCAGAAACGCCACCATGAGAGTTGTGTGGTTGAGGTTCCAGGTATAGGTGGTTAGGCTTCTGTTGACAGGGTCAACGATGGAGTCCTCAACGATGTACACAAAGCGAGACATGCCAGCGGGGAAGAACCGCTCCGCCCAGCGAGGCAGCCGATTGGTCTTGGTCAGGAGGCGTCTGGAGAGGAGCCGGTGGTCCGTGGTCACCTCCCGGTACACGACGTCCTCTGTGAGAACATGGGTGCTGGGAGATACAGGAAACACACAGACATGTCAGCCAGAGCAGTACTATTAACCTTCAGGTTTCAAATCTGTTTAACACAGTGATCCATTTTAAAAAAAAACAAATAAGAACAAGAAAGGTGCTGTGATGTTTATGAAACATTGCAGAGACGTCTCAAGTGTCTGATGCTGTTAGGTCAAGTCATGATGCAAATAAAACAGAACCGAGCAACTAAGAATATGTTAACCTTAGTTTTACTTCCCTGATGTGTTTTCTCAGTTCTCTATCTTAATCATGACCGAAGACTTTTTTTAGCTGTAGGTTCACATGTGTGAAGTAATGTATGGTCAATATGTTGTTTCATTTACATTAACTCAACACAAAAATGACATTCCTGTAGGTCTCCAAACACTCCAGAAACCTCACTTTACCCCAAAGATCAACTGAGTCTTAATCATATTCAAATTATAATAATGTGATTTCTCATCGGAATCTGTGAAAATCTGATGTTGTGGCAACCCCTAAATACTAATCTGAACATGGAAGCACTTTGTATTAACTTCCCATCATGTTCATGAAGTTGGCTGCAAATTACTGCTGCAGTCTGTGCTGTTACTATAAACAAACGTTCACCATGTTGCCTTGTTGTTACTTGGATCTAAATATAAGTGAACAAGTATATTGTAGATTCTTGTTTTAATTTCAGGAACTCAGCCAAAATAAAAAAAAACCCTAGAATATCTTGAGGGATGTTTCTGACATCCACCACGTGTTACAATGACCATCTATGATAAAAAAAAAAATAAAAATACTGACTTTGAAAATATTCTGATACCTGAATGGGTTAGGATACCTCTGCCAGAAAGCAGAGACAACATGGTCCCATGTGCTCCTGATGTCTGTGTTATTACAGAAATACTTGACCATTCTTCTCTCGCTGATGTGCAGGATGGCCTGAATCCAGAACCCTCAGGTTCCTCTCTGTGACTACACAAAACGATGAAAACAAGAGCGCTGACTCCATCCAAAGTCTGAAACGGTCCTGGAAAAGTGAAGAGAAATATCAGTAAGAAGAACAATAAGAAGTTATTACAAATGTTATGTATATGTGCTTATAAATTCTATGTACTGCAGTTAACTTTGAATATTTTGCAGTAATGTCATATTAGACCATTGTAGGACTGCTTTATCAATATGATTACATACATTTGATGGGTATTTCATTTCCTGGGTTCTCCCTTTAGCCTAATTACAGTAATGTGTAAACATTCTTATCGTCATATGTTACATAGCCTTTGCTTTTATTTTTCACAGCAAACCACAAATACAGCCATTAAAGTCGTGTTTCCTCACGACAGCTCAACAATTACTGACACAAATGGTATCTGATTCAGCTAAAATACCATTTCTGTTTGTTATTACACTGTACTGACGCAGTCTGTACACATGTCACCTTGACTTATGCCTTTACAGTGCGCTATAGTTGTAGTTTTATGGCTTTATGCTAACCCCCCGTCTAACATTACAGCTCACAACTGTCGGTTCCCTGCACTGCTAATAGCTAGCCGATTAGCGACTAAACACTAATCTAATAGTTTGACATCTAACGGTGCCAGTGAGATTGACTGACAACCGGTGAAGACATAGCTGTTTCACAGCTCATTCATGATCATGCGGTTTTGACAGCTAGTCTAACTATGACAACATCTCAACCTAGGTTTATTAAGTTTAGCTAGCTAGCCTTAATGCTAAGTGGACTTAAGTGTCAAACGCTCTTGGCTATTGGCAAACAAGACAGATCTTACCTGAGGTCACTGCTGAATGACTGATCACTGATGAAATATTAAGCTAATAAATGTCCGCAGAGTGCCTGCCTGCTGTGGCTGTAACCGAAAATTAGCTAAAGTTAGCTAATAACAGACATTTTGCTACATGTGACAGGACAGGCAGTGGTGGACCGAGTCGGACTGTTTTAGAACGGCACTACTTCCGGTCAACATTTCAAAGTAAAATATGATATAATAAATATGTTATTAATTGTTGATTATATGATAATAGTTATTAACATATTAATTACAGTTTATAAGAAATACATACTGACAGTGTTAAGAAATTATGATTATTTATTACTATTATCATCATATTATTTACATTACTATTGCAATGAAACACTTCAAATAGTTTCAAGACTGTACAGTAGGACATTGATTGCTTGGTTTTAGGCCTTAATAAATGTCATTAAATGACTTGAATGATGACGTCATCAATGATGTCATTTTAACCCCCCCTCAGCCCCTCAGAGAGGTTTTAAATAGAGGTCAGTAGAGTCAAGGAGATAATTGTCTGACAATGCCCTGCCACGGAAACAGATTCGCTTATCGTCCCATCCGCAGACGCAGGAGACCTGCAAAGTCCACTCCTGTCCGCAGACGCAGGCGAACTGCCCGACGCAGACGCTAGTCAGGTAAATAAACATCAACTGCATGCATTGAAATGGCAGTGCACTCAAGTCATTCTTAAGAGAAGAGGCAGAACAGCTCAGTGAGTTTTACAGCATTTTCTTTTTGAATCAACATTACATAAAGAAAACTGCTGTCACTAACAATCAGGAAGAGACAGCAAAGGCCATTTATTGATGCAGCACTACGACAAGTTTGTGTTGCACTTGCATAAAGTTGCCTGACTTGGAAAGAGGCCAAAACCTCCTGACTTTCAAGCCTTACTTTAGGGCAAGCTCCAGAAACACTGGATCCCCTCATTCTCATAAGATGAGTTGATTGTGTGTTTTATTAGACCTGCCTGTTAACACTCCTCTCAAACACATACATCCAGTTTGCAGCACAGGCTTTCTTTTAGAAACTGGCAGTCTCCAAGACTAAGTTGGGATAACTGACGATGAAATCGCTGTGGGTTACTTTTATTCTCTTTTGTCACAAAACCTCCTTCAGATCCACAGAAAACATTATAGGACTGATTTCACAGGTGGTGGAGTATTAACCAAGACTAGTTCACTGAGTTTGACATGGGAAATAAATGGTTGCCCTTCTAGAGGCCTGTTGCACCAGAAACTGTACTTCCTTGCCATTGTGGTTTTTCGCCATCTAGTGGATAAAACTGGGCATAATCATCACCAAAAATATTAACTTGTGGACAAAAAGTTTTTAATTTATGCTGATTACTCGTGAAATGTAGTTCACATCAGCAAAATACTGTGTCATGAATTTGTCACAAACCAGAGATGATGTCTTAACCTTGCAAGTTTTCTGAGTTTACTGTCTGAAACTTGCAGGCTGTGAACAAACCTGACTAAAATACAGTCAGAGAGACTTCCCCTCACACTTCTGTCACTTCTCTCACTCTGCATTTTCCCGTTACTCTAAGCATGTTTGAATGACATTCATAACTGCAGTACAAACCAGAGAATAAATATCATGTCGTACACCCTCCCGTCCTGTAGGTGTCGCACTAAAATTTTTCGAACTGTCCAATCCGGGTCACATTTCCTCGTCGTCTTCTTCTTCGCTTGTGTGCAAAGGGAAGTGTCCTCCATGGTGTCATTGTAGGTCTTCTGAGGTTGAACAGCCAGAAAATAAGCGATGTCTGGTTACACGCCAGACGAGAAGCTCCGTTTCGAGCAGCTTACAAAGCTCCGCAGGCAGTGGCTGAAGGACCAGGAACTCAGTCCGAGGGAGCCCGTGGTAGAAGCCAAACCTCCCGGCGCCGTCGCCAGGTTCTGGACTCGCTTTCTGGAGCCCAAGAGCCTGTGGAGGCTTTACGTGAGTCCCTATTGTCAGCTAACAAGCTAACCAGCAAAACACCCACCTGTTAGAACAGTTTCCATGCGAAATATTGGGAAACAAACGGGTTTCATAGTGTAACAAGTGCTACTGTAAGCTTTATTAAAGCTAACGTTAGCATATTGTCAGTTACAGTGCAGCCAGGTTATTTGTTTATCTGAGGGAAACAGCATTGACATTAGCCTTCTTTCACAACAATAAGTCGTGCTTATGAACGTCTTCCCTTATGTATTCTCTAAAATAGACACAATTTTTCAGTTTTAGAAAATGCTAAGTCAATCTACAGAAAATAGGCCATCCGCTTTTTTCAGTTAATCATTTAGTAAAGTTGATTTTATGTATCACAATGCCGCCCAGTATGACGAATGTGCCTGAGAAGAATTTACAATCTGTACAATATATGATACCCTCCATCCTTAGTTAACTTTATTTATCATGCTAAAAATAATAAACTGCTTTTAAAATGTAAGGATTTACTGCTTTTCTTTCTGTTGTTACTATCATCATAAGTTTTATGAGTTTTTGACTGTTGGCTAGACAAAACAACCAATTAGCCTTTTTCACAGCAGCCTTTTTCACAGCAGTGTTACAGTAGGAAAATTACAGTCCTAATTCCGTTTTGCAGCTTTGATGTCAGAGTCCTGGTATTGTGCATGCTGACCCAATGTCACACTATCGTAGCTCACAGAGACCCTTCAATAGACCTGAACCAACATTATTGTCATTACTAACATCTGTACTTTTCAAAATGTCTGCTTTTCATCATCCTTGTATATATGGTCAGTTGTTCCACAAACAGTACAAGTCTAACTTTATCTTACTTACTTACTGAGTTGCATTGGGGTCACTTTATGTTTCAGCATACACCCACACACATTTAATATTTTTAAAAAACACATTTAAAGTATGTACTATGTGTTTGGAGCACTCAGGATCAACACCATGATTCATTGTGTTCTTCTCATTGTTTATATTTATTTGTTTATCTTCTTACAGACCTACAAAGTGTACACAGGTGGAGTTTTCACACTAACACGGCTGTTGATACCTGCTTGGATTGTTCACTACTATGTGAAATACCATGTTGCTGTAAGTTCACAGAAATGTGTAACATGATTTGTGATGTTATATTATAAATGTGGTGCATATCTGTTGGACAGACTAAATAAGCATCTGTAGTGTTATTTCATTCTCTACATACCATACAAGAAAGGTAACTTGCAAAGAAAACAGCAACATTTCACAATAATGGATATGCAGTATTAACTTTATTTTATGTTCACCAGACATTGCTCTATTCATGCAGGTGTCCGCTTCAGTTTATGAAAGGATCAATCAGTAGGCATACTAAATAACAATACCATTGTCCCCCACAGAAAAAGCCATACGCTATTGTGGATTTGAAACCCAAGCTGTTCCCAGTGAGTATGACTCCTCTCTTAATTCTAACATCGTACCTCTCCTTTATCCTGTAATCATTATTATCCTATATCATCATGGTCCTTGATTTTGTGTTTAGGGCGACACCATCCTGGAGACAGGAGAAGTTGTTCAAGATCTCCCCGAGACCCATGGTCATCACTGAAGCTGAAATATTTCAATAATTTCCTTTGGTTTCTGTTGTAAAAACTGTGTATATGCCAATAAAATATTACATCATATAATTTATGAGTAGGAGTCTGATTTTACAAATGAATGTTCATAATGATATATTATAGTGAAAATTATTAACAAATTATGTGCTCTCTGTATTTCCTTTTGGGGTGGGGTTTAATAGAAAGAGAAAGTGCACAAATGCTATAAAGTAATGGATGTCAGTTGAAAGTAGGAAATCAGTTTCAGCAGTATTTTCAGGAGAGCTGGACTGGTGAAATTATTCACAATCTTATGCTGGCTCTGAATTTTATGAATTTTCTGATACAGTACATCAAGTATATTGCAAAACTGTTCTCAATAAACACATCATCAATAAAAATGTAAAAAGAAAACAATTACAGTATTTTTTGTTGTTTTGATTTCATGTTTTCTTCGTGTTTTTCAAAACGTGAAGATGTCGCTTTTATTCTGAAGGGCGGAAGTGGGTTTTTGAATTGAAGAAAATACATGTAAGGGTCTATGTGCTCTCTCTTCGGTAGATTATGTTATGAAGGGAGTCTTACGGAGCCAGTCTGTAAACAGTTTCTCGAGAATGACAATCGCTTAAAAATGGACGGTTTTTTACTAGACGAAGAGGGCTAATCAGTTGCAAACCGTAGACGTGTTTGAGGAAGTCAGAGGTAAATATTACACAACTTTTCTCAAACGTCCGAGCTAACTAGCTAGTCTCATCTTACTTAGCTAGCTTGCTAACCTTAGCACAATCTGTTAACTAGAATCTGCAGATTTGGTCACTGGTAGCAAAACGGTGTTTCTGACAGAATAGTGTAGGATTGTTAATATAATATCAACACTTAAACCAACGTATGTCAAACTGTCTACAAACAGACGGTGCTTGGTTGTAGCCAAATCTGCTAAGCTAACTAACCGAAAACAACAACACGATCGAGAGTGGGAAAGGGCCAAAAGGCATCCATTAAACATTAGGTTTATCCCCACGTGTTCTTATAAATATTGACATGTCTATTATGATGATTAATGCATTTTCAGGGTCTTACATGTACGGCACAAGTAGACCTGATATAAGACCGTCACGGTAATTGTACATGTCGGACTGTCATGTATACTATATATGTCTCTGTGCTCTTTTTGAGCACTCATGTCTGGTCTGTATTCTGCTCCCTGTCCTTCATAGGATTGCCTTGCTATTACAAAGTATCTTTCTCTTCATTTTTAAAAGACTTCTGTGTTTTTGATGCCATTTTTTGTACATACCGAGTAGGAACGTGTTATTAGGACATGTATGTGGACATTGCTTATTGCTCATTGGATAATTGCTTTTCCTTCACAACACATGTTATAATGAAATAAGATGGTATTGAATAAACAAGACATTACAGCACATATTTCAGTGTTTCCACAAGAAGGGGAGAAATTGTAAACTCTTTCTAAAAAGAAAGATGAAGAATATCTGGATAAGAACATGTCTGTCAAACACACCAGGATATTAATCTTTCACCAGTCAGTGGCCACTGCACCTGAACAATTTATTGCAATTCAATACAATTCAATCAGTTTTACTCTTTACAGAGCCCAAAATGTTTTTGTTAACATTGCTGAAAATGTGTAAATCCATTCATGTGTCTATTACTGAAGTCATAGTTAAAGGTGATGTTGTACTGGACCATACTACATTGAAATTTTACACACATAAGGGGGACAGAGTATTAGAGATACTCATCAATACAATGCAGTCCAGTATAGCCACACCACTAAAGGTGACTTCCGATAAAACCTTGATAAAACTCTGTTGTTTGTTTGCTGCAGATCTGTTATATTGTTAATTGTACTTTTTTCATATTTAATGCACAGCCGCTGCAAGTTGATACATTAGGCAGCTGTAAGGTCTGCACTCTGTGACTTGATTAGAAAATTAATATTTAATTTAATGTGACACATTATATGATGTTTTCTGCACAGGGCACAGTATATACACTTGTAAATTGCTTTATGAATCTGGTGCATATAATTACTTGAAGTGTATTTTCTTCAAATGGATAGAAAAGTATTTTTATGTTTTAGCAGCAGTTAATTATAGTATAAAGCTACTTAAGTTTATAGACCAGAGTAGAACTTAACATGTCACTCTATGGCTGTCTCACTATTCTTATTTTGATAAATTTGAGAATTTTCAGTTTAAAATTAATTTCAACTTTTATTTCTTATCATTATTTCAGATCATGTCAGCGATCAAGATTGCCCTGCAGCAGAGCCAGAAGAGTGGCAGAAGGAAAACCTCTGAAGCAATGTCTGCAGAGGTGTCTCCAGACTCCAAGTGTCCCATCTGTTTGGACATATTTAACAACATTTCATACCTGGACCTCTGCCTGCACAAGTTCTGTTTCCGTTGTATTCATGAGTGGTCCAAGAACAAAGCAGAGTGCCCTCTATGCAAACAGCCATTTAATTCAATCTACCACAGTATAAAGTCGGAGCAAGACTTTAAGAAGTATGACTTGCAGCCAGTGGATAATGGCTCCTTTGGAACTTTTGGGGGAGTGCGGTTTCGATACCGCACTACTCTTACTGGAGCCCAACGACAGATGTGGGGAAGGACCTCTCCTCCTCCAGACAACGGAGTAATGTTTGAAGCCTCAACAAACCCTCCCCAGCAGCGGCAGGACCGTTACATCCGTCGCATGATGATGAGGTTGGCAGCCAAGAGGAGAGCTGCAAGTGAAGGGAGGGCAGTGAACAGTGTCCGAGAGCAGGAAATGATAAACTTCAGGAGGGAACTGTACAGACGAGGGGTCAGGGTTCGGACCGTTCGAGATGGCGGCCGCTCACGGGACACCTCAGCTGAGTTCTACCGAAGAAATCCCGCCTGCCTACATAGACTGGTCCCATGGCTAAAAAGAGAACTCCACGTGCTGTATGGGTCCCACGGCTCTTTGGTCAACATAGTTCAGCACATCATCATGTCACGCATCACACGTTATGACATGGAGGATGGAGCTATTTACGAAGAGCTCAGGCCGTTCATCCAGGGGCGCACTGAGCACTTTCTGCATGAGTTCATCAGCTTTGCAAAGTCCCCCTTCAATATGGAGGCCTATGACCAGCATGCTGTCTATGACTGCCCGGCCCCATCCTCAAATGAAGACAGCAGCTCCAACTCATCTGTGATAGCTATTTCAGAGGATGAGGAACACTCTGTGGAGCTGGACCCCCCTGGAGACTCCATGTCTACTCTCAGTCACTCTGTGTGGGACGATGAGACACCTGGGCCATCGTATTCGACAACGGCGGAGCAGAGCAGAGTAGAGCGCCTCTCAGTCCCCGACTCAGACTCAGACAGCAGTTTAGAGGAGGAGACACTAGAGTTTGGGGCTTCTCCACAGCAAACGAGTCCTCGTAACCAAACAGACATGACTCAGGGTGAAGTTAACAACGAAGGGTGTTTGTCTTCTGACAGCGAAGACTGTGTCATTGTAGGCTTTGTCAAGCCGACAGCAGAGAGGACTCCGGAGCTGGTCCAGCTCTCCTCTGACTCTGATGAGTCTGACAGTGAAGATACTAAGGAAGTGCCTCTTTTACCTCAACACATCCGCTTCTCCAGCCTCAGCCCTCAGGCTTCGCAGAGTAGCGATCCAAGTGGTGCTGGACGGTCAGAAAATGCAGACACAGACCGCTATGGTCACTTGGAATCAAAAGAAAAGTGTTGCTCTTTGACATCTAGCAGATACAAGACGTCCAGTAGGCCAGACAGAAAAGACAGAGAACGAGAGAGATTTAGGGAGAGGCACTGGTCAAAGGACAGAGACCAGAGGAGGAGGAGGAGGAGGTCAAGAAGTAGAGAGCGCAGGCACTCTAGCAGGAGCCCGGTGATGTCCCAGTGCAGTGTCAGCACTCTGTCAAGAGAAAGAGAAAGAGACTATTCTTACTTCAGCGGCAGAGACTTCTACTCAAAATGTGACAGCAATTATAAGAAGAAGGATAGTTATCAGAGCTATCAGTCATATAGTCATTACAGCCAAGAGAGAAATGACAGCGGGACGCATTATACAGAGAGGCGGTCCTACTATTACAGTAGTCGCAAGCACTCAGATAGGCACTCGCACTCTCGCTCCAGGAGTTGCAGCAGAGACTCGCGGAGACGGGACAGGAGGCATTCTCAATCTTTTTCCAGCAGTCGCTCACCTTCAGCAAAACGGAGATCCCACCACGACAAGCCTGGTGGAAAGAGGAAATACAAAACAAGACATTTGGAGGAACCGGCTGACAACACACTTTCCAAATCGTGCCGCGAAGGTGACCCCTCCACTTCATTAACAAAACACAAGAAAAAGAGCAAAGAGAAGCACAGCAAAAAATCCAAAGAGAGCTCAAGAAAGACGAGCAGGAGCCTCAGTGTGGAGCTCGTCAATGAGGAAAACCCCCCTGAGCGAAGCAGACGCCACCATAAGAAAAAGAAGAAGCACAAGAAAAAGAGCAAAAGGCACAAGAGTAACGAGCGCACAGAGAAGCACTCGCCCACTGTCATCACCATTGACAGTGACAGTGATTTTTTTGCTAATGACAGTGTCACCCAGGCCAGCAGCACTAATAAGGACAACTCTATTGACAGTACCACAGATGACCCAGTAGACCCTGCCGCTCCTGGCCTCTCTGGCGTAGTTAAGTGGAGGTCCAGATTCCCACTCTGTGTGGTGGGAAGTGATGGATTCACTCTCAGCTGCTAATGCCTGCCAGCAGTATTTTAGATCAAAACAATGTTCAATATGTTGAAAGATATGGTTGATAAATATGTTCCTTTAAATGCCACCACAAGTGTTTTCCACAGTGACTAATCATTGGACTCTAGCATATGTGACACACTCAGATATCTGTGTTGAACGGGAGACATTGACTAAATCACTGTTTAAATTGTAGTTTTTGGCTGTTAGCTAACACCGAAAAACAACGCTATTTAATGTGCAATCGTGCCACTGTTTAACCAGGCAGAATGAAATAATACTGGGAGTCTCTCATCTTTTTCAACTGTCGATTCTTACTCTTATCGGATGTATTTTATTTCCAAAGTGCTCTCAGGGATATTGTTGAGTACAGTGATTTTTTTCTTTAGTTGTCATAAGTCAGCTATATTCTTGAGACAAAACAATTTCTATCTGCTGCTCATGGAGTAGAACCTATTATCTGTAGACCATGTTTAGATTTCACAATGGGCTCTTTTGTATTGAATTTTATTTAAGAATAAATTGTAATGATCAACTGTGTGTGTTCTTTTGTTAATGTCGGTTTTCTGTCTATTTCAGGAATGACCTGACTGAGTAAGTTAGTTAGTCCTGTTAATTATAGTGAGGCCATAGATTTACATAACAGTGTAAACATGCTTACATTGATTGTTATTTATATAATTACTGAGGAATTGCCATTATAACCCAGTGATAGTGTTTCCACTGTGCCCTCAGATCACTGGGTAAACTAACATTTTGATACTGAAGTTACTGAAGTGAACAGTCTACTGACAGGTTAATCTGTAGTGAAAAGAATTGTTAGCTGCAGCCCTAATTCTGATTAAAGGAGACTAAAATACTGACAGCAATGACTGTGGCATACAACACTGCCTGAAGAAAAGAGGACAATTATGCACAGTGTAGTGTGTTGATATAATGTCCAACCTCCTTTATTGCGTCTTACATTACAGCTTCAAACTAGAGTAAAAATGTAAATTAAGTTGGAGCTAAGATATGGAAGAAGGAAGTAAATAGAATATTTATACATTTCTCTGGTAGATTTGTAGCTTTATAAACAGGAGTAGTCATGATATTGCATGCAAACTCAGCAAACTTCAGTTTCCTGTCTGGTCCTTGTACCTCAAAAAAAAAAAAAAAAAAAAAAAAAAAAAAAGGCCAATGGCTGTGGCAAGAGCTGAGTTTCTGTTTCAGAAGACAAAGCTTTTCGTTCTTCCCCCTTGTTATTCCTCTGATCTACAACATAGATGTGTACAGTCTTAGGCTGATAGCCATCCTCTTCATAAACAAACACTTTGATGTTCATTGCTATTCTTCTCTCCCTGCAGTATGATGAGCAACCATTATACTACAAAGGCAGGAAGAGTGTATTCATAAAGTCAAATATGTGTCTGGTGTGTGTGTGTTTGTGGGTGTAAGGGAGAGGGGGGGCTATCTATGGACTCTTGCAGTATCACTGCAGCACTGTGTATTAACACAAAACAGATGGATACACACCATTGCTTACTCAGGGCTGCAGACCATTTAAAAAAGTGTTATTTTTCTACTTTCTACTTTTAATTTATATATAATATAAAAAGCAGTTAGAATATCATGTTGATAAAGACGGGTAATTGGGATTCAGTTATTTAAGTATTATAGTTTTATGGTAAATAATCCTGGAAGTGCAGATTAAGTTGATAAATCCTCACTTTCTTACTAGACACTTATTTTGAAAGCAAAAAAACTCCAACAGGAAGAGAAGGTTCTAACGGATGTTGTTCCGGCTACGAAACGTCTTCCTCAGTTCTTGTTCAATTTCTCGCTCTTACAGACAACCAAACAGTCGTCATGGCTTCCTCTGTGCCCATTAAGGTAAAGTGTAATGTGACATTACAACCATTACCCACTCAACATTGTGTGTTTGAACACGCTGACAGAGGGAAATCATTGCAAAGCATGGCTAAGGTGACTTCTTGCCAGTTATACAACTGAGACAAATCTCAAGTGCGGGAAAAAGCTCTTTGATGTTAGCGACGTTTTAGCTAAGCTTCACTCAAGATTCTGTAGGCTTTAATGTTGGTATCGCTCGCTAACACACAAGCTAACACGTGCAAGCTAACCTCAAGTGTGGTACTGTTAAAACAGCTAAAGGTGGATGAACCACCTCAGGTACAGTTTCTGTGACACGTGTTCAAAATGCTGCTTTGACCCACTGCTTGTGAAACACTGGTGAAGTGACAAGTCCTTGCTTGAAGGAAAATTGCAAAACCACCCTCATAACTTTGTATGCAAATTTGAAAAGAAGTGATTTTACAGACAGATTGGCCTTTATGTTATGCTAACTCGTTTAAGGTGGTACACATTTTAACAATTCAACACATGCTCAGTAGTTTATGACTCTAAATCATATTTTAGAATCTGTTTTGTTTTTATACCAGCAGCCAAATACATTCAGTTGTACACTCAGACGACAGGGCTCACATATAACCAGTCACACTCACATTCACACCTATGGGTTATTCAGAGTCACCAGCTAACCTGCAGTGGAGAACATGGTACTCCACACAGAAAAAAACATGGCTGAATACATTATTTTCTGAGAAACTGACCATCTTGCAATGTTATGGAAAGATAAAAATTCCCAGATCTGCCTGTTTAACTAGATCTGCACCAAAGTTTAATGGGTTCTTCCCTGGCCTATGCCTCATCCCTCCACCATGTTTGGTACAAATAGGTTTCCTACTTTTTGAATAATCCTGCTGACAAATAAACAAACAGATAAGGATGAATAATCATTGAGATGAATAACCTCAGACTTTAACAATATAGAAAAATACCTGTCAGTATGACCATAGTACAGTTTAACAGCAATTACACACTACATCCTCCCAAGATGATCACACAGTTCAATGAACACCTCTATGAAAACAGTCTTCATGAAGGAAGGATTTGTTGCAAGATCGTTGAATTAAACTGCATTATTTTTTTTGTTAGGCGTTCCTAATAAACTGGCAACTGTGTGCAAGTGTAGTGGAGGAGCATAAAATAACAGTATTTTAAAGCTGCAACAATTAGTCAAATATTCTAACTATTAGGATAATTGAATAATAGCTTTAGTCATTTCTTTTAAAATCAAAATGCCAAACATTTGCTGTTTCAAGCCTCTGAAATGTGAGAATTTGAAGAAGTTTTGTTTGGTTTTAAACTGTTGGTAGGAGAGAAAAAGACATGAATCACCTTGAAATGTGGGAAATTATAACCGTAGCTTTTAATAATTTTCTGGTAGATGTGGTGGTGAAAAGTTTTACTTATTTGTTCTTGTATATTTTTCAGAATTTGTATACAAATGGAAGTGTACACTCTTAAAACTTTTTGTTTTGTCTAGATTGGAATAATTGGTGGTTCAGGCCTTGATGATCCAGACATCTTGGAGGGAAGGACTGAGCGATATGTCGATACACCGTATGGAAAGGTTAGCAAATTTGTAGAACAAAGTTTCTTTAAGACTACTTGTTTAAAAGAGCAGTACGTTCTAATGACATCTGGCCTATTTTGCAAGTAAAATAATTCCTTACAGCACTGTCTTTTGTATAATTTAATCATCCTGTTCTCCTTGAACAGCCCTCTGATGCCCTGATCCTGGGGAAAATCAAAAATGTGGAATGTGTTCTCCTTGCAAGGTAAGAAAAGGTGTTTTAATTTAATTTGTGAATTGTGAAAGCATGCTACCTCTTAGCACCATCTAGTGGAAAAAAATATACAGTTGTCAAATATACTGAACAAAATGCATTGTCTGCATCTCTTCACACAATATTTCCATATTTCCATTTAAAAATGAAGTTCAAGTCAAATCCAAGCACATATTTTCAATTGTCAATGTATATCTTAACTGCTGCTTTTTTCTATCCTTAGGCATGGCAGGCAACACACCATAATGCCTTCCAATGTGAATTACCAGGCCAACATTTGGGCGCTGAGAGAAGAGGGCTGTACACATCTGCTGGTTACCACGGCCTGTGGCTCCCTGAGGGAGGAGATTCAGCCCGGAGACATCGTCATCATAGATCAGTTCATTGACAGGTGAGTGGGATGTGACCACATCAGCATGCTGTAGTTGTATCAGATATTTTTTCTTCCGTTTACTCCAAGGACTTTCTTATGTTCTTATGAGGATAGATATGTTGGCCAAAATGAAAAGGAATAGGACGAGACACAGGAAAGAATAGGGTAAACTGAGGCTCTCAGAGCTTTTAAACCTTTCTCTTACTACACATATATATATGTTAAATGTCTTTGTTTTCTAAATGTGATAAATCCATTCACATGTGTATTTATACTGTGAGCTTTTTTGGTCACAGTTACCTGGCAGAACATGAAAGGAGGTTCTTTTAAGAGGGGCAATAGAGGCTAAAGGTTTTGGTATCCTTACATTTCATTGTAACGGTGTTGAAATTAAAGGCCCTTTTGTCATGTATACTTGCAGTGAAGGAAACTGTTAAAAGAACTGAATTCTTGCTTATTCTAAAGATCCGCTAAAATGGCCTGGACAAAATTATTGGTACTCCTGATACTGATATTGGTACAGCATGATGTTCTTGTGACCACAGTTGCTAATATTAAGATGTTAGAGGTCCACGGGTCTGTGGCAACTCTGCCTTGATGTGGCCACAAGAGGAAAACTCACCATAGATCGAACAGGATACGCAACAGAAACTCTGTGATGATCTCAAAGGAATTTTGAGAACTCGATCCTAATTTTAGTTGCATTCTCGAGCTCTGCACCGCTTCAACACAGAGGAGATCCGTGCTATTCACCAGAATGAATGTGGGCACTGTTGAACGGAGAGCCACGAGCAATGTCAGGAAATTATTTGGTGAGCAGCTGGAACACTGCTCTTTTTCCTCACCAGTGCATGCATGGCCAATCCCAGGGAACAGTTAGAGTCTGGACGAAGCTTGTGGGAACTTAAGGGAACTTTCACACTGTTCAATCACACTTCATTTCAAGTATATTTGACCTGTAACTCAACTGACTGACTCTCATGAAACTGCTTTCACATTACAATAAAATACAGCATCATAATATAGTCTGTCACAGCACAACCTCTGTGTTACTGGTCAATGAAACAGATTAACATTTTTCACATTCATTCTGCTCAGAAAGTTTCCAGAGTACAAAGTTTATTTATGTGAATAAAGTGGCTATACTGTTTACTTTTATGAGTGAACCTCTGTGAAATTAGGCTGTTACTGTTAACTGTATTACTGACTTATTTTTTAAAATAGTTTTAGCTTTTGTCGAATGTTAGTGGTTGTGGCTCTTTAGCAATTGTACACAAGGTCTACTGTACAACAGTTCAAGTTTCCTCCCACGAATCTCATTGACAGGAATCATGTTGCTGTGTGACAAGAGCGTCCAGATAGCTGAGTAAGATTAGGGGAAGGACCTGAGTCACTGTGTTTGACACAGTTGACAAAGCCAATATTTGGTTACTCTCCTGTTCAGTGGAAAAAACAGTTAACCTCTGTTTTGATATTTATGTTGAGCTCTCAGGTTCACAGTTTGCTTACGGCCTTGGTGAGAATTAAAAAAGTTTGTCACTGTGACATTCCACCTCTATGGAAGCAGTTAACACTGACATGGTGACAGAGCGTCTGGAGTGTGAACTTTGCTACAGAGATATTTTTGTAAACAGTCGGGCTTCCTTCCTGTCTGTTCTATTTACTCGATCATTTTCTGACATATGAGCTGTCAGTTTTCATTCATTCATTTCATTGAGCTCATTTCATTGAGGATCCATCATCTGTTACTGGCTGTAATGTTGATAAATATATTTTTTAATCATTATGCTTTGAAAATAAATAGATTTTAATGTATGTAGTAAGAGATTTCACTATATTTCTTTAATATATTTGTCAAACCTGTGGTCTAATGACTTAAACTGGCTGTAATTAGTATTTTTATAACAATATATTAAATGAAAATGTGACAGTGTTCCTAGTGAGGAACCTACGTGGCAGCTGCTTTATAGTGAATTTCAGCTCATTGTTTAGCTGTCTGAACTTTACTATTCCATTCACCAGGTGGCCACAAATACGACCCCAAATGAATGATAACGTTGCTCCCTAACTCATGGATGTGTAAAAATAAGCAACAAGTTCGCTATATCAACTTAAAAAAATTATAAGTCATATCATCATGTTTGCACTTGAGGGCAGCAAAATTTTTTGCAGCAAAATTTTTTGCTGCCCTCAAGTGGACAAAGGACTGACAGTGGAGTTTTAAGTTAATGTTGGGTTGACCACAAATTTACCTGGTTCGCCTCTATCTAAGTTATTTAGATATGTTCTGAATACATTTATTTTGTTGTCTATATCCTCGTTCATAGTAAAACCTTCAGAAATCATCCTCTCAAACTCTCATTTGCGGCTTTCTACTGATCACAGCACATGAACACATACCCGGTATTCTCTCTCAGAGGCTCAGGTTGCAGTAAGTGACTATGAATTCTTCCTCAGAGTTAAAAACACTTGATAGTAAACCTGACAATATCTTACCATGAGAAAGCATATACTTTCTCAACAGTATCTGACCTCAGGGGCTTATACGTATGTTATGTATAGCATAGAAGGAGCATGACCCCGTGGGAGTGTTGCTCTCTCTCACTGATTGCTGATTGCGCAAATTCCATTCAATAACTCAATATGTGCAGTGAGAGGTGCTGTTTAAATAGGATGGATTATTTGTTACCAATGAGTTGGCACACAACTGGCTGTATTCAGATCGAATTGAGTAGTAAACTGCTGTTCCACAGTCGTGTCAGTGTTTTTACCCTGTACACTTGTACACAAGTTCATCACGTTGCCTGTGGCTTTGCTTGCCTGTGTTGGTGAAGCCGATGAATAGCCCAACTACCAGTGTCAAGCACAGACAAGATCTATTTTTCAGAAATGAGGAAGTTGCTTGCCGGGACCTGCTCAGACTTGTCCCACAACATGTGACAGCTTGTTTCAAGGCTTCACTTCATTGATACCACAACTGTTACCATCATCTCTGCTTACTTGTTTTCTGTTTTTACATATGTAGGTTACTGCTACTGAATCTGTCGAGTTTTAAGTTTCACAGTCACAGTCAAGCAGTTTGTGCCAAAAACTGCTTTTTACACTGAGGTTACAAATCCTCCTAGTTTGACCCTTGATTTCGATTCTCCTGTTTTCATTTTCAGTTTGATTTGTACTATGAAAAAAGGGCTGAATTTCCTCATACTGATCAGCACTGACATTTAGTTGCTCTGTTTTTATGTCACTATGTATATTTAAAACACATCAGTAATTGAAAAGTAAACAATATAACAATAAAACTTTACATAGTTTAAAGTAGCACTGGGTTTATTGCAGATAAAACCTCATCAGTAAAGTACTGATTCATACTGTATTATTTTATTAGCTTAAAAAGAAAAGTCTCTATTTGCTTTACTTAAATATTACAGTGAACTGATGTTATTCTTTCATAAATGTACACATGGCACCTTTGTCTAAATATTCACAAAACAGAAACACAGAATCATTCCAACATTAGTGCATGACTAATACCCTTTATACAAACTGTACTCACTGGTAATAAAATCTGAACAGTGTGTGATTTCCCACATAACAAACTGTCCTTGAGGTCTGATACAGTAGAAGTGTGGTGGAAATGGATGTTGGAGGATCTGCAGTGTGTATCAAATGTGTAAGTGTTTATAGATAATTTAAAATATTTGATATAGGCTGTGGGAGCCATTCTGTGCAACAGTGATTCTGAAATGACATTGCCAATGAAACGCCAGGCCACGATAACTTGTCTCCTGAAGCATAAATAAGCATTGTTTTTGGCTCATAGTTCATACCACACACTACTGTTATTGATTTTTTTTTTTTTAAAGCAGGGTGGAGCTGCAGCTTGTTGAAAATATTTAAGCACTTTTGTCTTTCAGTGCCAGGGTTATGAGTAAGAAATAGGGTTGGGCAACAACTTAAAAGATTACTGTTGACGGAGAGATGCATATTTTGGATGTCTGAGATAATTACGGTGTGACTTGCTGGGGAAATCTAGGGAAATCAAAGCTGTGCCATGAATCAGCAACACTGAGGAACACTACATAATGATCTATACACGTTAATACAACAGAACCCTCATAGAATTCATAGTTCACAATAGGAGCTGAGCGGCTGCTGGCAATCACAGAAACCCTGGTATTCTCAGGTCACTGGGCTAAGTGAGTCAGTTTCTTGTGTACTCCTGACCTGCCTCCATAAAGAACTTGGGGGAGGTAGGCTGGCGCTGTGCCTGGTGGAACCCCCACTGACTCAGCAGGGCTGGAAACTGGAGGAAAGTCATTGTCATGAAGATGGAGACTGGGATGCTGCTTTTCTTTGTTAATGTGTTTAGTTTAGTTGTTGTTTAGCTGTCAAAGAACCATTCATGACATTTTAGATAAGTTAACAATTTAACAATTCATCAACTCTGGTAAACATGTAGTTTACTGTTTTTAGAAAATACAATTATGACACATTATTTATCTAGAATTTTTCTGTCCACTCAGTCCTTCCTAAGCCTTTTTGGTTATGTTGACATCTATGTTCTTCCTTTTCAGGTAGCTTTTTTGTTCAACTTTTATTTTTTAAGTTGTTTATCTGGAACAAATAAAGTTGGTTGTTCTAAAAGATGTTGAATTGTCTATCATTTATTTTTGCATATATCAAACTAAATCACTTCTTTATATGGATTTTGCTAATTTGCAACAACTGAACCCAACAAGAGCATCAGAAATATGCCTGGGTTGCCATGACAATAACTGTCAGTACTTCCTGTTTGCTTCTTTTTACCAGGACTACCAAGAGAGCTCAGACGCTGTATGATGGACAGCCCACCAGTCCTCCAGGTGTGTCTCACATCCCCATGGCTGAGCCTTTCTGCAACAGAACCAGAGAGGTGAGTCCACAAATATCTTTACATACATCCCATCTGATAGATTTCACTTCTATCAGCTTTTGTACATTTATTTATTCAAAAATCTAAAGTTTTATTTAATTTTCTATTTTATTGATTTTATTTACTTCTAATTTTGAATTATCCAAAATTTCTGCTGGATTTAGTGGGGAGGTTAATAAAAGCAGCACAGCTCACACAGCCTTTGGAAACTGAGTCAAATGGCTGACAGCTGAACTATTAAACATCAATTAACAAAACAAATAAATACATAAATAAATAAATTACAAACATGGATGTCAAATGTAGTTAGGTTCCTAATACATACATTAAACATCTTGTGGTAAAAATATGTATCTTTAATTTTGTGAGAGATTGTATATGATAAAACTTGGTGAAGTATTTATGTGGCAAAAAACACATTGGATTGTTTGTGTATAAGTCATCATTATGGATATTATTATACAGGGTTCATTAGTTTAATTACCACTATTGTGTTGCAAATTATTGCTATTTTAAGAATTAAATGAAATAAAGTACCAACACTGAGATTGCAGTTGACTTGCACTTTCCTGCTTATCTGCAGCAGATTGAAATGGCATACAGACAAGCAGATACCACGTAACATAGAAGGCAGTTATTTCTTCAACACCACAGTCTAGAGTCTCTTTCTCTTCTTTCATTAGCTTAATGGAGGCAGTTACTAACTTCTGTCCTGGTGCAGGTTTTGGTGGAGGTGGCGCGGAGTCTGGGCATCAAGTGTCATGTGCGAGGGACTATGCTGACCATTCGAAGGACCCCGGTTTTCCTCGCGGGCTGAGAGCCTCATGTTTCGTCAGTGGGGTGCTGATGTCATCAATATGACCACTGTGCCAGAGGTGGTCCTCGCCAAGGAGGCCGGCCTGTGCTATGCCAGCATCGCCATGGCAACAGACTACGACTGTTGGAAGGAACACGAGGAGGCGGTGAGTGGCAGGCTGGAGGTCCTAACAACAGATTTTTTTTTTTTTTACTGTAGTGTCTCTATTGTCCGTGCTGTGTCTTGTGTGAGTTCAGTGTGGGCCATGACTGATACACTTTAGGTGACATCACATCCTCCCTGACTTTTGTTTGTTTTATTGTGTGACAATCGCTGTCAAATTTTAAATTGCGTCACAGTTTTAGTTCAGTCATTTTTAATGTTAAGTTTACACCATGACTGTATATGTTATTGGCTGTGTATGTCATCATAACAGGTCATCTGGTTTTGTACTTTAGTTTTACTAAGTGATCACAAAACATTCCAGATCCAGATGCAGTACTGTAACCTGGCTCCAGACGTCTGAATCACTGCCCACATCTTTTTTTTTTTTCAAAGTATTGGTGACTTCTCATCACTACTCTCAGGGATGATACCACACATACCAAATACCAAACACATACCAAACTTTACTGTTGACCAGTTCTCTGAGGGATTTATTTACCCCGTTCTCTCTAAACACACAGTTGATTTTCTAAACTGTCTGCACATCCTTGGCCAGGTCACTTCATACCAATAATTCCCAACATGGGATCTGGGAACCCCCAAGGGCCCATGACACCTAACCTGGCTCTACAAAATGATCCTTTCAGATAAAATTGTCCTGCGTCATTAAAATGCACAGGTGTGGACCACTTGTGCCAAGCTGTGCAATGAAACAATTACCGCGCTGTTAAATGCTGTCCTCCCACGTTAGCTCTGAGCTAGTAGAAGCTCTGATATGATTGCAACACAGCACATCAAAGTCTCACGGATAAAAATGATGCCAGCCAAATGGTCATATCTACAAAGACGTGTAGCATGAACAAAACAAAAGTTAGACATCTTCTCTGGCTGCTGTATTAGGACTTATTATTTTCATTTTCATTTTTCTGAAAACAAACAAACAAAAATAATCAATCTGATGATTTATCATTGTTTTTGAATATAGATATTTTCTTTATTTAATTGTTTATTTCACCTATGTAGAGGGACTTTGGTGCCCTGATGCATACAGTAATCACTAGCTTGTTTTTATTCTCTTTCTTTGACCGGAAGATTTTCTGAACTGTGTCACCAAAGGACCTTGTTTACTGTAAACCACAGTGATCAGTGCCTTCTTGTAGCAGGAAACACAATGAAGTTTGAGGACATGAAGTCCTTGTCACTTTTTTTTTCCACAGAACATGCTGGTTTTTGATCACTTTAAATCTCTTATTCTAGTACATGTTGGTAAAAACAGCTTTTATTTTTCTCTAAAAAAAAGTTAGAATATGTAGTGTTATGTTTTGTGGTGATATGCATATATTTCCATAATATTTAACAATCAACATTAATAACAAACATATTTTTTGTTCAGAATAACAAAAATAAACTTTTTTGGTAAAATAGCCCTGTCACTTTCAAGGCAGTCCTGTTTGAAGTTCTGGGTTCCTCTTGCAGGTGATTGGCAGAAGAGTGTTAAATTATAAATGGGAACAAAAGCCCATTCATAAGGGTTTCAATTACTTGAAATGCCATGTTGAACTTTCTGCATTGTTTAAAGTTACACATTACTAAAACTAAAAAAGAATGTTTCTACACCAGATATTGTTCACGTTTATTAGTACGATAGGTTTTCCACTGAGGTTTTTGCTCTATAAGCGGACTGAAGTATCTGTGGTTTCGTATGGCTTCTGAGTGACCTACTCTCTGTCAGACACTCTAGATAATGCTGTTGATATACTGCGTGTGGGCGAGTTTTGGCTTATTTGTCACCGATCCAGCCCAACTCACAACTCCACTTCCGAGTTCCTGCAGCTGACCTCTTCCCCCTCCTGTTGCAGAACGTTCGCCACATCCTTCCGCCCCCCCCGCTCCGCTTACTCCGAGCCTCATACTACCTCCTGGCCTCCCCCTCCTTAAACACCCCCTCCCCACCCCACCCCAGGCAGCTTGCCTGCCAGCCTCCGGTGGAAGCCCTGCCAGAGGAGGTTGACTCACACTGAGTCATCAGCTTCACTGTCTTCATCCCAGCAAACACCACAAAAACATGAACCCACCCACACTGAGTGTGACATGAAAACAAAGCACTCAAGGGAAGGGTTAATGAAGGTTACAGGAGGTAAACATGAGCACAGGATGGAAGTAGTATTTTAACTTACTGTACTGTACACTGTGTGGCTGAGAAATTATATAAGAATTATCTATTAGATATTATCACATAATTCCTTGCTGATATACATAAATCTTTGTGATCAGAGGCTTCAGTTTCTGCATGTGACTACAGCAGATTATTAAGCATGCATATTTTGATTTTGTTGTGGTGTAAGTCATGTGAATAATGTGATTGTTGCCAGTGCCCTAGACATGGCAGCTGAAATGGCTTAAGACTCAGCGCCTCATTAAGACGGCATAGTGAGTCACTGGTGAACAGGGCACAGCTGGCTGCTAGAAAAACAATAATCCGCTCGTCACATTTGCACTTAGATTTTAGGTTTGATGACCGTTTCTGTGGCTCTCTCACGGGTCCTGTTGTGACAGTTTATTTGAATAAACTCGAGATAAAACTAACTTTCACTTTCACCTGCTCACCTTGGTGTTGAGGTATGAGGTGTAACTTACTTGACAAGTTGTATGTGCAATACAGTATTTCTCTGTTCTCTCTTGAACAGAAATTCAAGGTGGACTGATAATTTAGTTGTATCATTAATCAACTTTGAATGGAGTTTTAAATGATATGATTTGTCATCATTTTATATAATTCTCTTATCTCACTGAATAATTGTAATTAAAAAACAGTTCTGATGAACTTTTAACAGTACAACGCTCTAATTTTCACATTTGGAACATTGTCTAAAGTTGACATTGGAGATTTTAAGTATTCCCAAAGTGGTATTATAGCTGTGCCATGTAAATATTCCCATAAAGACACTTTAAGCCTTTCTGGTAATCCCCATGTAAACTCTTCTCATTCATCATTCTTAATATCAGCAAATCGCATGAAAAGACCAAAATCAATAATAGATTGAATTTAATAACAAAGACTTGTGATTATTAGTTTGCTCAAATATATAAGTTATATATTTGGCTCTTTGTGTAGTCAAATACGTAACTTATACTTGTGTGCTGCAGACCTGAATTGTGGCACTACATGTACCTGTAATCAACCCATTGTTGGTTTTGGTTTTTGTTAGAATTAGTTGACAACAAGAAGTACACAATACAGAATATCACTAACTTTATCAAGAGGAATACTGTATGTAGAAGATGGATGATTGTCTTCCCATTATGCATTGCAGTCAGAAATGTCCAGTGAGATTGATTTATTCTATGTGAAATGTTATTCACAGTGCAAATATTCACCTTAGCACAAGAAAGAAGGATATGTGTCGAGATACATTATTGGGAAATACGAAATGACTGTGACATAAGGAAGTGAAATTTGCATTGCTGTTAAGATGATTCCTATCACAGAACAGCTGTTTTTCTTCCCTTGTCCCAGGTCTGTGTTGACAATGTACTGAAGACGATGAAGGAGAACGCCAACAAAGCCAGCAGTATCCTGCTCACTGCAATACCCCAGATTAGTCAGATGGACTGGGCTCAGACAATGAAGACCTTGAAAGTAAGTTGTCAACTTTATGATGAATCATTTCCACTCAGCAAGTCTATGGAGAAGTTGTGAAAGAGGGTCTGTTTACCTTCTAGCTGCCTATCTTGAGATGACATCAATCAGTTCTAATGTCTTCCGTTTCACTGTGCCACCTCCTAAACTTTATTTCACAAGAGTAATAAAAGCATCTGGAGCATGACCACTTTCAAAACAGTAACCATTTATTAAGGTGATTATTACAATGAAGTGTACGCGCAAGGAGTGAGAGATGACCGTTACCTCCAGCAGTGAGGTACACTCAGACACTGTCATTATGTTTCTTCTCGAGTATATCAGGTCATACATTTATTACACGCAGGATAATAAACATATATTCATTGCACATTTGAAAAATGCTGAAAGGTAAGATACCACATGACGAATGTGATGACTGTTTTTATATTGAATGTGCCTTTGCATCCGTTTGCAACAATAGTTTTGAAACATGTTTATTGTACTCTGAGGTTGCAGTAAGGTAAGTACTTCAATTTCTATTGAGAACTTGTCTTTGTGTATCGGAAACACTTTGGATAAAGTGGGGCATTAAAACTCCCTAATATTCTATTTGTTGTATTTTGGTAATGATGACGGGCAAAGTAGTTTTGATTTAACTTCAAAACGGAGTGTTAATCATTATATCTTTTAATTTTATATCTTTTGATTTTTCTCTCCAACCTTCAAAGGATAAAATCTTTTGTACCCTGAATCAAACCCCAGACAACTCACGCATGATCCAAACCTAGTTATTGTCGCTGTATATATCTTCATGGGGCAGTATATATATCTACTACATGGGGGAAAAAAATGCTGTTTTGTTCCTTCTGTTGCAGTCAATGGCACAATCTTCAGTAATGTTACCAAAACACTAAGGGTGTAGAAAACAATAAAGTAGAAAAGGATATGGATTCCAGACACCACCCGCACCGACTCCGACACGGACAACAGACTCAACCCTGCCTGTGGATTTGTCATCAGTGAATCATAAGAAAGTGCCTCACATAAATAATGCATGCGCTGTGTCTTCAGCTGGAGTTTCAGTGTTTTTTTTCTCAACTCAAAACACACACATAAAATCCCCCTCTCTGGCCTCTCCACATTCATGAACACGTCACCCTTTTTCTACTGAACACTTCATTCCAATCACTTGATAAGGTACAAAACATTTCAAAAAATCCACAAAAGCTTTAAGGTCTTCTTGCAGTTATACTAGACATTTTTTTGTCTTAGTTAAACTAGTTAAACATTTCAAGTTTTTATATTTGTTGCTAGTAAATCATTGGTGTCTTTATATGTTTATGCAGGACATAATAAAAAAACATTGCAACTTTAGCACATGAATACTTTGCTGCTGCCTTAGTCTTAACTAATATACTTTTAGAGGTTGAGTCTGATGTCTTGAACGTCTTTGGTACTCAAGTAAAAACTTTTTAATGCCTGCATATACTCCAGCAAAGTGTAGTTAGGATAAAACTCTTCGTTTTGGGAATGTCTCTCTCTTTGCCTGTTGGGCACATTTTTATATTTTGTGGAATACTTTCATTTTTATTTATTCTATATAACTGTTTTATGTGCTTCATGAATCCAAACTTAACAACATTTCATTTATATATCAGCTAGCATCTGCACAGTATAGGCTAACTTTTCCAGCTATCATTAAACCAGTTAATCAGTAGTATTTTTTAGTACTTTTGAGATACATATACCGACACAGGTGAGGCATTTTTGCACACCTAAAATGTTTGATATATTGTATCTTCATACTGTAAGATTCAGCATTATCTAATGACGTTAGCATTTTTGTAGGAGTGCGAGGCCTTCTGGTACCACTCATGTCATGTGACATATCTGCATTTCCTGCAACTGAACCTCATCACACTGGCACAGTGTCTAAAAATATTTGCTCTCCTTGTATTTCCTCTTTGCTGCCTTGTATTAGCATAATGAACAAACTATATTATGCAGGATAAATGGACTCGATAGAGACTTCCAGAGACTTTGACTATTCAGTGAGCTGAGGTCATGTTTTGGAGTTGTCAGTAAACATTTTACAATTTCACAGCAGTTTGGACTGATGAAATGTATCTCACCATTTGCAGTTTAATTTGTCACATGCTCATCCAGTATGTGCTGTGTGGTAAACTCTCTACTCTCCTGTGTAAAAATGGCAAGTGTGTTATAAAGAATAATGATTAGAATAATAAGAGTTAAAGAGAAGACTCAAGAGAAAATAAATGTGACGGAGAAAGTGATGGTGTATTTATATCCTCCAGAATTGCCATTTCAGATTTGAACTTCTGCTCCTGAAGCATTAATGTTTGCTGGAAATAAATGTTGCCATTGGTCTCATTATATAATTACAATCTAAAAACAGCCTCTTGTTTGACATGTGATGGACTGACTTTGACTGTTTTTTTTTTTTTTTTTTAACGTTGTTACATAAACGGGTTGCCGTGGTTACGTTACTATATCAGGCCTGTAAAGCAGCTGTCTACGGGAGCCGTGCGGGACGTTTAAGTGCACTTGAAAAGAGAGGAAACCGCGGTGTTATGCCTTTCATGGCTCTGAGGGGGTTTTCTGTGTCTTGTCAGATCTCTCACGTCGGGTGCATAAAACCATAAAGACAGCGACAGGTTCTAACTAAACTGAACCAATGTTTTACTCGAGTAAAAGGTAGATCAATTCTGTCACTTATTTCATGACTCGTATTATGTTTAAGAATTTTTCCTCTGCCATATTCTTACCACTGTAAGACCATGCATTGCACATTATTAAGATTGTAACTCAGCCCATGTGCAAATATACCTGTCTTCCTTTATGTAGAAAAGTACTTTTTATACTTAGTTATGTTGCACAAAAATCCTGTAATTCCAGCAAACCTCTGTCAAATATATCTTATCCGTTACAGAGGCATGTTCTAGTCCTGTATGAATTAAAAATCGCCTCAAAAAATTAACTGAGAGTAAATAAATAAATAACAAAAATGAATGAATGATTGCATCTGCCTTGATGTGACTGGCATATTAAACAGTGAAGTCACCTGAGGCTACTGCATCAGTAATGAGCTTTTAGCTAATATTTACCGTGCAATTTAATAGGAAGCATTTATCCCTGTAACGATCTGTCTCCGTAAACATCCCTAAAAACCTGTATAGCAACAACTAACTAACAAAAGTTAAAATGTTCGCCCTGGAGTCACACATTGCTGACACTGTTGCTTCTTCAAATGTGGTTAAACCTCCCAACTGAACAGAAATACACAGTCAAATAATCATCGCTTGATTCTGTTTTTCTTTTTTAATTCTCCGGTACCTAACAGCAAATCAGTCTGCAGACATTTTGTGAAGCATAACGAGATTATTTTTTGCTTATAACCTACTTCCTTCCTTCATACACTTCAACTTAATCTTAAGAAGTGACATTTTATTATAAAGTGCATATAATAACCGAGATGAGGATATCACTACAAACAGGAAGTGGGACTCCATGTCTGTGCAGCACAGAGATAATGCTTACAGAACAGTGCATCAGTTAAAGATAGTAATGTTCAAATGTGCAAAAACATTTCCAATGGCTTCTGTGTTAGGCTATTTGGTTAAATATTTTACATGGAAAGCTATTCAAAATGTAATAATCTCATTAGGTTTATGACAAAACACGAACCATAATCCTACTTTAAAATTACAATACTGTAAAAATACGACAGTAAAACTGTACACTGTAGACTAGACTGGATTGCTTATATGTTTGTCGGAGTATTTCTGCGATAAAACGGAAGTTAAGACAGAAGTATTGTGTTAATGTCGCTCTGAGCTTCGGTACTGAATTGCCCGAATCGTTATAACAATACTGTACTTATATCTCGTGTTATTTGTCCTATAAGCGACCCTGTGCCTATGGATCACCCTGATTTCGTTTAAAATAAAAATAAAGATATCTATTCAGCTAAAAACAGACAAATAAATAAAAATGCATTTACAGCAGAGCAGTCTCTGCGTGATTTAGGCTGCAGGGCCTCCTCAGGCCCCGGTTCTCAGAACCCTGCGCCCCGATCCAAAACAACAAAAAATCACAGCATCACAGATATATTTTTACAGAGACTCCAGGAAAGCTACCACATCTTCACGGCCGTATTTTGCGGCCAAATCAATAGGCCGACAGTCTTTATTGTCCCTGGCCTGTGGGTCAGCCCCGTATTCCACCAACAGCCGCACAGTGTCCAGATAACCGGTCCTGGCCGCGTCGTGCAGCGGGGTGTCCCCGGTGCTGCAGTCCACCACGTTGGGATTAGCTCCGTGCGTCAGTAACACCTTAGCCACAGGCGTACTCCCCATCATCATCACCTTCATAAAAATATATAACCGTGAGTTAGAGATCCAAATCGAATTAATTTGATTATTCTATAAAAACAAAAATGATGCATGAAAACTTTGTAAATACCCCCAGGAGAGCATTAAACACCAGAGCGCACTGACCCAATAATTATTTTTACTCAGTTTTCTCCCACATAATTATTATGACTGTGTGTTTGCGGATTTGTTAATACATGTAGTAAATCATATTTAAGTACCTCGTCATTCAGAATTTATAAACTGAAGCTTCGGATTAAAAACGACCTGTAAAGCGACTTAATGAATCACAGAACCAAGTTCAGATATTGCCCCATGTGAACTACAATTTACTGCATTTGAACTACCGTTGCTGAGTGGAAATATGAAAATAACAATCCACAGTACTGAAACACTATCCCTCACTGAACGCACCTAAGCCATGCCATGCGAAAGTAAAGTCCAACATCACATACTGACACGTCCAGTATTACTTGCGCAGCAGGCTTGTTAACACTCATTACAACTTCAGTTTCGTTTTCTTTAATCTGAATCAGAAATTATATTTTATTCAACTGACTTGAAAGGAAAGGAGAGTTATGTTTTTCCTCACAGTACAGCACAGATCACTACAGGAAAGTTCAAATGTAGCCCGTCAGCTTTTTGAAATGTGTCAGCCTTTTTCAAAACTTTACTGAAGATGTAAAAATAAATTCTTTATATATATATATATATATATATATATATATATATATATATATATATATATATGAGAAACTGTTCTGATGTTAATGCTGCTTAGTTGTTGCTGTAATGGAGAGAAAGAACAGGATATGTCTCAGATGTATGTGATATTTTTTGTGTGAATTGAGAAGTCACTTATGAGGAACTGGAAGCATTATTGTGGTAAGAATATTTCTTATAGGCTGGTCCTCACCTGTAGTTACACTATATTTAAATATATCGTTTGTGGCCTGATTAAAAACAAAGCAGTGCGAAAAGGACTGATCCAAAGTCACTACATATAACATGAAACTCGTTCAGGAATCTAAAGGCTCCATAAATATGAGCGGGTTTGTTTCATTTAGCCTTAGCCTGATGAGAAATTCTAATAGGCTACATTAACTCGAAATGAAAGCTGGATTGGGTTTTTTTTTCACTCGAAAACAATAAGCCGAAGTTTGATACACAGAGACTCACGGGACTGTGCGTCATTTTCAGATGCGTCGCTTTTTCAGTCGCTTTTTTTTTTTTTAATCTTAAAACTGCGCGCTGTAAAAACTCCCTCCCATATGGACAGCTCTGGTTGTCATTAGAGGAGGTTTATGATATAAACTCTGCTCATGAAACAGTAGAAAGGACTTTCATCCGCCGCTGGAGCGCATCTGCTGACACTGACCTGCAGAGCGGTTCGTCCGAAACAGTTCACCCCGTTAACTTCAGCTCCTTCCTGCAGAAGAAACTCCACAGCTGCCGTGTTCCCCTTCGCCGCGGCTGTTGTCAGATCATCCCCGAGAGTCATCGTTGTCTCTGCAATTCTGCAGCGATAACCTCTATAACAGATTGCTTTGACAGGTAGCTTGGTGCCTTGATGCTTATTGGAGGAAAAGGGAACGGCTTAAAAAATATATATAACGAAATAAAATAAATAACAACAATAATCACGGTTTGGTGTAGAGGTGTGGCGGATGCTCTTCAACCGTTCCCCGGGTGGTCAGTTTGTCCGGGCCACCGGTTCTCTCGGTCGGGTAAGCGCACCGTGCATTGCCTGTCCGGCGGTCGGGTCGGTCGCTCGGTGTATGCCTAGGCTTGTCTGTATTTTGAATGGGTGACGTCATTGTCTGTTGCTGCAGTGGCTCGATCGTGCGCATGCGCCGCTGCAACTGGTGTTTTGACAGCAGACGCACCACTTTTTGTTTCCTCTGCTGATCCTGGATCCTCGAGTATGTGCTTCTCCGCAGAGCTGCGAGATGACGGAAGCCGAATTCGACAAAAATCCCAGCAATATCAAACTGTTTTTGGTGTAAGTTAAACAAATTAAGCCTGTTACATTTACTCAAGTAGCCCATTTAACTACAGTTGTACTTTCCTTGAGCATTTCATGACACATATTTTGACAACCTTAGTACTTTTGACTACTTTAGTACAGATTCGGTTTAACAAAAGGCTATTAAATACAATCAACAAATGAAATTATGACATGTTATTAGAGGTTAAGACTTCACTTTGAACCAAGTGGGAAATTCACAAGTTACCCAGCAGTGTATAAAGTTGTTAGAATTGGCCCACCTTTATCAACTGCAACATTTTAAGTGATGTACACATTAATACATCAATAATTAGACTACAATCTCTACATTATTCTGAGATGGGCGATTCTGCATACATACATTTACTTTTACTAACTTTAAGTGTATTTTGATGCTTATGATTTGTATTTTAACTTAAAGAAACATTTTATTGGAGTCTTAAGCCTGGAAACAGCAGCTGACTAAACAATCTCACCCGAGGTCCATTTAGTAACAGCTCTGGAGCTTTCAGTCGTGTCCTTATCTTCATCAATAGTTGGAATTTGCTCAGTTGTCATGGAGCAGATGTTCAAATTAACTTTTTTTTTTTGCACTGAACTGTGATCCAACATTATAAGAAGCTCAGAAAAAAGGAAATTTGAGGCCTATTCATTATTTATGGTCATCGCAAAACGACAAGATGATATAACAGCAGAAATGGTCACATGGTAGAAAGAAAATACTGAGATGGAGATTAGCCCTTATGGCAGTTGTGCTTCAGTGTTGCATATTCACAAGCAAATTTTTATTTTAACCACTAAAAACCAGTTGACATGCTAAACTTGGAGCTTCCCTGGGCCCCTGGAGTCCTGGGACTCCGGGGCAGTTGGATGGTTTGCTCGGTTGGTAATCCAGACTTCCTGAAATAAATAAACTGTAAACGAAAGACTGACAAATATGACACAGCAGCTGTTTTAGGCCATCTGCAACAAACTGGAACAAACAAAACTAAAAATTGGGTCAGTTTTTGCTGAGCAGTCTAAAATAGACTTTTAATAGGGTGCTGTTTTCGACAGCTGATTTGTGGTAACAGAGTAGTGGACCAGATTTGTCATGTCAACAGATGCCTTTCACCAAATCACTGGAATGCCTGTCTCTCCCCTCGATGGAAGAGACAGCAGCTATTATTGTGTGTAAAACAATGGCTGCTATATGGGTTTATGTATAAGAAATATAGAGACAAAGGTAATAAATGTCTCATAGTGAAACTATAATGTTATGCCTCTCCATTGTTGAACCTCCTTAACCACTTTTAGAAATGATGGAAGAGAGACAACCACACAAAATATCCGTATGCAAGGCCTCTGTTGGGAATGTGACGTGTAATTGATCAGTAAATGAAATGTGTGTTGTGTGAGATGAGGATAGACAGACTGATTGTTTGGCAGAGATGGAATAATGGTCACCAGCTATGCCACTCTATCAAAATAAGATACATCACGTTTTCTATCAGATTGAACAAGAGATGACACTGGGCTGTTAGATTAGAAGTGTAGCCTCTTGAATGTGATTCATGGCAGCATCTTACTTTTTAATTAACTAGGATTAAAAGTTGTCCAGGATTCATTTGAGAGAAATATGTTAGCACCCTATTTTATTCAAATCAGCACTGATTTGCAAATGGCTGGCTTGTATGCACCCAGCGTGGGCTGTGTGGTGTCTGCTGCAGTCGAGTGTCAGGCATTTGTCATCTTACTTTTGTCATTACAAAGTGCAACAGGACAAAAAACTGACATCCTCCTCAGATAAGAACAGGCCAGTCTTATGTCTCAAAAGTCTTATGGTAAGACATATAATTCTGATTGTCAGCATGGTTGTGGGCAGTTGTTTAGTTCCTGATTTCATTCTTCGTATGAGTGTTGTTGATGATGTTGCATTCAGGGTGATGCATAACCACACATATTAAAACTGAAAATTTAAGTTGTGTTTATAAGTTTATGTAGTCACTTAAGGAGGGAATCGACCATTGTCCAAAGCTTTAATCATTTCATTTAATCAGCTCAATAAAATGTGATCCAGGATTGACTGAATCACATTTTATGAAACACCCCCACACCCCTCCCCCCAACCCCTTTACACACACACACACACACACACACACACACTTAAAAACAGATAACAACCTGTTTAATCAGATCCTTTATGTGTGTAAAAGTAGGGATACCACAATGTATCACAAGTGAATATTCTGCATTTAAATCAGTAGATATCAATTAAAAACATATAAATTTAGTTCTCATCATGCAGCAGGATGGCAGGCTATGGTTATGTTCTGTATTATTTTATTGTATTATTATTATTATTATTATGCATTACTGCATAAACTGTGTTATTTTTAAAGCCGGATGTGGCTCATTTGAACTACTCTTCAGATGATCTACATGGTATTCTGGATAGTTCATACTAAATACCACTTTATCACGTATATCATCACTTATATGTGAAATTTTAATCTGTAAAGTAATTATAACAGTAACCACAGGAGTAAAAAGTCCAGTGTTTTGCACTGAAATGTACTAAAGTAGAAAGCAGCTTAAAATGGAAACTCTCACATAAGTGAGTGTGTGTCAGGGCAATGAAATGATTCAAATTATTGATTATCACATGACTTCCCTACTCATCAACAGTGAGCTGACTTGATATGTCACTAATTTTAGTTGCAGCTCCAGGAGTGTTGGGTCATACAGTCAACAGTAATGGAGTGTGGTGGTGTGTGTCAATAGCCTTAATTCTCAGTTTATCTGTGTAAATGTGAGAAGACCTGTGTGGAATGTGTGTTTGTCTCGGGGCTCACAGCCTGTCGCGATGGAGGCAGTGTGGGTGGAGGTGTGTTGGTCTGGAAGTCCCCTGTGTGCGCATGCATGTGTGTCTGTGCGTGCTTTTGCGTATGTGTGTGTGTGTGTGTGTGTTTCGTATGAGAAAAAGGGCACTGCGAGTGATTACAGACGTTATGGCTTATGGCTTTTATGTTCTGTTTAAAGTATGGAAGAGTAAACAGGTCACAATTTTACACAGTAAAAGAGGGACTTTGTAGGGGACAATTAAAGCTTGCTTTTAATAACAACCAAGGCCAGCATCAAACATGTCTTACTCGGCGGTTTTTCTTTGTAGGGCTTGACTTCATGACATCAGTGCATTTGGAACGTCCTTTTGGTCAGAAAAATGCTTTAGGAAGAAAAGTCCTCCTCTTCACTGCTAAATTTAGCAGCTTAGTTTGGAGGAAAGTGGTCAATAGTATGTGGGCATCATTGTAATCTGTCAGAGTTATATGGTGTTTTCTCACAGAACCTCCTCACAGTTAAATACCTCAGTGTAGCACTCAGTGTTTTGATGTTACAGCATATGGCTTCCTAGAAGAATGAATGAAACTTTTAACCTGATTTATTATTGTTTTTTTCCTGTATCTCATCATTCACGCTTCACTCTGTACCAAATTGTGCTTTGCATGCTAACACCTCTATGCCGTCCAAAACCACTGTCCTCGACAGCTGAGAAGGGGAATACCTACGCTCTGATTCCTGCCGAATGAAATCACCTCCTGCTGACTGTTCATTTGAAATCCCCCTTTTATTACTTGTTTTAAATGGTTTTATTGTCTGCCCTTTTGATCGCTAAAAGAATCTAGTGCTTGCGGCTTTATAGATTTACACAAATATAATTATTCTGATTACATGCGTTGCCACTAAATCTACTTTAAAATGCACAATTTGCAGCGACAGGACACATTCAATTCTCTGTAACATGCAGGGTTTTTTTTCTTCCTCTCTCTACGCTTTCTCTGTCATTTCCACATCAAAGAGAAGGCTTGTGGATGATCAAATAATATAGTATAAGTTTAAATATTGTATTTCAACCTCTTCAGAGCAGCCTTAATGTAAACACATTTAGCCAAATGATGAGAAGTACGCCTTGGTTGTGCCTCCACCCAGTGGTATTAGCAGCCACTAAGAAGCTAGTTTTCTATAAGTCATGTAGAAAAACACTTCTGTTGATAACCTCTCATTGCTGGCAAGCAGTTCTACACGATATGTGGTATTTCACTGTGCTGTGATGAGTAGAGGCCCTGCCCTACTTACACCCTGTCCTTTCACATTGTTCTATTTTTAAATGCTTATGCCTGATGTTATTTGTGTCTGGTGAATTAAAACGATTAATATAAACTGTTCCCAGACCTGCGGTGTATCTGCGATCGTCACACCGAGGGTAAATTGCACAACATTTCAAAGAGGTTACGTGTTATGGTTCAGTTTGACTCATGTATCCCGAGAAGACCTGCACACACTGATCCAGCCCTTCCTCTGCTATTTGCAGACTTCACATTACATCAAAGGCACATTGCAAACTATGACTTAGGTTAAACACACACAATTCAGTATACTGTATTGCTGATAAAGCCTTTGTTATGTTGCCATTTTTTTTGCTTTGAACTCCTCTTGTCAGAACACTTTCCACGAGCAGAGGGATAACAGCCAGACAGAGGGAGTTTGTTTTATACTTGAGGTTACTTTTTAATACCCACATAATTGATCCATTCATTCAGTCATAATTTGCAATTAATCTCGAATTCTTTCTTCTTTGCTCATCTTGCACATTTGCCAAAGTTCAGTAGAGGAAATCATATTTCCTCAACAATTTACATTTGTAATGCTGTGTTGCAATTCTTAGTTATCTAATAGTGCGGAATGATTAAGATATTTATCGATGAGGAAGTGGCCTCATACATGTAGATCAATGAATCCTTTGTGTTTCTTTTTCGAGGCCAGTTTGACCTTGGTATGCTTTTTGAAACTCAGTGGTTAAAGTTCAAACCGTTTGTTGATGGTTTGGTACAAGACATTTCCACTGGTTTCTGCACTGGATCAGAGAGGTTTCATACTACATGCAGTTTTATGTAAAGGGCACATATTCACAGCAGATGCTTGTCTTATATTTAATAGTAACACCACAGCACATATTAGATTGAAAGGCCTCTTGGCAAATTATTCTATAAACAGACTAGTCTCATTCAATGAAAAAAAAAAAAAAAAAAATCTCTTAATAGAAATCTGGATATCACCCTGCAGTGCGCTATTTTGTGTTGTGATGCATTACATTTTAATTTAAGCTGTTCAAATCTAAATAGGACATTCATCACATGCTGAAGATTTTTATCCCAAGATAATTTAGAGAGATGCATGAATACTTTATGGCAAATCAGCCTGATAATTCAGTGTGTGCTGAGTGTAAATGACAGTGACACATTTGCCATCCACTCTGTTATATTTTAATATACATTTTCCTGCATCTGTTGTGCTCATTAAGGCACTAAATGTCAAGCACGATGGAAAGGTTATCCTCTTGGTGAATGCTGAATCATACTCTCATGGTAACTGAAGTGGTTTCATGTTTCTGTAAACATCTCCAATTTCACATGTTCTTACTAATTTGGTGTAAGACGATGGCGTGATACAGAACTTCTTAATGTTTCTGATGGTTGGCTCCAAATGTGTTTTCACTTCTAACAAAAATAAGCCTGTTATTATCATGTTCATGAAAACTGAAAGCTAGCTTTTAGTGGTGTCTTTTGAAAATGGCTTCTGGTCTTTCTTTGTTGAGAGTAAAAAGTATTGATGGTTTTATACACATAATAATTCATAGTCTTTACACCCATATAGTATGTGTGGTGTTTGCTTGTCAAACACGGAAATCCCACTGTTTGTGTGTGATTTTGTCTGGTGAGCAGAGCACTGTGGACAGTAACCGCTCAGTGTAGCATGCGCGCGCGCCATCCTCGGCCTCATTTCATCTCACACACACACACACACACACACACACACACACACACACAAAATCAATAAGCTGTTTGCGAGTGTGTCAGAGGCATGTAAGGCCACAGATTTTCAGGGACTTGGTTGCAGATGGAGAGCAGAGCGTGGAGTCAGGGAGGGAGGTAGCTGAGAGCACTCATGCTTTGCTTCTGCTGCCGTTTTCTTGTTGTGCCAGTCACATGCACACGGAGCAGCCACCGCCCACATACATATGACTGTCTTGAGCCACTGGTCCACCTCGATAGATATGCTGAAATAGATAAACAAATGGAAAGAGTGAGAAAGCACAGAGGAAAGAATTAACTGTCAGAAGGCTAACATACAGTTTTTTACAGAGGCTAAATAGTTGACTTAGTTTGCTGTAACAAAGAGTCTATTGTACATTAACAGAACGTGTCTGCCTGGGGTCAGAGTTAGGGCACATGCTAATACTGAGATGTTCCTTTATTCTGTCCGGAGATATTAAAATGTACTGTATGGTCAGTTTACAGCGGTTTATTTTTCCAGGATGTGGACAGGATGAAAACAGACTCCTACAGCCGGGGTAATAAAAGCAGCATTTGAGTACTTCCATGGTTGGATAATGATTAACAAGGAGGTGACATCATCCCTCCTTATTATGACAGTGATTACTGGCAGCACCTTAAGATTTGCTTACACAGACAAGAGCAGTGGGCCTTATAAAATATTATAACCTAGACGACACACGCAGAGGTATTGTGTCAAAAAAAATAATATATATATATATATATATATATATATGAAAGCATTCACCAGAAGAACTGAACTCCTTTTCTGTTTTATTTATGATAACTCATCAAGACTAATTCTCATAGGGCATCTAGTCATGACAGTTGTCACATTGTGGCTTTTCTTAAGATCAATTTTAGGGCATACATACATTGAATGTAATCAGGTTGTTAAGCAGGGAAGCACCAGGGATAGGTCTGTAAAGAGGAAAGTTGTGGGTGACTCAACACATAAACACTGGTCCCATGTCATTACTATGCAACCTCAAAGTCAGCTTTTTGTATATTTTCTACACTTTAATTATGTATAATTATGTATAATAATTTTATGTTGATTAAAACCTGTATTCAACACTGTAAAGTTAAAAACATGGATCTCCACATACAACATCTTTCAAATAATTGTAGCATTTTTTTTCCCAGTGTGGCGGATGTAAAACCAAGGGAAAGAAGATTCTTGAGCTTTTTCTGCAGATTGTTATATCAGATCAGCTCTTCCTCACAATGAGTTCCGGCCAAAGCTAGTCATGTCCGCTCTCAGAGGTGTGTGGGTGGCCAAAATGCCTTCATGCTCAGCTGCAAACCAGCATGGTTTAAATCTGTGATATTAATAGGGAATAGAGTAAGGAGTGAATAGAAAGTTGAAAGTGTACGATTCGATGATGCTACAGAATTGTGTTTTATGATAGTATTCACACTCCCACCTATTATTAGAGATATAAAAGGACACCCGGTATACTGGAGAGATGATATATAACCTTGATAAAAGGTGAGCTCCAGCAGAAGTGTTTGCTCTGTGCTAAGGGTGAGGTCAGGTGTCTCTGCCTGTTGTTTTTCTTGCCCTGAGAATTGTAACTCTGTTCTTTGACTTCTTCTTTGAATCGTGAAGCCACTCAAGGGAAAGTTTTCAGAGATGCGCTTACTGAATGGATTTGAGATGATTACTCAGTTGAGATACAGTGTGATCCAATTCTGGTAGACCTTAAAAATGCTATCAGATGCAGAGGAGGTGTGGATAAGAGGTTTATTAAGAGGCTGGAAAACACCATGAATAAGTAGGTCCTTTTCACACAACCATTACATAGAACATTTAAATAGTCCCTAAGCAATATTTAAGAAAATTATACCTGAGTATGTCATAAACTCTCTATCAGACCTGAAAACATAATTGTAGTTAATTACCTGCTTATCGCTCTGAGCAAAGGTTCCTTGTTATTGTTGGGCCTGAAAAATGAACAGAAAGAGAAACCTATCAATCTGAAATGAATAACAGCACATGATAAGCCAGTGTTAAGTCACAATCATAGGTTTCATACCATTATGGTGACAGCTGCAATCTTCAATGACAGACCTTTGCTTTTTGATAAGAGGAGCGTGCTTAGATGAGTTTAAAAGGCCCTTACAGGAGTCATTACAGTTTAAATGGCGATGACCTTTATGATAATTGTTTTTCCGTCTTTGGCCTAACTGTTTATTTTGTGGAATTTTGTTTCATGTCACCACCAGGGGGCAGACTTGATTCTAGAATTAAGCATGGACATGGATTGATTTGCAGTGAAATGTTAGCCTAACCTGCTTGGATGTATTCACAGTCCTGTGGTAAATACAGGTATGATTATGGACTAATTATAATGTGTTAAACTGAAGAAGAGGGACTTTCACAGAGACCGGACAAATAGAACTTGCAGCTACCATGTGCACAAGGTTTGACACATAATCCCAAAAGGCTTAACCTCTTAAAGCTTATTTACTATAATTGAACATGATATAAGACTGTAGTCTATTAGATACTTTCACATTTGTATCTTTCCTCACTTTCTTTTCACCCATTTTGTCACAGTGAATAATGTAGTTATTGGCCATCAGAATGAATAATTGCCAGTGCCCAGTGAACAAAAGAAGTGTGAGATTATTGGGACCAAATGTTAGATGTTGAAGTCAGCAGAGAGGAGATAGAGGCTGCGGCTGTGTGGTTTGAGTTGCTCTCAGACAGATAATGTGTGTAGTCACCCCACCCTCCCTCCCACATCAACACCATCCCTCTGGGCAATATGAGACGTCTGGGAGAGCAGAGGGGTGAAACTAGAGAGATGGCGCAGTCACTGGCCCATGTAATAGAACGATAGAGGAGTGTGCCCACATGGACATACACACACACACACACACACACACAAACACACACACACACACACACACACACGTTTGTAAGTTACATGTGAATATGCTGAGCGGTTTGATTTGCCTGTGTTCAGACAGCAGAGGAAGCAGCAGTCCAGCATTAATTTTGGCAGTAATTGTATTCTTTCTATTAGTTCTCTGTGTATTTTGCTACACATGATTATGGTTTTTCTGGGGGGTTAATTTAGTTGTAACAGAATAACTTTTCCAAATGAGAGTACAAAGTGTGTCAGAGCAAATACAGCTCAAACAGAAATGTCAAAAGCAAGTGGGACTGCAACTAATGACTTCTTATTTTTGATCGCCTGATTATTATTATTTTTTAAAATTACCAATTTAGTCTAGAAAAAAATATTTAAAATGCCCATCACATGTCCCAGTGCCTGAGGTAATATCTTTAGATTATTTATTTTTTAGTACAGAACCCAAATATATTCAATTTGCATTGGTATAAAAGAGAGAAACTGAGCAAATCATTGTGATAGACAAACTGGAACCAGGAAATGTGCCTGTTTTGACTGTGAAATGACTTCAGTGATAAACAAGTACATTATCCATACTGACTTAGGAAATAACAAGTAACACAACAGAAACTGTAAGTTAAATGGTTACATTTTACATTGAACATTCATGCTAGAATAAATAAACTGAATGGTCTAATTATTTGTCTCAGTTTAAGTTCACTAAAAGACTTGACAAAAGCTGTATTTCTGTGAGTTGGACAGGTATTATATGAAACATAGCTGGATTTGGAAAGTGTAAATATACATGGCCTGAAAGGTACAGACAAAGTTTAGAGTATTAATGTTATACAGTAACTTTAGCTTATATAAAATACTCATATGACCTTGCTTTACACCTACTCAGCAGTGATGCCAGAACAAGAGTAACACATAAAACAAACAAAAAATTTGACATATACCTGTATGGTATCATATAGTTTCTGTGCACCCACTAATAAATTGTTTCCATTGGTACATAACATGGCATTAGCAAACCATGATCTTTATTAAAATAATAACTAAAGTGAACACAAATGTGTAGTTTTGCAGACAGAGTGCTTTAAGCTGCACAAACATGTATTACCTGGGGCTTTTAAATGCAGGGTGGGAATAATGCCCTGCCCACAGGACGGTAATTTCTCAGTGTTTGGCAGCCTCCTGTCATGTGATCTGCCTGTCTCCAACAGGACTGGACCAAACACCTGTTGTCAGGAAGCAGGGAGGGGAGAGATCTCTCATTAGGTACTGCAGCATTATCATAGCAAACATGTAAACACATGCATGAACGCAAGCAAGCAGACATACAAAGACATGTCTACCTGTCTGTCTCTAGCTTTCTGTCTGCCACGCAAACTAGAGTAAAAAAATAATGTTTGCCACTTTCTTTCACCAGGTCCAATCAATTTACCAAAATCTCTCTCTTTAAAAAAAAAAAAAAATTAAGTCATCAACATTTCAATTTGAAAATCTTTTAAACCAGCTGGCCAACAGTGTAACATTCACATGACTAAAACGAACAAATACCTCATTGTCTGAAGCTGCATGTGACAACAACACTGCACACAGTTTGAGAGGCAAACAATCACACAAAGACTATCCATTGGCATACAGTGAAGAATATGTCATAAATCATTGTTAACTTCTAATTTGATCACTAGTCATTCCACAACTGTCCACCTGAGGATGAGGCTTCCTGTTTACTTCTTCGCCACTAGATGGCACTATGCTGACAGCGATTTCCCATCTCAGAGCACACTGACCTTATTCCCTATCTATCTAATTACACATTAGACCTGTAATATGCCATTCCACATCCATGGGTCTCAGATGAATGGTTTCCCCCTCCCTTCCTCTTCTCATCTCTCTCTCCTCCCATCCTCCCCTTTTTCCTCCCCCATCTTTGCACTGTTCCGGCCAGCTTCCCTCAATTACTGTCACGGGCAGGCCACAACATCGGGGGAGGCTTTGCGTGTGGATTGGAGAGTGGGGTGGGAGAGAAGGGAGGAGGAGGAGATGTGTATATGGATGTGATGAGAGGAGGAGACAGTTGCTGACATACCAGCGCACGGTATATGTTTACAGGTGTGTTTGTATGTGTGTGGGCATGCGTGGCTGTTTCCGTGCCTGTGCGTTTGTATGTTTGTGCGATATGCCCATGGGGCAATTGCTTGCCACACACCATGGCTGTTGTAGCAACGAGGCTGTGACAACAACGGTTTGACATTTGTGAAGGATAAATATATTCCACTTAGAATGAAGCTATAACCCTCCACTAGTTGTGGTGAAAAAAAAAAAGCTGAAAAATATAATGACACCAGCTGCAATGATTGTGGGCATTAGCCTCTATGTTCAGCCATATTCCCTTTGCAGAATTCACTGTCACAACAGGTAGACTGCTATTTATTTAAGGTGTTTTGCTCATATTATACATTTAGCTGTACTCCAATGGATACTCCATACTGGTTTGCTTAATACATAGATTTTGATACTGAAATCTTAGGTGAAATTGAAGTGTAAATCATTTTGAAGTTACCTAGTGATTGATAGTTGATCAGCTACATAAAAAAACAACTACTAATGAAAGGCAGGGTGTGAAAACACAAAATTCAACCAAACTGGGAGCAGGTCAAGATAACACTGCTAATCTTTTAACCTCCTTCACATGAGGCATCAGCCTATAGTTTCTCTTATACCTTGCTTTGCACAGTTTTTAGCAAAATCATAGTAGCAAGAAAACATCCACAGCAAGAACATATATCGATGCCATGTAAAACGTTTTTCAGTATGGTAACAGCTGTTTACTTACCAATCTACAAGAAAGTTCAGCATCAAACTTCTTTCCTTTACTCACCAAAGAGCTGTTTGCGGTGGTGGAAAGCAATACCAATGTTAACTCTTGTTTTGCCACTGTTTCTATTTCTTTGCTGTTGAATGTGGTTGCTTGCCTAGGTCAGGACTAGCTGATTAGCATGCTAACTTCAGTAGATATCTTTGCAGCAAAATATGTAGTTGACATACCATCAAAAGTGGTATATCTTCATCATTTTGTTTTATAACTGTAGTTAATCTTTGAATGTATTAAACTAAAATATACATGTAGCCCCTTTAATGCTTAGTAGTGATTTTCATGATGTTATTTGTTGGACAGATGTTTATGTGCTGAGCATCTGCAGGGACAGACCTCTTGGTTTCCAAAGTGTAGCAGGTCCCCTGAATCTCAGCACTCACTCTTTTCAATCCATTAGTCTTCTAAGTCTCAGTTGATTGAACTTTAGACAGTGGGAAAGCTGCTACCAGCATTACAAACAGTTAACAACAAATCATTTTTCTCTTATTTTTCTTTTGGGAGTTTTTTGTGACTAAACATCAGAAGGCTGTATATATGATATGTGTTAAGATGAGTGAAAAATATTGTAGTTGTAGCAAAAGAGGATGGCTTTTTAGGACGTAAATGTATTGTAAAAAAGAATTCCAAAAAATAATTCATATTATTATCATTTCTCTGAATACTAACACGTGAGACATTTGCCTACCTGAGTCTAATCATAAGACAGTTCTCTGTGTGTGTGTGTGTGTGTTTGTATCTGTGTGTCTGTGTGTCTTGAAGGTCCACAGGTCAGGTTGCAATAATTCTCCCACTCCTCAGATATCTTCATTATGAACTCAGGCAGGCTTGCTTCATTAAGAAGCCTGTTCACGCCTCCTACCCCTGCAAAATACTTCATACATAAAATCCCTAATTTCCTGTCTGGGTGAGTGCAAGTAATTGAATCATTTGACAGAGAAGAAAGATAAGTATCACTCAGTTGGAGGTGTCCTCACAGAGTCTGGGAGGCTGTGGTACCAGAGTTTAGTGTATACCTGCTGTATGGTGAGATAATTTGGCCAACGCTGGATTGACCGTTGCCTGCCCACATTGGTCCAGACTGATATATTTAATCAGCTATTCAGGAGATTGTCATGAAATTTTGTACTGATGTTTGTGTTCCCCCACAGGATTAAACCTACTGACTTTGGTGATTGCCTAAATTTTCCTCTGGCATCAGTGTGAGATTTACATTTTTGGTTTTTAGTGAAATGTCTTAAAAACTGTTGGATGATTGCTGTGGAATTTGGAGCCAAGAGGATTAATCCTAATGACTATGGTGATGCCCTGACTTTTCATGTAGCACCACCACAGAGGGACAGGGTGAGGTTCAATTAATAGCGGAATAAATCTTTGGACTTCACATTATCCACCATAAAACAACTTTTATCTACAGTAATACATTGTATCAGTGTTGATGTTTACTCCCCGATAGGCTTACGGAAAACTTTGATTGTACCATTTGAAAGGTTTATTTGCCATGGTGATGTAAGAGTTGGCCAGAGTGAAACAGCACAGTGAGCTGCTAAGTAGGACCACAGTCTGTCAGCCACTGAGCTGCTCCATCAGAGCAGCTGGGGGTTAAGTGCCTTGCTGGAAGGCGAAATGATGGCACTGTAGTTGCAGACACTTTCTCATTCTCACCGCCCTGCCCAGATCTTCCCAAACAGTCCAGGTACTTAAACGGGTGACATAATGGATACGAGCCCATTTGTCTTAAAGCTTTTGTGTTACCAGTGTATCATGGCTTCAGCTGCCCTTATGCAAATACAGTGTGACTGCATACATCAGACCTCTTCATTAAGTCATAATCATGCACTGTGAGAAATGCGAAAAAGTCATTATCCTCCTTCACTTCAGGTAGAGAAGCGTATTTGGTAATGATTTTATTGAAACAGTATAACCTTTAACAGTCAGTCATGACATGAATATTACAGTTTTTATAATGTGTTTTACTTTTTTAGATTTAGCGTCTCTCTTTTTTGTAGTCTAGCTCTAGTTTAGTCCTTTGAATTCTCTAAAAATCATCCCTGTGCTCTCAAAACTGATGTCCTTTTTCCTTCGGCCCCTGTAAACTGCTGCTGCTGCAAAAAGGAGATGGAGAGGGCTTTTTAGGGCGAGAGGGGGGTGGGGTGGGGGGTGTAAGGGTGAAGAGGTGGGGTGAATCTGTGCTGCATTGTGGCCGCACATTAATTGAATGGGCTGGGGTCCTGTATTCCTAATTAGGGACAATGGCTGTGACATGGGCAGCGCGGAAGCAGAGTGCTCTTCTGAGGGGGTAAGTGGGGAGTTGGACAGCCACAGGAAAGCACCCCACACTCCTCTTATACAGCGTCCTCCAAAAGCCTTAAGAGACTGTTGTGTGAGCGCACTAGCGAGCACACACACACACACACATACAAATGAAAGAGAGGTGGGATGGAGTAGGGGGTAGAAGCGAGATGGCGCTCCAGCAGCCTCTTCTCGTCTCTTCCTTCTTCCAGCTCATTGACTGATGTCACGGGCAGAGACTGAGAGGGGGGAGCTGCACCACTGAGGGAAAAAAAAAGTGAGTGACGTGAGAGTGCAACCCACGTCAGGGGAAGAAAATAAACACCTTGCTAAGCCCATCAGGCTGTGGCTGGTGTGTTTATGTGTGTATGTTTGCAGTTGTGTATAGCCTACACAACATGAAACTGGTCTGTGTTTATGCGAGCGTCACATTCTGTTGTTGTCAAATAGGCATCTTTGCACCATATTGCAGCTTAACGAGTTCACTTGGAAATATGTCTTTGTGACGGACTATCAAAACAGTGTGCCAAAAGAGTGTTAAAAGACAGTTAAATGCTGGCTCAATTACACTGATTGATTTTAACACTAATTTCAAACCATTTTTATTCTACTGGACATTCTCAGTCAATTTGAGTCAGAAATATCAGTGTGTTTACAGGTGTTGCAGAAATTTAGTTACAACTCAATTAAAGCCACTATGTCTGGAGTTAAAAAAATCTGTCTTGGGTGCCCCCTAGTGGTAATATTAAAGAAGCAGTCATCAGGAGTATCTAATTTTTCTGCAAACAAAAGCGTATGACATCAGATTAACTGGGAAACCCTCAGGCCTCAAGTATGAAATGGAACTGATCTTAAGCTGAATGTGTTGATCAGGTTGGTATTTTAGCAGAGCTTATACTTGATGTTGGGGGTTAACAGGAGTGTGTCAGTAGTGTTTTGATTTATTGTTAAGGAATCAGATTTTGCCTCTTGATAACATTACAGCTATATTAGATGGATGTATCATACATAATTATACCGTACTGGACTTTGGACTCAGAGTTATTTTTCCCCATCTTCGCATTCTCTAATTTACATAGTAAACTGTCTCAGAGATTGCATGATGTACTTGAACTGGAGTTATACACAAGTAACTTCTCTTTCATCAGTGAATAGCGGACTACTGCTTTGCAATCGCTTATTGTGATTTATGTTGTTTTCCTCACTGCGATATGGAGCAGTGATCAAGGTGAGGAGAGTGTTTGCAGTGGAGATGTTACTGAGTCTTTCTTGAAACTTTCCTTATGTTGTCTTCATGGTAAAAATTCTCCTCTGACATTGGAAACTCAGTTGTTGTGTTAAGCACAGTTCTCCATTTGGTAGCCCCATCATGAAGTTGTTGCATTTTTCAGTATCCTTACTTAGAGACATTTTCATCATGTGTGCTTAAAATTCAGTTAGACTGAGACTTAGACTGTCTGCATTAAACCATCTAAATGTTAAAACATCGTTTTTGTGTGAAAATAATTTTCATCTACATTTCTGTTATCCATGTTGTTTTTTTTATGAATGGAAACCAAGATTATGTTAAACAATTAAAGGAGAACTCCACTGATTTTATACATCAAAGTCTGTTTGCAAGTGTTGGGGAGTACTACGGCATACATGGAGAAAAGTTGTGTAAAGCTCTAGAGGGAGCTGTGCAAAGTCTAATAAATATTTGCTGAAGACTACTTGTTTGATAAAAGAAGAGAAATCTGGTGATATGGGGAAAGAAGTGAGCTTACCAGACATGTGTAGCCTGCTTCTCATTCTCAAGGCTACTGTCTTGAGGCTATATTAGCTGTTACTAGCATAAAACACCTAAGTGGTGGTTGAGTTACATTGTGGGTAGTATAAGGTCCAGGATTTTACAAGGAGGAGGTATGCACTGAGTACAGAAGACGATATCTCAGCTCCTGCTCCATCAACTTTCTAAAAAACTGTCTATTGTGACTCTGACAATGTTAAATGAGCGCCTTGCTTGGTGAAATACTCTTTTACTCTAGATGGACGTGTATAAATGAACCCTGCAAATTTCACATCAGTCTTTCAAATGCATGCATAAATCCAAACTGATTCCTTTGGATGTTTTGATTCTGTGCCTGCACCACAAAGATGACGGAGTGAACAAGGTGCCAAGTGTTGTGTTTGAAAAACTGAATGGTATCACCAGGCGGCTGGCTTCGAGTGAAGGTGAAACAGCGTTTGTGTTCCAGCTAACACGAGTAAAAGAGATTGTATTTAGCTGCATTTTAATTTCGGCAACATAAGAACCAATTAACAGACACGACTCTGACACAGACAAGTCTGTATGGTGTCCTTATGGCACTAATAAGACATAACAGACACACTTCCAGACATTTCTATGGTTATATACAAGTTATATGAACTCTGGCTACACGAAAAATCAGGTGACTGTGTACAATGTGAGAGTCTTGACTGAACTTTTACCTTTATCTGGATATTCACAATAATCTGTTTCTTTGTGTGCGTGAGAGTTAAAGTGAAGTTGAGAATAAAGTGTGGAGTGCCTGGACAGCAATGCCCACTGTGTGTTGTAACGAACGAATGTGAGACATGACAGGATAAACAAAGCACCAGGGGGGAAAAATCAAACACTGGCTCAAAACCAATTCATGATTCCCAGCAGCTAGTTTATGTGTGTTTAGCTTGGTCAATCAATACCATTTCCAATACTGTCTGCTGTCCTCCAGGTGTGTAACAAGGAGGATGTAGAACAGCAGCAGCGGTGAGGAATTAGGAGTGTGTGAGCATGTTTGTGTCCTACAGAGAGACACAGCTGGATCCTCCAGGCCAAGGGTGTCAGCCAGCCGACCAGCCAGTCGGCTCTCCCTCCCTCCCTCCTCCGCTGCACCCACCTCCCCTCCACCCCCTCCTACGGGCCTCATTATGAGAGGGAGAAAGCTCACAGATACCCTCTCCTCCCCCAACTCCCACTACACCATGGCCATGGGGGGAGAGGGAGAGAGACAGAGAAAGGTAGAGAGAGAGAGAAAAAAAAAAAACGAGTCAGGTGCTAAATGTGAACGTGGATTAGTTTCTATGCCAACGGTGGGAGGACGCACTCACGCAGCCAGCCAGCCAGGGTCCCTGCAAGACACTTGTTTTTGTCCTTCTTGTTTTCTCTCCTCGCCTGCCCTCCCCTCCCCTTTCCTCCGTGCTCTCTCTATCAGTAGGGGAGATAAGGCTGGGCCCTGTGCCTGGTATTAAACCTTATCTCTCCAGCTGGGGCTAAGGCCTGCTGGATTTGGCTACACAGGCGCTCCAGTTCAACTCAAACATGCCTTGTTTTAATGGCCACCCATTAGCATCGCTTGTCACCAGGAGACTTGACATGGTTTAGAATGGGTCTGTTGAGTTTTTAGTTTTCATCCTGCACATGCTGTGGCCGGGTTACCAAGTCTTAACATATATATATAATGTTCCCCTGAACTTTTATATGCACACAGATAAACATTTTAATTATAATTATGATTTGTATGACTTTTCCCCCTTTATTTTCACATTGCCTCTCCAATGGAGCAACAGCCACCGTTTCCTTTGTGTGATATTTCCTCCTGATGCTGTTGTCCCTCTCTCTGTAAGGGCTGAGAGAGAATGAGAGAGGCTGGGTGGGTAGGAGGGAGGGAGGATGAGGAGCGGTAGACAGGAAAGAGGAGAAAGACAGAAAAGAGAGAGACAGGGGCAAAGAAAGCTAGGGGAGGAAGCAGGAGACGGAGACAGGGGAGAGGAGATGGGAGGGGAGGAAGGTGCACACACATCCACTCAGGCAGGGAGGCAGGCAGGAAAGGGTTAAGGTGAAAACAATAACAAGGGGAGCGGGGAGCATGCGTCTGTGTGCGGCTCCCTGGAAGTGTCAGGCTCTCTGTTCATTGACAGTGTCGTGCACCCGCCGCCCTGAGAGCGCCGGCAGCCTCACAAAGACAGACAGCTCGAATTAATCCCACGGGGGGAGTGCGTGACAGTTTGGCAGAGCGGAGAATTGAAAGGGAGGAGGATGCCGAGAATGGGGAAGGCGCGAGCATTTGTCAAATCATAATTAAATGATGAATCACTATTCCGTTATTAATGATATGCCCACCCGAACCTCCCCTGTTACAAAAAAAAGGAGATGGAAATGGAGAAATGAACGACCACCGACATTGTGGCCACTGAAAAATAGAGGATTTATTGCCCGCTCCCCTTATTTTACAGGGTTGTGGTTGCACACAAAGTACCAGTTTGTTGTTGATGGTTTGCTGTGTTTTCTATACAGTAAAGTCAAGACAGTTTGAAAACATATTATTGCACAAAATATATTGAGAATACCTTTGAAATCATGCAAATCATGCACAAAGAGCAAATACAGAGGTTTGGTGTAAATTTCTAAATGCATTAGGAAGCAATTTTGAGCTTCATCCTTTTCTTTACACATATTATATACACACTTTAGCCCTTATTGAACTTAGTGAACCCAAGTATTACAATGTGCGAAAGTGCTGACGTCTTTAATCACTTGAATTAACACATTTTGAGGAGTAACAGTTTGAAATGGCAGTTACTCTCATTTGATTCAAACTGGAATTTCTGGGTTCTGTTCCAGAAGTAAGAAAAGTCCCATTGACATCTACTGTATAAATATACTAATAACTAACAATACAGGCTTGAATCAGAGCTTTTCTAAACAGTATGTTGTGTAACTTGCTTCTTATGTTTAGATAAGGATAGTAGTGTTTTTGTGGCTGGAGGCGTTTTGTTTTCGGGTTGTTTGTCTGTATGGATGTCTGCCCCATTTTTCTGAACATTTCTCCAGCATATCTAAGGAACACCTTGAGGGAATTTCCTCAAATTTTGGTGCAGTTGGTCACTTGGATTCAAGAATGAACTGATTAGAATTTAGTGGTGAAAGGCCAAGGTCACTGTGACCTTACAAAACCTGTTTTTGGACATAACTCAAGAATTAATCTGCTAATTATGACAAAATTTAGCACAAATGTCTGATAAGTTTCAGTAGCGAAGTGATGACATTTTATTTTCAGAGGGGCCAAGGTCCGCTGGTCATTATTCAACAACATATCTCAGGAACAGAACAGGACATTGTGACCATATTTCCTGCCACATGACTGATGAGGCAGTAATTCTAGTTTTGAAAAAGGATATAATGGTATTGTTTATTTCATATTTCTTTTTTTTTTTTAGCAACCTTTAAAGAACATGGTTTCCCATTAGCCCTAAACATATGTGGGCTAAACGTCACACGTCGGCAGAAAAGTTGAGTCCATGAGTGAGTTGGGGGGATGGCAGTCAGCTTTGAGGACTGAATGCTGTAGAAATATTTAGACAGCACAGATTCTAACTTCAGAAGAGAGTGTTGGTGAGTAGTTTTATGGATATGGGTACTTATGATGAAGTATTTGTGCTGCTGTGCTTGTAGGTTTTTTTTAAGGGAGCCATAATTTTTTTGTGCTCCTAGAGAAAATGCTGAATGAGAGATTGCATTGAGTTACAGAGGCTAGTGGAGCAGAGAGTAGCCCAGATGTGATGTCATGACTTCAGTTCTCTGTGACAGCAGGTTTCTGACAGCACCTCGGCCTTTAGACATCGCCAGACGACACTTTGCAAATTTTTTTTTTCATTAAACCATACCCCGTCCATTTTACATACAAGAGTTGCACAGAGATTTATAACACTGTAAAGAAGGATTTTGCACCTTTTTTTTTACAAAGAAATTACAAAGTAACTGTCTGGTATATGCGGTTTCACGTATCTGCATCACTCAGTGAAGCTGTATTGCATTACTTCAAAATTTGAACCAAATTAAATTGACAACCCTGCATTTTTTTGCTGGAGCCCTCTGTATTGGAACCCCTCTTGTGCCAACACAGTGGCCTCATTGAAAAGAATGAGAAGACTGTGTCTTTATAAATGTGATTATGAACCTATAAAACAGTTATTTTTGAAAAATACAGTTCATTATTCTAGTATTCAGTTCTATCAGCGTTCATATATAACTGTCGTTCTTTATTCAGGCTATGCCATCAACAGGGGTGTTTGTGAGATTCAGTTACTGGTCAACTGAACTGTCTTTGTGTCATTAAGAAGTGATGAAGATTAAAGATCCTATAGTGCAACTGAGTGTATTGTTTTCATACCCGAACATGATCACTTTAGCAAAATTCGGTGATTCTTTTCTTGACAATGTGACTCTGAGTGACTGAGCTTGGTTTCAGATGGGTTGCTCTTAGCAAAGTTTTAGTGAAGCTTTAGACTTGAACTTATTGTAAAAGCATTTGTTTTGTCCATCTTTTTTCTTTTGCTCTGTCATTCTATTATGTTTTACTCTATTTATTTTGTTTCCTAATGCTTCAAGCTTTTCAAGGACATTTAACTAGAGATCACTCCTATTAATTGCCATAGAAAGGCTAATTAACTTCGCTCATGAAAACCAGTCTGATTGTTTGTATAAGTTTATTTATATATTTATTGGATCTGAGGTTTCACCACACAAAGAGTCTGTGCTAATGTGAAGGTTTGCACAGATTATGTTAGGCAGAGTCCTCTTTTTTTCTCCCTTTTCTTAGTTTTCATTGGAGGTGAATGAGAAATTTTTACACAATGGTTAATTGCACCTTTAGGTTAATATAATACGCTACTCTGAACTAAATCAAATTTGGTGGACCTGACAGAAAAGATCATAGCATTATATATAATGTGTACATATATAATGCTCTAGTATAACAAGGGGTGATCTGCTAAAAGAAATAGTTGGATTGAATGACATTTACATTGGCGATAGCATCCTTCAGTTAGCAGAACGCCTCTTCTACTACTAGAAGTAATACCAGCCACAGCCAGTGGCTAGTTTTACCTCTAGCATTAGTGTTGGGTAGTTTGGCCAGACATTTGTATAACAACCATGAAATGCAAAGTTAATTTCCATAGATTTTCCTCCTTCTGTTACTGCCTATTATACTGGTGTGTATGAAAAAATTAGGGGGTTTGCACCATTTCCTGCATAAGGCTTCTGTTCCACCCTTTACAGCCTCATGGCTTCTCTCATGGGATCTCTTGATCCATGTTTGAGCCATGAACTACTTTCTGTTCTGTTGGGAACCATTTTAGAGTTTTCATGTTTATCACCAGTACAGCTGTGGCAGAGTGCCATCTGAAAAAGTACAGTAGAAACCCTACAGCCAAAACCCCTGAAGCTAGTAGAGAAAAAGCCACAGTTAGTGTGACACAAAGACGTGATTCTCTTGTACCCCAGAGCCATGGTGGACTTGTATCTTAAGGTCACTAATGGATAGCTGTACCGCCTGCATGGACCTCTGTGTCTTATTGGTCGAATGCACTACCAGTCAAAAGATTTAGAACACCCAAATTTTACTACTGCCCAAGGTAAAAAAAGAAGAAGAAGAAGATTAAATTACATTAAACTGAAAAATCATATAAATTTCATAGAAAACCTTTTTCAGGGATTAAGAAATCTGTTAATTTACAGTTTTCCTGCAGCAATGGAAGTAGACGTGCTATAATATAGTATAATATATTATGTACCTTTTTGCTATCGCTACAAAGTCTATGTTAGCATTAAGAGCTGTTTACTCACCAAGAGCTTCAGCCATCATAGTGTAAGCAAGACGAGAAGTTAGAATACACCTTCGGGGCATCGCTCGTCCTCATGCTCTCAAGGATGTTACACTGACTCACTGTTGCAAAGTGGTATTGTGAGATGTGACAGACTGGGACTAGCTGGTTAGCATGCTAACTTCAGTAGCAAAGAAGGAGCAACCTACTGCAGAAAGTGTAACAACTGGGAACATGGAGACGTTCTAAAACTTTTGCCTGATAGTATACAGACATTTACACACATGCACATTTTGAATGATATACATCTTCTTTTATCCTGGTGTACAATCATGCACATTTTCAGTTTTTTGAAAGTAAAAATTAGTAAAGTGTGATGGAAATGGAAACTGGAACTACATTAATTACTTCTTTCCAGATTATGATAAAACCCCCTACACGTCTGATCATTCACTGAGCTTGTTTGCAGTTGTATACACCTGATACCACAAGCTTCTATAAAAATGATTTCCAATATCTCTTTGCATGGCAGTCAATGTCAGAAGAGGAAGCTAAATCTACAGCTACAGAGAGCGCAGCTATATGCTGCAAAACCTGTAGATTTACAGTTACTTTTTTAAAGTAAAAAACTACAATAATTTATATATGTATCATTTTATTTATGTCTGATTATTGTCTGCCTTTTTGTTGTATCTGTCATAGCTGTCATCTATTGTGATGGCTCTTAGTCTGCATGATTCATGCTGGACATTGCTGCTGTGGCTTATAGAACACTCTTAATACCAGCAAATGTTTGTAATAGCTAACTTCATTGTTGGATTTACCTCTGTGGAGATGGTAAATTTTGAGCCTGTGCACTGGTGATAGATGACCACCATGCACCGCCATGCTTCTCCCTGCTCTCTGCTTTATGACAGCTATGGACCTCCAGATAAGATAAACTTTGTGGTGAAAAACACAACAAAGGGCCTGCTGCATATTCCCCTCTAAACACAGGCATAGATACAGGATTCTTACTGGCTAGAGGCTGGGCTCTCACAAAAGCAGTTCAGTGTGTGTCTGTGTGTGTACATGTGGACATATGTGCCTGTGAGTGTTTTGTTTTTGAGCTGTGCTCAGTAGAAATATACTGCATTATACAGTCTGTGCACCTTCTTTTTACAAAAACATACATGTATGCCTCTCCACTGAATATGGTCTACAGACTGTGATTCAAAAGCTGTGCAATCTTTCCCTCAAATAAAAGCACATATAAAAGACACCAATCTCTTCACCACGATGACCATAAGCACCTCAAAGGATGGTTTCAGTACTTTGTCCCCGACAATGCTTTTCACAAGTTATTAACGCTCCAACATAAGAGCATACCTGGCAGAAAGTAACGCTGCTGAAAACTGTTTTCCCCCCATGCCATATAAACTGCCTGTTTCCTGTAGTGTAAGGAGCAGGAGTAGAAATCTTGGAAGCTTGGAAAGGAAGTCAGAGCAATTAAAGAGCCATTAGCACCACCTCTCTGAAAAAGCCATTAATCAAGAAGCAGCAGTGGCACTCACAATGGCAAGCACAATGTACATCAAGGAGAATGAACGACGGATGATTAAATGAAAGATATCTCTATTTGTAAAGTGTCTCTCTGGGCTAGATACACGTGGGCCGTTATAAAGACAGGTTGTATTTACACAGAGAAAGAAATCTAAAGAGGAGTATTAGTACTACCTCAGTTTTGTACTCAAACCTACTTTCCCAAAGTATTTATTGGGAAATAAGGACTGTGAAGACAAAAAGCTAAAAGCTAAAACTGGAAGTTTTGATACTGGAAATAGTTTACATAATCAGCGTTTAAGGGCTATAATAATGAATTCATCTCAGTTCATACGTCTAAAAAATGTCAGACACTTATTGCCGATTTAAAGGATAAGGCATTTTGTATTTTTGTAATGGGTCTGATATTATTAATTTTCAGCAAATATTACTCAAAGAGGGATATGCAGTGATTGTTTTCAGCTGCTAATTTAGTGCCCTTGCAAACAAAAAACAGACATTCAGCCACAAACATTGTGCGTAGCTTAATAAATGTGTTGAATGCATTTATTTCCTCATTAAATGTGAAAATCCTGGATTGATGACATCCATGTTTGCCAGGTAGCAGAGTTCTTCATTACCTTTGTTGGTGCATTTCTACATTTCTTTGCTTGTTACTGCCACCAATTGTCGTTCAAGGGAATCACGTAAAACTGGCTGCAGGACGGCATGCAACGTGAACGTAACCTGCATGGTTTCAGGTGTGTGTGTACTCCTGTGTGCTCAGTACAAACATAATGAGGACCCATTCATTAAAACATTGCTCCATAGCAGTACTAGTGGTCACAAACTCCACAGGGTACCTTTAGGGCAGTAGGACGAGTATGTGTGACTGACGCAAAATAAACTACACTGTGTCATGTCACCCAGTCCAGCAGTGTGGCTCTCTGGAATATATATAAAAAAACTATATACGTATATATATGGTAGAGCTCTGCATCACAGAGGAGTAATCTACAGACAACTCTTGTTTGTAGGATCAATTCATTGTTGTTTTTTTGGTCTACTCATGGGATTTGTTGACAAAAAGAAAAATATAGAATCTCACCAGACTTATCTTATAACTTTGCCACAACTGCTGAGGTGGTAAAGTGCATGTACATTTTAAAGGGAGGATATAGAATATGAATACGGATATTATCGATTGCATTACTCAGCCATATTGTATAAATACTGTCAAAAATATGGCAGCTGCACATTAATTAGGAGTATTGATAAAACATCAGGGACTTTGCTGGTTCAGCAGGCCGCACGTTATTAGGGAAAGGTTAAGTGCCCGGCCGACATTTCATTTCCTTCCTCCGTCTCTCTCTCTGTGTCACTCTTCCGTTGTCTTTCATTTTCTTTTCCTCAACCTCTTTGGTTATTTTTTTTAAATTTTCCTCTCTCTTTCTCTTTCTTGTCTTTCTTCCTTCCTACATAAACACTTGGATCATAATTCCTTATTTGAGCTTTTATAGAGGGCTAAGCTGAGCTGCAAAAAAAGGACGGTTTCTCATTGGTTCCCCACAGTCCTCTCATGCATGTATACGCGCACATACACACACACACACACACATACACACACATACACACACAAAAGCCCTCACTGTCATTTAGCAGCATCCTCTTCAGCAACACGCTTGCAAGATGGATGCCCTCTCACACGCATTTATCCGCCAGCGCCGTGGTGCTTTATTATCTAATTTTGACAGCCCGGTCCCGCCCATCGTGCCGCTGTGCTGCTGCCGACGTTTCCCCCAGGGACAGTCTGGGCGAGGCCTCTGCTGAACCCAATCGCAAAGTGCTAAACGTGCATTGCGGCTCAAATGCTAATTTACTGTAACCAACGCGCTGAAAGACCTCCTGTCATTGCAGCTACCCCCTCAGCCCTGTCTTTTCCTGTCCCCATCGCTGATCCCGCCAAAAATACACACCAACAGCACACAAACAGACCAGGCTCGCTCAGCTGGACTGATTTTTTTATTTTCCTCTGGCCCATAAAAATCTGCATCTTCAATGCTGTCCGGGGTCCGAGGTTTACTGGGGCTGATAAAAATGATGATTTGAAGGGAGGGTGTCTGCACCTGAGGGGGGAGATGACAAGACAAGATTGAAATGTGTGTGGAGCTCTCCCAGTCTGCTGTGATGAGGGATGGCTGTCCGCTCTCTCTGAGGTCTGAGTGGATGAAACATTAAGCCACCTTAGGATAACTGATGGTGGCTTGATGAATGGTTGTAGTTAGCATCATCGCCATTCATCATGGCACGGAGAATGATTGTGATTCATCAAATTCACTGGTTTGCATTAGGATTTGCTTATGCTTGTTTTCCACGTCATCCCCACTGTGAAGCTTGTCATCAAGGTGTGACGGCCAGCCTCATCACGCTGTCATACTTTGCCTTGATGGGTGACAGAAATGTGTGTTAGGTTGTGCTTGGCTGCTTTTAGACAGACTGCATGGATCTACAACAGTTGCATTTAAGGTATATCATTCCAACTATGTGTGAATGTAAAGATGTTAAATCTCAGGTGGGAGTTGGAATAATATCTGTGATCTTCTTTCCCAACTGATCAGCAGAAGAGAATACTGTTATGGCGTCGCACATATGTGATTCAGGCATTTTCCTTTTCACGTCTTTTACCAAAGTGAGATAGAAAACTCTGAAATGGACTGTCAGCCCAAAGCCTACCATTCAGCCCATGATAGAGTGGGAAATCAGGTATTTCCCTCAGAGCGGGCACTACTCGCTGAATACTTTCTCTAGTGTTCCAAATGGCACAGGGGAGGAGGTTTCCTCAAGGCATTTATAGCCCATGGTACTGTATATTCAGTCTCTTTGTGTGGAATAGGATCTTGTGTTTTTAATACCTGGAAAATTGGCATTTATCTTAGAATTCAGACATTTTTTTTCATCTTATCCTCACCTGTTTTTTTCCATCATTTTTGAATAGTGGAAATTCAACTCTTTGGTATTGTAGTGAGTTTGTCTGCGAGATAATCTCCGTCTTTGTTTTGTATTTCTTCCTGAAATGAGCAAATGTCATCAGCCAGAAAGACATATTTTTTTTCTCTGCCTACTCACTTTCCCATAACAATTCAACCACAATCATACACTCTCTGTGATTGGAAGGTGAATAAGATGCTTAAAGAACATTATTCTCTCAAATCTCCAAAACAATGAAAGGTTTTGGCAAAAATTTACATTTACATTTTGGTTTAGACAGTTGTCAAAGCAAACTTGGGGGCGTTAGTGCTCGTGGACTTGAGACTCTTTGTGGTACTTTTCGCCCCCTCCTAAAATCGGATAATCCTCATTTTATGTCCACGGTTTGCCACTGTCGTGCAGGGCTTCAGCCATTGAATTGGTAATTTCATTTCAGTCCCCCCCAAGGCTCACCCTGCAGTCCTAACCGCCCCCTCCTCCCCTTTCCCAATCCTTACATGCAGGCCCTGCATTTGGTCAAATTGCCTAAACCCTGAGCGATTGTAATTTCTGAAGAGGCTGCCGAGTGGTGCTTTGAAGGAGGGGAGGAAGGAGGAGGGGAGAGCAGGACTGGAAAAAAAAAAGAAGAGGCAGTAATGGCAATGGCATTGAGCATGCAGCAGCTAGAAGCTAGGTGAGAGCAGGGAGGGGTGTGGAGGATGGATGGATGGATGGGTGGGGAGGCGGTGTTAAGTGCTCTCGTGGAGGAGTCGAGCCCTCCCTCTCGCTGGTCGCAGCCTCGCTCTTGGCGGTCTTACCCTCTTTGAAGCAATTACCCTTTCACCTGGACAAGCTCATCACAGAATCACTCCGGTCACCCCTACCACACCACCACTACCACACCACCCCCACTCCAGGAAACGCACAATGCTGGAGGGAAGAAATGAAAGTAGACAAAGTTAGGCACATGCAAGGCATGTAGGCATAAACAGGAACATTAGAAAATAGTGCAACACCATCACAAATGACCGATGAACTGAATCATCGTCCAAAGATTCATAGTTACTGAATTTGTCATTCACTTCAGTATAAACAGCGGTAAGTAAACACATCACCTTTCATGTGGGCCACACATTCATTGATGATTTATATTGTCTCTAGTTCAGTAGTACATTCAGTCTGTTGCTGGTCCACACTGTCACGTTCAGTGCAGTTCAAAATTAGCCGTGTACATGTAATTTTCTGCCAATAGAGAGGCTCAATCAAAACAATAACAAAAGATGGTGTTTGGTAATGTTGTGAAGTAGCGTGGGAGTCAGCAGAGGTGCCACAAATGTTTTTAGATCTTTTAATGTGGAAAAGTTACATGTATTACCTCTGCAGCCTGTTTACAACATGTAATGTGTTGTATATCATATCCGAGCTGATAATGATGCTCTCAGTCAACAGTGAGAAGCTGAAAGCAACAATGGTGATTCAGTATAGTCAGTTCACTTTGAAAATTTGCTGTTAAAGATTTGTTCGTACATGTTTCGAACACCTCTGTTTTCATAGCTCTCACCAGAGCAAAATTGCTAAACTCACGAAGAGCAGAAATAATAGGTCACCAAAAATCTGTCCAAATGAGTCCATGGACATGAGCAGTCAGACAAGCGTACAGATTGAAAGCAAACCTCCCTGGTGGATTATTAGTGTCATTATGGGTGCATGCTCTCTTGGTTCCAACTGAAGTCGAAATCTAGTTGATATAACAAAACTGCTGGGTTGTTTCAGCCTGTATGATTGTCTGACCACATGTGTTTGGACCTACTTTTAGCGATCTTGCTATATTTGAGATCTCGCTAATAAAAAATAAAAATAAAACCAAAATTGAAAGAGGCTGTGATTTTCCTTTAAAAGCTTCACTGTTAGGTACTGTAGTATACACTGCAGGTCTGTTGTATTGGCATTAAACTGTGCAGGTGTTTCTGTTTGTGTATCCACCTCCTCTGCCCTTGTCTAACCCCACTGCCTGCATTTCAGCAGACATGGTAGTAAACAGGCTCCACTGGAGGCCCTTGTTTATAAGACACATAAGATCACTCTGAGCACAGTGTTGAATATTGGCTGAATCAATTAACGATGGATTGTCTCTCGCAAATAGACAAAAGGTTGCATTGTAAGAAAAAAATATTAATATTTTCAGCTGTGCAGATTTGATACAAAGCATGTGTTTTTCTTGTTATTTTTTCATCCAGTGAGAGGTAATAACTTTAAAAAGCAGAGCAGCCCCAGTTTGCCCTGCTCCAACATCATGGAAGTGCACAAAAGCTTTCTACTTAGAGAATATATATATATATATATATATATATATATATATATATATATATATATATATACAGTCTATGTATGCCTATACAGTATCTATGTGCGTGTGTGTGTGCATGTTTAGGTGTGTGTCTGGGTGCATGCACAAGTGTGTTCCTGTCTGTCTACAATTTGGGCTCACACATCGTCCTGTCAGGGGTCTGTGCAGCTAATCTTTATGCACTCTGTGACCTCCTCACTGCAAACCCTGCTAAATATATTATTCCCCTGGGCCTTTCATTGCTGCTTGGTGTCAGAAATCAATATGTATGAGGCGCATAGATGGGAATTTCTAATAGATCTCTGCGGCCCTGCGCTGCTCTTCAATATCTGCCTTGGACTATTAGTGCCGGCTCAGTGGCGGTGAAATAACCGAGATAATCTTTTAAGGTACCTTTCTTAAGGTGGAACGGCAACTCCTGCTCTGCATCCTCCTCCTTATGCACCTTGATGCTAAATATGGATTTATTATTTAGGGTTGTCTGTCAGAAATTACCAGCATGTTTTTTGAGATTTGAACTGCCTTATATAAAAGGTTTTTGCAGTTTTTTGATGTGAAAACATCAGTGAGAACTGAAAATCCAGTCTCTGTTTTGTCATTATATTTACAAATATTATCTCAGAACAACATAACAAATACAACAAGTGGTCACACACCCTTCTCACAAAAATATATAAACATATAGATGCTTTTTTTTTTGTTGAGTCTGAATTATATTTTGGTTAGTACATGTGTGCTGGTGCATGTGTGTGCGGGCGTGTAGTGTGTGTGGTGTGTCTGGAGGGATGTGCCACAGTGCTAATTGCCCATATTCCTAATGCAGGGATGATTTGCTGCAGCACTTAGCTGCAGCAGCACAGGAACCTGACTCTAGTTTCTGTCTCTCTCTCCCCTCCACCACCTACAACCCACCCCCTTACCACCCCCACCCCACCCCTCCCCCCCAACGTTGAAGAGGAGAAGAAGAGACATCCGGCATCGGCAGGCAGTTAGGGGATTGGCGGGAGGGGGTGGGGGGTGTTGGTGGAGGGAGAGCGGGTGGGGAGGAAAGTAGGAAGAGGAGGAGGCGGAGTGGGGGTGGAGAGGTGGTGTTGGTGGTGGATGGCTCAGACAGCGTGTGGTCTCGAGGGAGGGAGGGAGGCTGAAATTATTCTACGGTCACAGGCTTTTTTTCCCCCTCTCCATCTCCCGGCGAGGACCTCGGTGTATAATCCTTGGCGCTCGCCTGGCTCGTATATCTGCCGTCCCTGAGACAAAGGTTATATCTCTCTCCTTCAGGACCACTGGCCGCTGACCGAAGACCACAAACCTGCTCTATTATCACCACATCATCAGCCCCTGTAGTGAAGAATTAATCACACCAATGACCTTAATTTCTCAAAGATTTATCATGTGTACAGATTCAGTCTGGAGACAAATGATAACATGGTGATAGACCATATTAAGACAAACCTACCTGAAGAGGCTCGATGATCATTAACATTATTTGTCCTTTGCCATGTTCCTCAGGCATCTCAGTGTTTGCTTCCTTTGTTGACATGTTGGCCTGGACATGAGTGTAATTCCTCTCATTCACAAATGGTTCTCATCTCTTTCCTCCTCTCCTGTGAAGCATCACAAGCCCACCGCCCTGACTGTGAGCACCCATACCCTGAGAATAATTACTAGTCTCTTCTCCCCTCTCTCAGGCGTTACCTAATTTGGTGAAACCCCTTGATACCAGTCCTAAGGATAGAATTATTAAGAGATATTTAGATGTAATGCAACTTTGTCACCTGTGTAACGTGGATGATTGGGGAGGTTTGGGATTCATTAAACTTGGCTGGTGTGTTGGGTGTTAAAACCCCAATGCCCTGTGGATGGAGGTGTGAAAGCACAGCTCAGTTAATGGCTTAAATCAGGGGAAAAATTAAACTAAAGGAATGAGAGACGAAACAGATGGAGAGAGAGAATGCAGAGCAGGTTGAAATGAAGGAAATATAAACATAAATCTCCTCTTGCTTAGTATGGGGAGCCCCTGATGGGCCATGTCTAAGTTTTGGGACACGGACATGATTCCTCCCTTCTGCATACACACACACACACACACACATACACACATACATACACAGTAAAACAAGGCCCTCCTCACTCATGCTGCTCATCTCGATAATTACCTCCCCCAGGTATCGGTACACAGGGATACACCATGCACGTGCTGCCACCGGGGGCACTGCGCCAGGGAGACCAGACGGCAGCCATTCAGGGGGCAGTTAGGAGAAAAATAGGTGGAGGAGCTATTGTGTGTGGGTGTGTGTATGTGTGGGTGTGTGAGTGGTCGTGGGTGGTGGGAGGGTGCTTGGTGGGTTTGTGGCAGTGTAGGGAAAACATCAGGGGGAAGTGGCTTCTGAAAGACAGGCGTCATGGCAGGCGTACGGTCTCCTAATTACACAAGGTCTACCACCGCCATTAGGAGCTGTCAGTAACATGAGGGGATGCAACCAGCCGCTAAAGAATAGGGGTCCACCGCAATCCACCACAGACTCTGTGTGTGTGTGTGTGTGTAAAAGCTGTGCAAGCCTTTGCATGTGGCTTTGGCTTTGACCTGAATCGACTTTTTTGTTTAATTCAGTTTTTTGAACTGAGGGAGAATCTGTGCAGTTGCATAGTGACATTATTATGGAATATTAAATGCAGTTGTGAAGATGTGCTCGAGAGTTGAAGTTTTTACTTTACTTTTATAAATTTGCTCATCTAGGTTTGTGCTTGAAAACTCAGTTTTACAGGTCTGTATATTCAGGTCTGTGCTTGAAAGATTATTTTTTCATTATCACCAAAAGAGATTCATGTCTAATCCTGTGAAAGCTGGGTTTAAGACCAGTTATTTATTTATTTGGCATGTTGTATTGTCTTACAAACCCAGTAAAGTAAATTTCCTTATTTCTCATTTTTGGATAATGAATTTAAAATTGAACTTGATGTAACAGCAGCCAAATAATATATATATATATATATATATATATATATAATATATATATATATATATATATATATATATATATATAACATTAACAATAACAATAAAATGTTGGTCAAAAGTGCCAGATTTCTCAATATTTCATTCTCCCTCTGGGAAAAGATGTGAATATTTTGTGCACAGTTTATCACAAGTTTATCATCGCTAATGCCAATCTGGTGGGAAAACCATTAAATTACACACTCAACCCACACATTTAGATATAGTCACTAGCAAAGACCCAGCATATGTAAATAGCAGCTTTATTTGTATTCAACATCACATTTATAAGGGAATATTAGGTTTCATGAAATCCTTAGATTGTGATTTTTTATTGGTAATGAAATAAGAGTGCTCTTGTGAGAAAAAGACAAATAATGATTTCTACTCTATGATTTCCACTGGTCATGCAAATCTATCTGTGCTATCACAAACAAGTCGCTCGTTTGGACACTGCACGCTTGCCTGGTTTTGAGGTCAGTGTCCGTGTCATGTCTGTCTTCATACGGCCCCTGTGTGCCTGGCCTGTAGTTGACTGGATGAGGGCTCTGGGGCTTTGTCCCCTCTGATGTTCTGTCACAGCTGGGATGGGGTGAAGTTTACCAACCTGGCAACACGCCAGGTGAGTTTCTAAGTCTGCTCCTAATGTACTGAGCTGTACATCTGCACCTGTGCACCTGTTCACTGAATCCTCAAACAAACCTTGTAAAAAGGAGCTGGCACACATGGCGGCAACCAAACACAGTGCTGAACGTCAGAATAAGAATAAGCAGCTTAAAAAGCTAAATACTCTTGGAACAAGAGAGACTACTTTGCACGTGAGTGCATCTCATTGCTAAGAATACACCGCTAATTGTACTTTTATTACACTGGACTTCTACTAATCAATAAATGTTTTCGTGTGTACTGTTAGTGGAAACAATGCAGTCACTTCATTTATTGATCATTTAATGGAGCTTCAGAAATGTTATTGCTACTGCATCCAACTTTATGCAATATGGCACATTTAACAAAGTAAAAACATCCAGACTAGTTCTGTTAAATTGTTTGCCATTTAGATAGCTACCTGGGCTTTTTTTTAATGAATTTCCATACAACCCTGATAATACTGAAATCAAGTCATGCTTTCTTAGTTTAATATTATCATTACAAATCATTTCTTTTTTCTTCAGAAGGTTTATATTTGAGTTTTGTAGTACTGTTGATGTGTATAAATCAAATCAATATGGCTTGTATTCTAATGATGCCCCCCAGATGTTGGTTCCCCAAGCTAGGATGGAGTAGGGCAAAAAAAGGATCTGCAAAATACCCACTTTATTTAATTCTGTTTACAGTTTCTCCCTGCGCCTGTGTGGGCTTCCCACAGGTACTCTGGCTTCGTCCCACAGTCCAGAGACATGCAGGTTGGGTTAACTGGCAACTCTAAATTGCCTGTAAGTGAGAATGGTTGTTTAGCTCTATGTGTCAGCCCTGTGATAGACTGGTGACCTGTCCAGGTACCCCACCCCTCGCCCAGTGTCAGCTGGGATTGACTCCAGCCGCCCTGTGACCCTCAAAGGATAAGCAGTACAGCTAATGTAACTGTTTATGCATTTTAACTTGATTTTTCTGTACTTTCACTGCATTTTAACCGGATATTTTCTATACTCTTTAGTTGCACTTTAAATAGATATAATGGTTAGCTGACACACTAAACTAAGATGTTGACCATAGTTACTTGCTAAATATCATTGTTACTCATTGTTACTGTGAACATTGTAAACAAGGCTAAGTACAGCCTCCCAGAGGTGCTAGCCTTAGCCATATACACTCTAAAAATAAACATGGACAGTGGATGTGCACATGATTCTGTTTATACACTGGGTGTCTGCATACATTGGTGTAATAACGTGTCTGCAATTACATGGACGGTACAGAAATTGGCAGATGTGAAAATTCACATCATGTGGATCCTCATGGCGACACAGCTGCGCTAAGTCTGCAGTTTGGTCTTGTTCTTAAAGCTGGAGATAACTGGCCAAACACAGAGGACATAACATACTCTCTCACCTGTCTATTGACAAACACACAGCTGAATCCAATAGTATCAGCCGCGGTCTCTGGGGAATGTCAAATGGCATTCTGAAGAATGTAGAAAAATTTTAACCAAAATAGACATGGATGAGGTAGGTTGTTGGTACAAGGAAATAAACATAGAACTGCTGGGATGCACTGAACATCACTGATTGATTACATGCAGCAGTGCAAGAGGGTGTGGGTGGAATTTAATGAAAGAGCAGGAAAGAGCACATTGAGACAGGTGTATATGTTTGTGTGTTTTTGTGTGGGTAATAGAAAGAGGAAGTTAGATGTGCCAATACACCTGTATACTCTATACACCCTTTATCTCCACTTTTTTAATTAAAAAATTAAAAATCTGCTGAAGAAACCAAGCTGAACACAAACTGTTCTCTGTGGATCTCCAGCATGGTGTGGCAGCAGGTATCAGACATCCACCCTACGTCACACTGTGTCGTCTACCACCCCATTGCAGCTGCTGTGGTGATAGCCCACCACAGACACACACACACACACACACCTCTTTCTCTCTTTGCCTGTCCCTTGTGTCTTCCCCTTTAAAGAGACACACGGGTGGCTGCGCTCCACTTGACATGTGGGCCCGTATTTTCACCTTAGAGACAGAGGATGGGCATGGTTGCGCGCTTTGATGGCTTAATTATCGCTGTGGAAACAGGAGTGGTTAGAGAAAGAGGGAGAGAGAGGGAGAGGGAGAGAGGGTTATGTGCAAGTGTTAGCAGCACTGATAAGCTTGTGAAGATCGTTAGCGTGAGGCTAAAATGGCACTGAGGTCCCATAAGGCATCTTAAATGTATGTGCTTTGGGTGAGGGGAATTTGGAATCTTATTTAGGCTCATTGAATAAGGACATATTTTATATGGTTTGTGATCACATTTTAACTGTACCCTGCTGACATATTTTATTGATTTCTTATACGTTGCTGCATCCTTTTCTTATCCAGCGCTAAAACACAAAGACCCATAAAAGGATACCCATTTTAAGAAAAGACTGAAACCAACAATGAAGGTTTCCTGGAGTGTTTTCTGTCAGCAAAGCAACAATAAATCTTATTTCTCTGTGCCAGAGCACATCAATGAGCAGCACTGTTGCACTTCATTTTTCATAGACCTGAACATGAGCACAGTAGTTTTTTTTTGTCATTCCCACAATCACTGTTGTGAATACTCTACAAAATGTGTTTTAATCCACAGCTGAAAATAGTCCCTACTAAATACACTATTTATTCCTTTCAGAAACATTTGCTGAGCACCACATTGCCCGCCTGTATAAAATAATGCAAGCATTATCTTTTAATTCCTACATTTGTATCTCTCAGTACCTGTGCTAAAAATGGGACTTACTGTTTACAAGGAATAGACCATAGACAGGTTCAAAGGATTTGAACATTAGCCAAATGATTAGATCATTTACATGTGAGATCAGTGCTGGAACAAAGATCCGTACTTTAATATCCCTACATTAAGGCACAGACCAAGACGGTAAAACTGGCACCCTAGATGTTTTTTCTCATCTGGGCTTTTAATTCACTGCTTGAATTTATTAGACCTTTTTAATTAGCATCATGTGATTTGTTTTGAATGGAGGTTAAGCCCCAAGATACTTGTCTTGATATGACTTTAGAATATGGCGCCCCTCTTAATATAAAGTAGGCTTAAGTTGTAAGCACAACAATCATCGTCAGATATTGAATATAGATCTTGATTACCTTTTAAGGTCATATGTCTGACAGATTTAGAAATTTAGAAATACTGAACTGACATATTCTGATTATCTTAGAATTCATTTTTATTAGTTTATAACTGAAAAAAATCTAGTGAAGCTTTAATATATATTTCTAATTTGCAAGCCTCAAAAAAATGTTACTCGATACATAAAAATCGAGTAATTATGATCTATGCGTTTTTAAAAATCAACACAATCTCAAAAACATACTGTAAACAAAGCAAATGTGTTCGCAACAAGCAAGGCCAAAATGTGTCAGCTTGGCAATATTAAAGTCCACTGGAAAAAAAAAAAAGATAATGGCACACACACTTGCCATAAAGCATGGCAGCACCCGGGCTGCATGGCAGGGGAGTGGACCATTTATCTTGGGGAAGAGGAACTGTGTGTGCTCCCAGGCCCATCTGTCTCAGGATGGGGGTTGTGGGTTGTGGGGTCGAGCTTGGTTTAATTGAAGATTATCTGCTTAATTACTCAAGCACAGCCAGCGTTAAACAGCCATGGATTAAGAAAGCGGCAGCGAGGCAGACCTTGGGGTCCGGCGTTGCGCTCAATTAGCAAGAGGGCCCAGATATGGCTCTCCCCTCCTCACCCATCACTGCACTGGAACTGAAACTGCATGCTAAGAGACAGGCCATAAAGATAATAAACACACAACTGAATAACTGTAACAGCACACGGAGCGCCAAAGTGCAGATGTCACATCCGGACGAACCACTGCTCAACTAGCCTCTGTAACTCCATACATAGCAACTTGTGTCCGCTGCCAAAGTTCAGTGCCAATATGTTATTAGAATTTGTTAAATGATGGTTCATTTATTAGCATTCAAAAAAACTGTCAGCTGTCACTGCTACAGCCCACAAATCTCACAATGTCATTTCTACATTATCCCTGTTGTCTTCTAATGTCACCTGTTCAACTTTATAGTCATTATCTTTGCTGTCTTAAAACATCCTACGATCCCAGCCCCCCTTCCCCTCCTACTTCATCACTCTATTACAACTATCCTGGACTTGTGGAAAGTGATGTTTGTTAAAGACTGATAAAAACATAAATAAACACCGAGTGAAAGTCACAACATACCCATGAGTAAGGTTGTGTTGAATAGCTGGATTTTCTGTAATTTTGATTTTGAATCAGTTTTTTGTACTTCTGGATCATAACCTGCAGATTCCAGTTTCACCTCAGCCATGTTTTCAGTTGTATAATTCAGTATTTTGTTAACACTGTGAATGTTTTTCCTTTTCCTTCCCTCCTGACCACACAGCAGTATGATATTGATGAAGGTAGATGTCAAGAACTGACTGCCCCCCTCTGTGCTGGCCAGATATCTCTCTTGGTAGATGGGTTATTCATACCAGGCACCTTGATGTTTGAAGGTTGAGCTTGACCTAAAAAAAAATCCATTCCCTCATCTGTAGCCTCTGCCACTCAGGTTTATCTGGCTACAGTGTTGTGGTGTTGTGTGTGTGCAAGTAGGCTCCTTTAGGTGCATGCTGACAAGTTCTTTTGTCTGCCTGACTCCCCCTGCAGTGAGTTGAAGTAGGGGTCACGTGACATCCCGGTCTGCTCTCCCCCACCACCCTCCTTCTTCGTGGCCTCACTCTTCATCTCTTCCACCTCTCCGTCATCCTTCTCCATCCTTCTTAATCCCTTCATCCCTCCCCTTCTTCGCTTTGTGCCCTTCTCATTTTGAGAGACATTCGGGGATGGGGACCGCTCATGGCAGAGTTGCACACAGATGGTAGGGATCCATGGCGAGTCAGCAGGGCAAACAAAGCATTATTTGGTCTCTCAAAATGATGAGAGCAGCCCTGTCAGCGTGAAGGTCTTCACAGGACAACTTGTTTTATTAAAGTTGTCAAGTCTTTTAAATGTCATTTTGTTTACATATTTTAATTATTATGCTTTACAACATTCATTAGGATTAACACAAATGAAAAATGAGCACATAAATAAGTATGCTTCTTACAACATTCATCTGTCCAGACAGTGTCCACGGTGACCAACACAAAGCCAGAACTGAAGGAGTGACATTTAGAAGTGGATGCATGTGAGTCATCCCCTCCTCAACTTAATTAACAGCCTCACCTACACACACTCGCTTACCTTCAGTCCCAGTTGTGATCAATGCATTATACTGCAACAGTATAATGAGCAACAGTGTTGGGCAGTAATGCTTGAAAGTAATGTGATTACTTTAGTACTATAAGGGATTGCAATTTGAAATTCTTTGACATTTGGGCATTGACTCATTTGCTGTCTCGATGGTGGGTCAACGTCAATTTGGTCTCCGTGTTCAGTTAAAGGTGCTATGTGTAAGTTTTTGCTATCACTACATAGCTAATTTTAGCAACAACAGCTGTTTATTTACAAGTCCAGAAGAAGCTTTGAGAGCTCAGCATCAAACTTCATAACTTTACTGTACAGTGAGAGATGTGTGCAGTCATTGAGGCTAAACACTAACTTCTGAATGGTCATTGTGTGTGGAGGATTTGGAGTTCTTTAAAGGTACCTCTGATAGAGCTGGGCTAATGAAAGTAATGAGTAAAGTAATACAATTTCTTTTTCAATGAGCAGTGTGTAATGAATAATTAATTGCAGTTTTCAAGTAACTTTCCCAACATTGATGACGAAAAACTAATTTTGGAAAATGGGCACTCTTCCTCCCACCTGTCAGCTGTAAAAGCAGTTATTTAGTAGTTGTGTAGGTGCATTAATAGACCAACAGATATTATCCTCCAATGCAAATTGGAAGAGACCAAGATTATAGGCATAAAGGAAAATCATTACCTTGTTTTTTAATTGGAAGCATAACAAATGACATGTACTTAATAATGTGTTAACACTCCTGTGCAAACATGGAGTGACATTTTCATACCACTTTCTGATACATCAGGGTTGTTCAGAAAAAGCATTTTATCCAATTTGTCTTATTTTTGTGTTCTCTTTAGTTATACATTGACAGTATTTATTCCTACTGCTGCTACTTTGCAAATTTCGTGGCAGGCCAAACAAGAGCGGAGTTGTTCATCCTCGAACGATAAAAGTGGATGTAATTGTAAGTTTCTTGCAGACAGCAGTTTCAGTTAGACCATGTTCGTAATCACAGATGCTTTTCCCACACTCATTCATTTTGCTACCTCTGTGAGGTAATCTTATGAGGAATCTGCTGTCTTCTTTTGTTTCATTGTCTAAATGAATCATGTCATAGCTGCAATTTCTTGTAATTTCCTTAATGAGAAAACACACAGTTGTAAAGAAGACAATAGCATCTTTGCTTTTATTGTCTATAGGCCTGGATAAAGCATGAGATATAGCACAAGGTTTACTTTTACTAATGCAGATATTGCAGGCTGTTCCAGTCTGTCAATGCAGAGGTAAATATATGAAAGCAACAGAAGGAAAAATGGAAAAGTTTCATGGGACTTTGTAGGGGATCGGATTTACTAAATCTCACTAAATCCATATTTTCTGCATAAGGAGCAGGAAGGGTGTGGCAGTTTAATCTGACCCCTGGGCTAAGGTGCCACTGCCTCAGAAGTGGTTTGGGAAGTATTTAATGAATGGACCTGCCTTCCTCCACTCACATGCCTTTCTTTTTCTAGCCCCTAGAAACAAATATAAACCTTCACTGCACTCATGGAGACACACAATAAGGATTTACTGTAGTTGATAATCACTGAAAAATATAATTCAAAATGAGTAAATACAAAATATTCCGGCATGAATACTGTTTTCTTGAAAAAAAAAAAAATTACATACATACACTATTCAACAAAAGTAAGGTCATTAAATATACAGATGGCAACCAAGCTGTACATATAGGCAAGGACAAATGTTAAGTTTTTAACCTCCTCACAGGTGGTATTCAACCATCACAGAACTTTCTCTCAGCAGACATTTTGACTTGTCAGAGCAGGAACAGTACAGGTATTATTAACATCAATGATGCCTTTGCTTTGTTTAAGTGTCTCAGTAAGCAGCGTGGCAGTGATCCAGCATTTACAGCACCAGGACCTGAAACTGAAGCAGCTAAATGGAATTCAACCATGTTTATCATTTGAAACTGTGCTTATCCCTCTGTGACATGTCAAAATGTTTTTCTGTGAAAGGGCCCACAGGACCTTGTTAAAACTTCTAAAACAACACACACGGCTGTTTAAAATGATTCACATGACCATTTTCTGATCAATGGTCAAAGTGTGGTTAGGTTTAGGAGCAACAAAGACTTGGTTATGATTAGAAAATGATTGGTCATGGCTAAAAAGAAACTAACTGCTCTGTCAGTGGGACACAGGAAACAAACAGCAGTCTTCTGTATCAAAGTCACATGCTTTGTTGACCCATTTATCCTCCCTGGTCCATTGGTTGAGATTTTGCAACATGCAACATGATGCTACTTCTGTCCTTTTCTCTTAGCGACAAGCGTTATTCATATGGTCACTACATCTGTTGTATTGAGCAGTCTTTTGAGAATAGACTGTGATGTTTTGCTTCCCGGTCTGCGCTGGGTAGCATAACAGAAAATAGCAGGAAAAAAATTCTATATCATGCTCTACACTCTGACACGTTGTTCTCTCCATATATTATTATATTTGACATTGGAATAACAAGGTTTACCAATCAGAAAGTACTTTTTTATTGTCTGGGGATAATGCTGTATCCATGAGTCAATGCATGAAATGTTCTTAAAGGCGGTGACAGGTCTGTATGTTTATGTACATGTTTGTACAGTATGCACATTTCAGCCAACACTTGTTCTCTGGAGTTATTTCCAGCAGTGAGCTGCAGAGGCCCCAAACTCCAACAACACAGACACACACACACACTCACATTCAGGCTCCCAGTCCAGGATAGGAGGATTATTTCTGTTATCCATGGGTGCTGCAGGGAGAGGGTGAGAGATAGAGACTGTGAGAGAAAGAAACAGAGAAAGTAAGAAAGGTACAGAGGGAAGGGAGAGGTAGTTTGGTGGAAGTGCAGTGGGAGGTAAGCAGGTGAAGATTTGGTTGAGTGCTTCTTTCGTGCAGCGGAAATGCTGAGGAGGTCAGTCACCAGCCACCACCACCCCCACCACCCACCATCCCTCCATCTCTCCCTGTCAGTCAACCTGCTCTCCTCTCCTCTCCTCTCGTCTCCGACACCTTATCTGTGCCAGTATTTCCTTTCCTCTCAAGCCACGTGCCATTTTGACAAACAGATTTATTGGTTACGTCATATTTCTTCCCTGTTTTAATCAAATGCCCGGGCGGCGGGGCTGACTTGTGCTCAGATTAATATCGCCATTGATCAGATTGGATGGAGGTGTCCTCGCACCCGCTGCATACACCCCCACCCCCTCCCATATACACACACACACACACACACTCCCTCACTCTTTCATTGCTGGGAAAAGGGCTTTGCACTCTGAGAATTCCAGTAATATGCCTTTCTCCAGGCTGTGGCTGTGATTTGACTCACACATGCACACTTCATATTTTATGCGCGTGTGTTTGCTTGTACAATATTTTGGCATGTGTAAAAAGTGTTTGCAGGCTTACCTGTGTGTTTCACCTCTTGGGCTTTGTTCATGAAAGCTTTCTCTTATTTAGATTTTTGGTGCTGGTTTTTGAAACGCACTGTAACAGGTCCCGCAAATGTGCAGCTGTGTTGGTGTCTGATCTTAGAGAATTTACGGTCATTTGCAAAGCTGTGTTTGTGGAAAGTAAAAGGGAGCACTGTGGCTGATGGTGAGACACACACAGAGAGAGAGAGAGAGTATGAAGCTGTGGGAGGCTGGGGAGGAGGAGAGCAGGTGCAGCGGCAAACCGGTGACAATGCTGCACGAGGAAGTCATTTTAACAAACACACCATGGTGGCCAGGGCCAGTGGCAGCCGTCAGCACTGCAACCCACCCACACACACACACACACACACACACACACAAACACACACACCATCAGTACACCACTCTGACAGTGCTTTCACCCATCCCTGCCCCACCACCCCAGCCTGCCAGTCACACAGCCGCAGCCCGCCACTCTCCCCCACGTCGATCATGCGTGATATGAGGGTCAGCGGCGAGCTACGGCGAAGGCATACAGCCTCAGTGGAACCCCTCCACTTTCCCCCACCCCCTCAGGGTGTGACCGGGCCGGCGGTCCGCCGCACGCGCAGGGAAATTACCACACGTCTTTTGTTGCTAAGTGCATGGGTGAGTGATGAACAGAAGCGGCCTTTGGCAGACGCTAACTGCAGGGGTGTAGAAGGAGGTGTGTGTGTGTGTGTGTGTGTGTGTGTGTGTGTGTGTGTGTGTGTGTGTGGGAGGGGGGTGGAGGTGGGAGGAGAGAGGAAAAATGTAAAGAGAGAGAAAAAGAGAGAGAGAGTGTGCTGGGAGGGAAGTGGCGGCTGGTGGTGAAAGGATAGAAGGAGGGGGGTGGGGCGGGTGGGGGTGATGAGGAGGATGGAGGGAGGGGGCAGAGGAGCGAGGGGAGAGGCAGCCTTCTGATTAAGGGCGAAAGACTGCCGGCTGAGGTGGTGGGGGCGGAGGGGGAGGGGGAGGAGGGATGCCGAGAACAGAGTGAGTGAGAAAGGGAGAGAGACGGGGAGAGGAGATAGAGGGAAGGAGAGAAAGGAGACAGAGAGGGAGAAGTGGGGGAGGGGCAGGAGGGACAATTTAACGAAGCTCAAAGCCTCTGCCATCTCTGAAAAGCAAGAAAGGAGACAGACATGGAGGAGATCGGGCCGGGCTCAGGCTGGTGTTAACAGCCTGTTAGTTCTGCCCTTGCTTTTCTTCCTCTCCTGCTTCTTTGTTTGTGATTTGGTGTTTAGAAAAATGTGAGCTGGGATTACTCCATGCTTTTGAAAGAAACTTTGAAAATCTGTTTTCAGAAATGTGGTAGGCTTCTGGGTTTCCGTAAAAAAACCATTGTGGCTGTAGAACTTGTTGATTATCTACTTTTTTCCTCTCCACTGTAAAGAAAATCATCTCATCACTTCATTGTTGTCTGTTATTGAGGCTTAAAAGTCTTATTTTTTTTGGACACAATGAAAAAATCTACCAGTGCTGTGACCTAATTTCAACCTGTTTCCAATACAAATCAACTTGTTTCAAGAATTTTCTCAAATAAACTCTCATTTTTGTTAATTTTAATGCAGTACTCTGCCTTGTTTGTCTGCTTTCAACACGGGTTTTGATACTGATTTTTAAAGAAAGCTGTTGTGAGTTGGAAATGAGTTGAAATCTCATATCACTGGCAGATTTTCTACTTTTCACTTTCACTTATAGCGTTTAATAACAGACAGAAATGCTTAATAAGATGGAGATCTTTGTCATGCACATACAGTCATCTCATTTTTTTTTCTTGACTACATCAGAAAGCTGTTAAAAGTAAAAGAAAAATCAAAACACAAAAGCCCAAAGCTAAATGAGGAAAAAAGGGAGACCAGATCAGGATGTTCTGAATAATCAAGGTGCAACCTCTTTATAAGTGTAACAAATTCATGCTGAACTTATAACAAGTGATATTTAACGTTATTGAGGAGAAGATGCAAAACCCACGAACACAGGATGAGAGAGAGAGAGAGAGTGAGAGAGAGAGGGAGAGAGAGAGCACCTGTGTCATTGTTATGCCTGTTGCCTGGTAACAACATTCTTCACTGTGCAGCAAACGGAAGCCATGCATGAAGAAAGCCTTCCTCTTAGGAAAAAAAAAAAGAGTAAAAAAAAAAAAGAAGAATTCCATATTTCATGGATGTTTTTGAGGATTGCATTCTGTTTAAGATCCATAGGATCCATCGTCTCTGTGTGGATTTCAGCACAAACAGGTGCTGACAATGAAATTAACTTAAGAGTCAGCCACGGCGCACCATGGCCACAATATCTCCGATTTTGGAGGCATTTCAAATGACCAGTTTTACCTGTTTGTGAACACAAACACTGCCAATGGTGCATGTATGTGTATATATGTATATGTATTGTTTGTCATGGTTACAGTAATAGACACAGTGTTAGACACGGTTTGGTTAGGTTTACTCATAAAAGCAGCTTGGTTGAGTTGATTGCAGTTTGGGTGGTGGTGGTTATAATAACAGACATGCAGTTAAGGTTGTGGTTAAAAGAATGATTAAAACACTGACTATTGGTCTGAAACAGGAAACAAACACTGGTCTCCTGTGTTAGAGTCCTCTGTTTTCACTCATCCATCCTCTTCAGTCTCTGTCCTCCATGGACTTTGTCCATCTTTATACTATGTCAGCTGACTTCCTCCTTTGCTCCCGTCATAATTACTGCGTCAGCTAGGGGTCACCCAATCATAAACTGTATCTATGGGTCGTAATAAGCTGCTTAGAGATGACCTTTAAGGCTGTTTTTCTAACACCGCATTATAGAGGGTATAGTAGTTCAAACTTTTAAACATGGCCACTGATGTCATACTAGGTGTTTTATGGCAGGTGACAAAAGAAAACCACACACAGCAACTTTCTGCCTCTGATAACATTGAAACTAGGAACTGTTCTGTGACTTTTTTTTAATTTTGGTTTAGCTTTCTTGTTGAGAGTGTGATGAAAAGATAATTACTACTTTCATGTCTGTGTCTTAAGTACGGAGCTGGAGCTAAGTCAAAATTTCAATCAGTCCAATACTTATTTTTCTTATCTGATACTTATGAAAATACCTGCAAAACCCATGATATTCAGCTGCAGCTATTGCTTGTGTTTATAAATGGCTAATGTTAGCATGTCACGCACTGAACATCTGCTGAATCTGCTGAACATTACCTACTAAACATCAGCGTGTTATCATGCACAGACATGAGAGTGACATAATTTTTTCATCTAACTGTGGGCAAGAAAGTGTCTATAAGGTTTATTTCTCTAAGAGAGACCCTGTCCCTGTATGTTTACTGCTTAATGAGGCTTTGTTCTGATTTAATAAGATAAAGAGAAGCATTTTAACTGGAATCTGACCTTCACATCTGTTACATCTTGTGTGAACAGTCTCTTTCCTGATATGTTGGAGTGTAATGGGCATCAAATTTGATAAATTAGACATTTGAAATGCATAAAGATAGGTCTTTTCAAGAAGTAAAGACTTTTTACCATTTAATATCTTACTGGTGAGATTTTGCCTTTACAATAAACTTTTAATCCATTTTTGTTTAGGATGGCTGCACATGAAGATTGAATTGGCATATTGCCCTTAGGCAATCGTTCTGACAAAACTATAATAAAATTTACTTCATAAAATCTCAAATGATTTTGACTGTTCTATGTTTTTGCCTATAAAAATGGCAACCTTATTAAGATCTCTGAAATAAGTTTTACTGAATGTTGGAAGATTAGTTTCCTAATGACAGCTGTTTTGCACGTACAGCTTCCAGCTGCTTCTGTTCTTTTAGGTGACCAGATAGGACACAGGAAAATGTAGATGTCATGTGCAGAACGGGAAACTTGTTTCTGCATGTTTGAAATACCAATTGACCTGTCATGGAATCGTCTCTTTTTCACTCCTTACACTACTTCATTATGTGGTCTTCTGTGGTTCTAATGGTGACATACCTCTGATAGCCATTATAGCATTTGGGAATCTCTCAACACAATGCAAAGCCCACAAAATGTGCTTTTTTTTTTTTTTTGCACATGCTTTCTCATTCATTATGAGTTACACCAGTAGGAGCTGGGAGGCCTTATATATTCCCACATCATCCCTGGACAGCCTGTCCACTGAAACACCACCTGTTGACAGGATGAGGAAAGAGCCTGTTGCTTTGGGTAACACGAGGGGGGATGTTGGCTGTGCAATCTGGCTCTGCATATCATCTTTAAGAGATAGAACAGCTCACAGATCGAGGCCTGTCTGCACCGTGCATCTGTTAAACTCAGCGCATTTGCCCTGCTAGAGCGTTCTCTGCTTATGGTCTCATAAAAACTGGAGCACAATAAATGTCCAGCTGCGTGTTGATTGCCTGGTGGAGGCGAGTCATCAAATTGTTGTAAATACCTTTCCAGTTGTTCAGGTTGGACCAATCAGCAGCGTTGTACTGCCTACATTGTTTCCTTCAACTTTTGTGACCTTATACAGTATTTGAGTTTATATTTGATGTGTTAGCAGATTGTTAGTCTGTATAGTTTCACATGTGTGTGGAAATTCACTGTCTTAGATTGGAGTCAGATTATGTGACGTTTGCTGCAAAAAACCCGGTGCAGAACATTGTTATGTCAGTGTAAATATCTGTGACAAACACCCACTGTAAATGAAAACCAACTCATAAAACTATAAAAACTATATTTAAAAAGAGATGAATACTTCAAAGCTGGTAGTGATATTTTTCAAACAATATATGAAATGAGAACGTGAAAATGTGTGACAGTGTGAAAGAAAATCTGCAGCTCCTCTTGGCTTTACAGAGCTTTACGGTGAGTTTCAGATCATTGTTTAGCTGTCCGGGCCTCAACTTTACTGATTTGGTTCACTCACAGCTCGTGGTGTCATTTTTGGTCACGGCAAGCTGCTGTGGTAAAGCTTGACAAGTGCAATGTACAGTACCTGCTCAGACACACACACTTAGCGACCAGCTAGTCAACACAGTGGAGCACTTAGCTTCTAAATGAATTATAATGTTGCTCTGTATCTGCTAGATGGATAAATAAGCAACTGTTTGCTAACAGGTTCACCATTACAACTTAAAAGATGATGATATGTTGTGTTCACAACATGTTTCTGCTTCACCCACTGGCCAAAAAATCCATAATTGCATGTTTAACTTTTTCAACCAAATGTAACTTAAATCCCCAGTAGTCTTTTTTGCACTGGTAATACTGCTGCAAAGGTTACTACTAGTACTGTACATAAAAGAAGAGTGGTAAAGTAGTAGTCCAAGGATTTTATCACTCATTTGCTTTTCAGCTCTGACAGACTTATTCAAGCCTTTTCACTATATAAAGCAGTAATGGCAGGAGGTCAGGAAATTAATCCTGATTTTTTTTTACTTTTAGAACTTTAAATGGCAAGAATATTTTGAAGTTTTCTCTCTCTGCAGTTCAATATGAGAATTGGAAATTAAAGAAATTTGCACTTTCAGTCATCAGTTCTTTGTCAGTTAAATAGAGATTTCTCATCTACCCTGGTCAATTGGTGCCCAAAGCTGTTATCAGTTTGGTGTGGTGGGTAAAACTGTGTCCATCTTTACTGTGCTGGGTCCTCGGGGGGCCTTGCTATGTAAGCCTCGCTCGAGAGCTATGAAAGCTGGACCTCGCCGCAGCTTCTTTTGCTCGCATGAAACACCCCCATCTTTGATGGCTGTTTGTACCAGAAATCCCTCCCTACCCCACCCCCACCACCGCCAGCCCCTATCTGAAGTAATGTGCAGCAGTGTAGAAACCTCACCGCTCACTCAGTCAATAACGGAAAGACCATTTTGATTTCCAGGGATATAGAGGGTAAAGCCATTTACAGCATGCATACAAGCTCGCCTTAGCATCAAAGTTCTGATTCTTTTAATTTTACTGGTGGTTGCTTTGCTTCTTCTGCATCTCTCTTGTCCACCTGACTGAAATCAAGAGGACTGGTCTCTTATTCATTCATTTTCTCTTTCATAACACCTTTTCTATGACACGCCAGTTCTTTTTTAACTTTTAGCTTATTGTCTTTATTGGACTGCTTTCAATGTGGCATTGAACTACCGATGTTGCCGGTCTCTGTCTTAACCCAGCAGATTACCCGTCAATTTGACAGAAGTTTGAGAAATGATACAGCACATCTCATCACCACACTCTACCATTTCTGAAATTACACCAATTGGAGGGATTTACAATTACAGGTCACAAAGTGGCATACAGGACTTGTCACTGATTGGCCTTGAAGATGACTGCATCGCTGGAAGATAACAGGTTTATTGTTGCTGTGTTGTTTAGGTGCTGCATACCACTACCTGCCAGTGACTGCTTTGCAAACATGCCTGCTTGATGCTTCCCAATTAGTTTATTTGTTTTAATCTGCAGAAGAACAATCAGTATAGTAGTGCAGTGAAATAAAACTGTACATTTCCTGTCACCCCACCTGCTTCATGGAGGAGGTGGTGGATGACACACACAATCCTCAGTGTGGCCGGCACAGAGTGAGAGTGCTGTCTGTGTGGACCAGGGTTCACATTACCCTCTCTGGGGTCAGATTTCACATGCTCCCCAGCAGCTGCTCGACACCACAGCACGGCTCAGGCATCTAATGGCGCACACAGAGACAAGGCCACAGGTGAGATGTTGAAGAAAACTCAGCCTGATGTAAGAAGTTTGGGCTTGTTGACATTTCAAGATAATGCTTATGGAGAAAAAAAAGAAGAAGTTATTATACATTATGTAACTATAAATTCATTAGTATTCCACTCCACTGTCAGTGGTCGTCTGATAGAAGTGTCTGTTGACTGTTTCTAGTGGTTGGCAAATGGTGACTTAATCAAGCAATAATGTTGGAAACAAAATGATTTTCAACTAATCTTCTGGCCAATCATGAGCAAAGGTAACGGCTTGGATGCTGGCAAATGAGCCACTGCCTTGAACGCACACGGGCTAATGACATGATTATTTGCTCATCAGGGTAATGTGAGTGTGTGAGACTGTGTACATGTGTGGATGTGTGTGTGTGTGTGTGAAAGTCTATATGTGTGCATGTTGGGGTTGGCATTGATGGGGGTGCTGGTCGGTGCTGGTCACATCTCAGCGTGGTAATAAAAGCTGGAGCTGTTGTCACAAAACTCAGCCCCTACGCCTCGCTTTTAAGTGCTGCCTCTATTCTCAGAGAGCAGCAGACACATTACAGAAAGGGGAGAGAGAAAAAGAGAAAGAAAGGCTCGGGGAAGGGGAGAGCGACAGAGAGAGGGAGAGAGAGAGAGAGAGGAGTGAGGGGGGTTTCGAGGCCTGTGGCTGAAGGATTGATTTTAAATGTTCTGCAAAGGCAGTGTTTACTATCCTCTCTGGCTAGCCCCCTGACAGCGCCAGCATCAAAACAAGATTTGTACCCCCTTCCCCCACCACCCCAGCAGAAAGAGGGAAGCAGAAAGGCAATGGTTGCTTAAAATGACAGTTCTTCTCCCTTCCCAAATACTCAGTGTTTGCCCCAAAAAGTGGTGAAACTGGTGTCTGGTGCCATAGGATGTCTTTCTGCTTTTATTTGCCTCTGAATCCTAAAAGTGTAGCACCAGTACTCATCCAGTACCTGAAGTTTACAAAATTGGTTACTTTATCAAATTTGAGTGGCTTTCTTTACCATTTTTGTTTGTTTGTTGTTGAGCAAAAACATGTTCTAATGGGCAACTGTAACTCATCAGCAGTCATTATTTATGGGTGTGACATTAATGAGATTAAACCCAGCTCTAGTTCTCAGGCTCAGTTTGTACCACAGTCACAGGAGCAGATAGGCCAGAGTGTGGTGATGATGTGTATAATCCAGTACTATAAAAGAGTTAGAGTTAGATTTAAAGGTAAAGGCTGGTGATATTCTATTATTTTTGTAACTGTCAGCAAACAGTGAAAAGCTCAAAACTGGCAACTTGGTAGACTTCCAGCTTCCTACACTGGTTGTGGCTGTTTGCCCTATGCCCAGTGGTTCCTAATGTAGATGTTAATCTTTGAAAAAAAGGTCACAAAAATTATATTTTTTTTCAGTAATTGTCTAAACTGTTTATAGCTGCAGGATGATACACATTTCATGCGCTCATGAGTATTTGCAGCAGCAGGACAATATTTGTGGGACTGACACTGTGTAAACTGTAGTGCCTACATGGTAATGAGATAACGTGTCAACCAGTGTAACAGTGTGGCTCACTAATGTGTTTTTAATGTTTTGGACAACAATGGAGGTCAATGGTGCAGAAAAGATTAGCTATATCAGGCTTTGGATACAGTGAATTCATTGTAAGGTTTGGTCTTTTCATGGGATTTATTGACAATAAGAAAAAATATATATAAGAAAAAAAGAGATATCACCATACTTGTCCTTTAAACAAAATTCCCCCACTGAAATTTTTGGATTTTTTGATATTGTTGAGAAATGCTTGTTTATTCCACCTTAGTCTCTGTATGCAATAACAGACTGTTAATCGCTTCAGAGCTTAGGATCATGACCAATAATGGTCAAATTTCTACATTTGGGAGGTCTCATTTCCAAATAAAAAAAAACAGTGTGGCCTCTTGAACCAAACACTCTGAGCACTGGCAAGAAATCAGGCTAAATACTTAACTCGATTTGAAGGAGAAAATTCCCTTTCGTGCCACGCAGCCACGCTCATAATTATCCGATTGTTGCCGACCATTAGGAATTTGATTTATTGTTCTTTGGCAGTCAGGATGGGGGTTTCTCACCCCCGCCTTGGACGTGTGTGAAATGCACAAGTCTGGAGGGCTGAGGAGAATATGGGGAAGCAAGAGCCATATGTCTGCGCTGTCAGAGAGCCACTTGTTAGAGGAAGTTTAGCCTCCCTGTGCCTCCAGCCACAGCCTTAATTATTAACAACATGTCTCCCCTCTGAAGAGCTGTGTGAGGGCGGCTCACTGAAAAAGGTGCTTTGGAGTGTGGGCTGGGTGCTGACTATCCTCTGGATACTGAGATATTCAGTTAAGGCAGTGAAGGTTTTTTGGAAAGTTGTTGCTTATACTCCCCTTTCCTCTCATGTTAGACTTTGTAATTGAAGCTCACTTGTAAACACATAAGCAAAACCAGAGTGACTCAGTTTATCTTGCATTTAAATCAAGGCAGTCATCATCAAGTCATTCTGTGCCAATGAAAGATTTGAAAGTGATCACTTCTGGAGGTTTGTACCCATGTTTTTTTACTCATGTAGAAAGCCATCAGAACTGCATTGATTGGCTCTTGGCTTCTTAAGCGACAGGAAGTCCTGATTTTCTGATTTGCTGAAGGCACCCTAGTGATTCAACAGTGTACTATATGTAATTTGATAAATTGTAGATGTTGCATAAATAATTTAATTGCTGCTGTCAGTGGGGATTCATTTCATCTCCTTAACTGAGGCCAAAAACAAATTTGTAACTCCAACTACAAACTATAGAGCCTATGGCCTCAAAACAGAACAAAATTAATTATATTTTGATGCTGTTTGACGTAGAGTCAAAGACAAAATCAGAGTGGCGCTTTAGAGATCCCTCTGGAAGTTTGACTCTCATCTACACAGTAAAAAATAGTAGTTTTTAAAGGCAGATTAGGGTAAATGATGTAATTATTATAGTTTATCCCATGAACAAAACAAAACTACAAGCAAATCTTTTCAAATCCCGACTCACTGGATAAAAGTGTGAAGTAACTTTTTTCAAACTGACATGACTGGTATAATTTTTACAAATGTTTTGCAAAATAAGGCTTAGCAGAGGAAAAATAAGTTTGAGGTTGATAAAACCTCATATTATGGACCTTAAAACACCTGAGATTTACAAATAAGCTATGGTTGGTATGGCACAATGGAAGGTAATGGATCTCCATACAGTGTCTGGATAGCATCTAATCAATAAGTGTCTGTTTTCATCTAGCTGCATTGTAATTATCCAACAATCAGTCGACTGTAATTATCAATTACAAGATTGAGATGACTTGATAATTAACGAATCAGATCAGGTTTACCCTCTGCATTAAAACCAGAATTAGGTCAAGATTTGTTAGGTTCTTGTCAGCACTAACACCAGTCCCAGAAATCATTATGTTTCTATCACCCAAAGGACATCACACAGGTTAGAGGATATAAAATCTGATGAGTGAATACTGACGAAAACAAAAATAGTCCCAACAGAGTTTGCTCTTTAGTGATATACTGAACGTTTTCACAAAGAACGCACACAATCTAAAACTGAACTAAACTTACATGCTGTGTATGTTTCATTTATAAATCGTGATGCATCAGAGAAAATAACATTATACAGAATATACTGTGTTTATTTAGGTTGATACTCAATAAATTAACCACTGACAACTGGACTGGATTTATGTTTTCTACAAGACACACGTCTTGCAGTAGAATATCCTCTTGTAGTGACTAAAGTATAATTAAACCTTTTTATGTTTGAACACTCATAGCACCAAGTTAAAGTTAGGGAAAAATTGTGACCGGGTTTAATACAAAAAAAGTTCAAACTGACTTTCAGACACAGTGTGTTTAATTACATTTAACCAAAACCACAATCCTGACCTTAACCAAAGTACTTTTGTTGCCTAAACCACAGACAGGGCTCTGAATGTGAGTCCTGGTCTATGGTGTGACAGTCGTGTGCTTTGTACGCCTGCCATTCACCCTAGCCACAGCCTGGCACCTCATAATAAACGCAGCACTTCATTCAGTCTTTCAAAAGAAGCAAAAAGTTAACTCCGAACATAATCCAGCCTCCGATTACATTCCTCACAAAACCTATTTGCTGTTGCAGTTTAGTTGTATATAAGAGAATTTCTAGGAGGCAGGGTCACCATTGAAATATAAACACAATCCCACATGCACTGCAGCTGGATCTGTCTTATCTGAAACAGATTTCCTTTCTGATTTTTCTCGTCTGTCCTCAGACAGAATCAGTTTGCACATTAAGACAATGTTATTCCTTGACCTTTTCATAACTCTCTTGTTATTTGTCTTTGTGCCCAAAACTGCCTGAGGGTTGTCATGGTTAAAAAAACACAAAGCATCCTTCTTGTCTGGACCAGCACTCACCATCTCCCACTTTAGACAACCATTTAGATACAAACATACCTGATATAAAACTATAAACCCTGTCTTCCAGTCTTACATGAATTCCCTTTAAAGGATCACACTGGTGAACCTGCATGTTTAGGCCCATTACCCACAAACTGTTTAACACTATCAATGTTTCTTTAAAGCATAAATGAATTTATTACCTTAAGAATCCATTGGGTTGCATTTTAAGGGTGAGAATCATTAGTTCATCAGCTGTTTGGTTCAGTTCATCAAATTAGATTAGATTATTATGATTATGTTATTTGTTTTCAATTGAATTACATTTTGTTAGTAAGTAAGAAAGTATTTGCTAAAATTGTAAAACCATTAAATGAGCATTTGCAGTAATATGTTCAGAGCTATTGTTCTACAAATTGAAAAACACATAGCAGAATGATAAGCTAACAACTGTTCAACAACAACAGTGTTGTCAATTTGGAAGACCATTTTTAAACATATCTGCAAGTCCAAAAATGTCCCCTGCACTGAAAAATACAATTAAACAAATAACATGAATGCTATATTTTGAAATGTAATCACTCGTGTTTAGTTTAGTTACATTTAAATTACAGCAGCAGTTTCACTTGTAAGAGGTTACATTGTTAACCCTGGTATGTGGCAATTCAGTGCTCTTGTTTGGAGCGTGAAATTTCATTCATTCTTTTAAAATGCATCTCTCATAGCTTTTTTCTATTAAAAACATTTTGCTTCTTAGAGTGATGCCTCACCTCATTTTTTTTATGTCTTTGATCATTTTTTGGAATTAGCTTACTGCTAAAGAACCAGTGGCTGGCAACTTGGCCAGAGAGACTTAACCATTTTCAGGGTCCAGCATTTTATCCTGTGCTATAAAGCCCTATATTCATTCAAATACATCTGACAATCATTGTTGTAATACATCATGAGCAGTATATCATGTTATATTATGAGATGTTGTCACCACATGCCAAAGTACCATTAAATTGCTATGCAAAATGACACAATGTACAATAATTTTGAGCATTTTCTGTACATATCATGCACTCAGTGTTGCATCCTCTTGGTTCCCCTCATATGTTACGTCACTAAAAAGAATACTAACAATTTCCTGGTTGCCCCTTGCCAATACATGGGACAAACAAAGGAACAGTGCTCACACTCCCAGTCAGAACAAACCAAGCTAAAACCATTAAAACCTGAACACGAGACACTTTCATTGAATAAATATAAAATTATACAAGCATTAATAATTGATGTAACATTTAAAATGGTGCTTTTAGATGCCTAATTAATCCCATTCTCCCTGTTTATTGAAACTGCTATTGCTGAGGACGAGGGGCTAAGGGTATAAAATGAGACTTTTTTCTATTTGGCCAAATCAAATTTTGTCCCTTATTCCTTATTTCTGTGAGTAAATTATAACCTCCCCCGTGCCTTGTGTGGAGCACTCCAACCATCCTTTCCCCATGTGTGTTTGTAAAAGACAAAAACAGTCTGTGAGGCCATACTGACTGTGACAAGGCAGAGAAACCATGTGACTTTTCTCATCTCTTCCTTTCCTCTCACAAAAACCCTCACATCGCCTCTCTCTTGCTCACACACACACACACACACACACACACACACACACACTGAGCCCAATGCTGTGGAACAGCCATCAGTCAAAGTGTGTTGGCGCTGCAGGTCCGGGGGCATTTACATAGATAGATGATGGAGAGATTATGGGGCACGGGGGTTATTAATCACGCTGCTGAGAAGGAGAAGAGGGACTCCTTGGTGTCACTCTTCTCTCCAGGGATGGCTCTTTACCCTGGATATGTCTTTTGTGCCATTTCCCTTGTTGTATTTCCTGCCTTGCTTAACCCACAGTGGTATTATGAGTGCCTTGGCATTCAGTATTGCTACAGGGGAAGAGCAATGTGGCTAAGTCCACCTGCAGCCACTAGCTCCAGGGCTACAGTCCAGAATTTCCTGCTGAAATTAGAAGGAAATGTCATTTTACTACAGTAAGCCATTCAGTTCATTTCATATTAAATACAATATTTAATACTTATGCAATGTAAAGAACTATGTTGTGCAAAACTGATTTGTTAATTAATAGATAAGTCAGTCGACAGAAGATTGTCAGCAATATTGACATTTTAAATCATTAAGGACAAATACTAAACTTTTAGGTTATTGGTTAATACCTCTTACATGTGAGTATCTTTTATCTGTTTTATATATATACGATTATATAAATTAAATGTAAACTGAATTGAAAGTCAAAGGAGAGAGGGTGGTGCATATTGTACAGATTGAAAAGCTCCTTGGGGAAATTTTGTGATTTTGGGCGAAATAAATAAAACTAACTTGGATGTCTTTAGGTTTTGACTAGTAGTTAAGTAATTGAGATGGGCATGGGTGTTTTCTCTTTTCTGGTGTTTAGGGATGATAAATCAATTGATTGAAATATAATGAAAATAATCATTAGTTGTCGTACCAAAACTCTACATCAGCTCCGAGATGAAGAAATGACTACTTGTCAGCCCAGTGGCAGCACTTTATAACTCCACTTGTTTCACCCAAAGCCTGCATTTTTTAAAAATCTGCTCTGTTCCCCTGGAAATTGTTAGAACTATGGATCCAAACAGTTTCTCTTATAGTAATACTGTTTGTTGGTACTACAGGTTGATTAAATCTTGTCATTCTTCAGTATGCTGGTAAGATACAGTTAGGCCATAGATGCCAACTACATTTTTTTTTCTATTAACACACTGACGTCTCAGCTCTGTGGGTCTCTCTCTCTCTGTTTCAGACTCTTATTTCTATTTGAAAATGTTAAATCGAAGCTGATAGTGCACTTTGAATCAACATCTCATAGGTTTCATCTCAATAACTACGATTTCTTTAGCAACTGAGGCCCTTTATCTGTGACTAACAAGAGTTTTTCAGCTTTCAGATCCTTGAATTATTAGGACTCTTTTGTGGTAATTTGCTCTTTGCCTATCTTTCATTTAATTTTATTTTAAAAGGGGAGGAGCGGAAAAAAACTTGAAAAAATCCTCCATCCTCATACACCTTAGTAATATCTTTCAGAAAAATGTGCTAATGTAGCTAAAGGATGGCTGCCCCCATCATTCCAGATTACCAAGAATTCATCCTCATTGTGGCCTCACACGCAACAACCTAGTAATAAAGTCAAACTTCCTGCAGTTTAACATTTTATAACACCCACCATTCTGCATGTTGTATGAATTTTGAATAGTGAGTGGTTAGGATGGGACACTGTGAGACTGGTGGATGTGATAATGGAGTAATCCACAGCGACAGGTGAAGTACTCTGCTCCTCTGGGCTGTTTGCTTTGGTAAATGTAGCCGCCATCCTCTGACCCCAATGGGACCTGACACTTGGACCCTCCCTGTCCTTTTTCCTCACTCCTCCGTCTCCTCCTCCTCCTCCAACATTCAGCGTGCTTCACCAACATGCTTATGGTGTTACCACAGTTTGGTCAGTGACAGCAACAAAGCCAAGAGTATGGTTTTGTTTTCTTAAGAGGAAGTAATGAGTTCATTGGATCACTTGGCTAAATTTGGCGGGTGGATGTATGGGTGGGTTGGTGCAGCAGCTGATAGATGGATGGGCAGATAATAAGTAGAGGTGTCGATGCATGGATGAAAGGACAGGTAAATAAATCGAAGGATAAGTGATACCTTGAGAGATAAGTGAATGAAAGTCTCAGATACAGTATGTAGGTCATTTCTCATGAGCTTCTCTAAGCATTTACACATCATAAAACACAGCTGTGCTGCGTAAGTCAGTCTATTACAGATTACAAATGTAGTATTTATTTATTCAGCTTTATTATCAATTTATTTGGTCATGGGGATGAAGTGTAGATGAATAGGGATTGATGACAGAGAAAGGAAAATATTGCTTTTTACACAGTTTTGCTCTTTTGTTGAATCCTTTTGGGAAAAACTCAATACAAATAATTTGAAGATGTAAAATTATATCAAGCCTTGATTTTTTTAAATTTTTTATTCTGAAATGTTGGTGGACCAAATACTTCGTCATAGGTTGTCTCGCTGAATCCCTAAATCATTTTCCCTGCATTGGTCGTGATACTGTGTTGGAGCTCTTAAAGACTGAGCTAGTTATGGGTTATTTTAAATATTGTTCTGAATATATTTAATGTTGTGAACCTCTGGATGATAGTGTGATCAAGTGAAAGACAAGCTACACCCATGATTTCCACCTGAAGGGCGAAGTAAACACATTGAAGTAACTCTGTGCTGCGTTATATACCTTGGATCATGTTGTCTCCTGCAAAGCATGTTTATATTCTTATATTCTGTTCATTTGCTCTGCCAAGTATCTGTAATTGCTGCCAGGACTGCATTAGCTAGCGATGCTTTTTCTAATCCAGAAAGTGCAACATAGTCATATTCCTTAGATTTTATAGAGGGGTCAGGGTTGGTGGTTTACACGGAAAACACAGGACACTGCAGATGAGGGTCTGTGCTCTGCTTCAGCTGTGCTGTCAGGTTGAAGCTACTGAAACAGATTGGACATTGGGTATTTTGCACAGAAGGAGGACTGTGAATTCTGTCTCCCAACACTTACCGCACTTGGAAGTGAATTAGGAGTTTGTCTTTTAAAGGCCAGTATGAACAGGAGGAATGATCACCACAAGCAAAACCTCTCCTTTAACCATGTGTTTTTAATTGCCTAAATACAACCACTGAAAATGCTATTTTTTAATGCAGATATTGTAGGGAGTAAAATGAAGCATACATACATGTAAACATCTAGTCTGCAGATACATTCCGTATCAATGACATTTTCTAATTTTTCTACTGTTATCATTTGTCCTGTTGCAGAATAGGTGTAAATAAATACCATTATTAGAAGGAAGAGTTGATCATTTTAAAAAAGGAAGAAATTTTCTGGTGTTTTAAATATGTTTAAACTCTTACATGGACACTAGCCTGGAATCAAGCTCTGCTCACTTTGATTACCAGATTCCTTAGAGATCACTCTGGGACGCTTGCTGCCAGGGGTGTTGACATGATGTGGAGAAATGTCGCCAACCGTCATGAAACCTACCACCCCAATCAATCAATCAGCATGCTCGCACCTCTCTGTATGTGTTTGAATGTCTTGGTGTGTATGTGCATGTGTGCATAACTGTATGCATGTGCTGGAGCATGGGGCTCACCCATTTGCTCTCCCAGGTCGGTATGTGAGGAGAGGAGGCAGGGAGACCCTAAATGCACACTTCCACATGTCTTCCACATTCATCAATTACTGCACCCAGGAATGCTGTGTCTGTCAGGAGGAGCAGATGGTGTCTGTGCATATGTGTGTGTGTGTGTGTGTAACCTGTACTATACTGTATGTGTGTGTGTGCGCGTGGGTGAGTACGACAGGGTGAGGGTGTTTGTACGTATGTGAGAAACAGAGAAAGGTGATGACAGAGACAGAGATAGAAATGTTTGAGATAGAGATGTGCAGATGTGTGAAGGAGATATGTACAGGTGTGTTACACAGGGAGAAGCAGGCTGGTGGTGGGGGAGCTGGCGTACTTGGTCGTCTCACTGTGCTCGGCGATGGCCGCAGGATAACTAATCAATCTATACCTGCCTTGGAGAGAGAGAGAGAGAGAGAGAGAGAGAGGAACAGTCAGACAAGATTAGTGGAGGAAGATCATGTCAGCCAGGCGCCTCGCTGGCTTCTCTGCAGACCCTGTTAGTCTGTGTCCTCCTTTCCCGGCTGCACATCCCCACAGAATCAAATGAAATAACTTTCCCATGGTTATGCATGAACAAATTTGACTTTATGTGACTGTAAAAGTAACAAAATATTGGTACGTTTATTAGTGCAGCCTTTGGGGAGTATCCACATCTTAAAAAATCGGGACATTGGTCACGATTGCAGAAACCTGCTCTTATCCACTACATATACTTCAAATTACTTAAATTCCCTGAGGGTGCAACAACAGAAGCGAACTGAAGTGGGAGCACAAAACATTTTCTAAACAAATGGACAGCTAATGTAGCTTGTTGAATGACCGTATAGAGACATATTTAAAAAACAATACACTGTCTTTATGCCACAGACTTTTTTTTTTAACCGAAAATTTCAGAGATGAGCTCAGACAAAACACCCCTCGAATCCGATTTTCTTCCCCCAAACTTTTAGAACTTTGTAAATCTACTTTCCAGCCAAATGTCGCTTGTGCAAATCTTGCTGCTTCCTTCAGTGGGGAGATGTTTTTCTTCTCCCTCCTGCTCTTAACTGTGTACCAGCGGTTCTAGGGGCTGTCATATTGCATCAGCGCTCTGCTGATTACTTCCACCTTGTCTCCCTCGTCAGGAAATGATTCTGACACGCACTCACACCCTGCTTTCTCTGCATCAATATGCGTGCGATGGAAAAACTGCAGACAGTAAATAAATAATGAAAGACAAGGTGGGGAGGGAGGGAAGGAAGGAGGCTCTATGTGTCGTTCTCTCTCTGTCTCTTTCTCTGTCCTCTGTGTGAGTGCAAGTGACTCAGTGTGGGAAAATGTTGTGTGCGTTGTGTAATGGTATATAAGTATGTGCAGTACAAGTATCGGCAAATGTACAGTCCATTCACAGTTGAAGATGAAAAGGAGAAATTGGGATTTATTACACAAAATAAAATTTACTTATTGAAGGGGGTGGTAAAATGAAATAAACCGTTGTAATGATGGCACTGACCTTGAAACTGGGACATTAAATGCATTCATTTTGTTTTAGTTAAAGTGACAGAGTAATTAGAGGACATTTTACCTTTTCCATTCAATATCCCTAAAGTATTGTGTTAATTTTCTATAATAGTACACGTCCACTCATAGCACCTTCTCACAGCAAGGTGTGTGGATCTTTCCTCTGCTCAGTGCCAAGAAGTATGCCAGTAGAGTGAGGGAGCATTCTCAGTCAAAAATCCCTAAAGGGATTATCACAGAGACTCTGCATTTCTGTGGAGGACACAGAGAGGGTAAGCACATCTGATTGGCCCACTAACCCCTGGCGCACAGTGGCATGACTGGCATCACAGGGACCCTGTCCTCGTCTTGGTATTTATTTGAGTGACAGCTGATATTCATCCTCTCTCAGTTTTGTAGGAAGGATCTTCAGAGGGTCATTATGACGCACAAAGGACAGACAGAGAGCTGTGTTTACTGTTACAGTGTAGAAAACCATCCAGCTCTTGGAACAATATCCCACATCTCTGCTCTGTCAGTGGGACAAGGGAAGATTCACTGCAGTCCTGTGGCTCGTTGTGGTGATGCCTTGACGGCATGCAGACCTAATGAATCGTTCATCTAAAAAAAGCCATTTCAGCTTTCTTTAATTAATCACATGACTCCATCTGCAGAAATGTTGAATTATTTGCTGTAGTAGTTCATATTATTGACTTAACCATCAGCAAACATACGTACTGTACAGTTGGGTTCATATTGAGTTCACTGCAAAAAAAAAAAAAAATCTTATTTAAGCATTATTGAATACTTGTATAAACTATATTTCTAAAATGATGTTTTTCAAGCAGGATTACATCATTTCTCACTAATACGGGTCACCAAGAGGTTTGTTAGTATTTACTGGAAGAATTTAAGAATCCATGTTGTTCCACCTCTTATAGCATCCCAGAGAGCAGTGCTGACACTTTGAGTGGCATAGGAAAAGCAAAATTAAGTAATGAAGATAATGAATAAAGAATATGGTATCTCTCATTAGTCCATGTAGCGTGAAAGGTGCTTAGTGTACTGGTTTTTAGCTCATTGTTTTGGTTCTTCCAACCATACAGGAACTGTTGTTACCGAGTCTGCCCAACACAGCACTGAGAGTTTAAAAAAAGCCAAACATCTAACATCATCTCCAAAGGCCAGGAAATTTTTATAACTTGGGTCAACTTTGTAATTTTGTCAGTATATCACCAATTGCTGAGATATGGGAAGAGTTAAAAGTAAAAAAAAGTAAGGAAGGGCAGAAAGCACAAAGCAGCAGCAAAATGATCACACAAGATTTAAATAAATCCCTTACTTGAGAGAGAACAATAGTGAATGTTATTAATCAGACTATTAATCATATCCATCACAGTTTACAAACCAGCCTCCTGGTTTGACGTCAACCCACTATACTTACTCTAGTTGTTCACGCACAGTTTTACAGTGCGACAAGAGATTATTTCTGACAGTTTGGCTTTACCTACAAATAAAATGGTTTCGGTAATCTCACAATTAGCTATTCACCACCTGTCTGATTGTCTGTCTGACAATGTTTCTTGCACCATCAGATGTTGTTGTGGAGATGTTATCACATTCCAAAACCTCAGCAATTTACTTAGTCAGTACAATGTTATCTTAACATATAGAGATGACAGCCCGAGCTACAACAACAAGATCCAGGGTGTAATAAACAAGAGGGATCCTTTAGGGCATAATTAATGAATATAAACCAGACATTTTTTTTGTCTTACTTTCCTTGAAGACATCTGGTCGTTTTCTCAAGGCTGAGAGGTGTATAACTTATTTACTTTGCGGTTCCTCTCAAGAGTGAGGGACAGATGGGTTTCTGTTGGGACAGAAATGACACCTTCAGCAGCAGCACATGATGCTTTGAGGTCCACATCCTGCTGCAGTAATGCGGCTGAACAGTTGTCTCCAAAAAAACCTGTAGCTACTATCTCGATGCAGATCTGGTGAGGCATTGAACCAGTAATTTTCAGACAGGATGACATTTAAAACATCTTTCAACCAAAAATGGCAATTATGCATCAACCCTTAGTGATTTCAGAGCTAAAACACATAATTAACAACTGAATAAAGAAATTGTCTGACATTTTGGAAAATACACACATTCATTTTCTTTCCAAGAGTTAAAGATTGAGGCCACTCTCATGTCTGTCCATTAGATGGACACCTCTAAAGCTTACTACCTGACAAACTGTGCCTATTTAATTTTTACAGTAGTAATGTAAAGTAACAGTAATGAAAAATGGCAATTTCAAGCCTGGTGCAGTGACTTCACAAAGTCTCGTCACTATGAGGTTGCTAGGCAAGTAGGCCTACTAAGCCGATAGAGGTTGTTCATCAAGGAATAGCTAAAGTGTGTAACTCACTCTAGAACCAGAAATTGTTGTTTTTGAATTTATATTTTTATAATGATGAATTTAAGCAAGCTACAGCTTATTGATTAGTCATCTTCAGAGAGCCAGGCAATTTGTGTTATGCTAAGCTAATTGATGCAATTGCCCTAGCTCCATACTCAATGTATGATTTACAGGTGGTATCAATTTTCTCATTTAAAGGTGCTATATATCAGTTTTTGCTATCACTACATAGCCAATGTTAGTATTAACAGCTGTTTACTTACCAGTCTAGAAGAAACGTTGCGAGTTCAGCATCAAACTTTATTATTTGAATCACCAAGAGCTGTCTCTCGTGGCAGAAAGCAATGCCAATGTTAGCTCTTGTTTTTCTTCTATTTGTATCACTTCTTTCATTGTACTGAAGTTAGCATGCTACTTAGCTATCCCCGGCCAGTCCCGTCTCATAATACTACTGTGCAATAGTCACTGTAGCATCTAGTCTGCCCCCAGTCCAACATGATAAGATGAAGAGGTAGAGCTGCCCAGAGGGCATATTCTACCACTTGTCTTGTAAACAATGACTGTAGATCTTGTTTAGTAAACACCCGCTAATGCTAATGTTGACTATGTAGCAATAGCAAGAACTTACAAATAGCACCAACTTACAAATAGCGACTCTTGGAGAGAAAGAAAACAAGCTAATTTCCTCCTTTCTGTAGTTCTGTAGAACCTGTAAAATCATAAGGACTGAGGACTTGTCATATAGTCCCACCATCCCACACTCCTGCTACCTCTGTCTCTGCCTCTCCCTGTTTGAAACAGGAAACTGAACATTACCACTGGGGCCTGAAGACTTTAAATCCCAGTTCCAGAGCGCAGAGTGGGAGGTGGGTGGGGGGATTAGAGAAAGCTGTCTCTGATGTTATTTAATCTTGCCAGCCAGGGAGTGAGTGAGCAGCACACCCCTGATGCATGTTATCAACCTCTGATGACCAGTGAGGGGGATTGGGCGCCTCAAGACGCCACATTTCCGCCAACACCGCCGCTGCAGAGCACTTCTAGTCGTCTTCCTGGCTGGCCCTAACCAGTCAGCAGCTCAATTTGGGTGATGGCAAGCGTGCTCAGTCAGGGGCGAAGTCGGTCCCGGATGATTTCCTCCTTCTCTGCTCGTTCTCCTGAGCAGTGACACCCCTCCCCACCTCAGCTACAGCCCAAATGTGCCTGTCCTCCTCTTTCCCTCCTACTGCTGTCCCTCCTTCCCATTACGACTACCCCTCCCCACCTCCCACCCCCTCCCCCTGAAACCCAAAGACCCGACGATTGCTCAGTTACTCTAGCTATCTCAGGAGCCTGTCTCGCTTCACCCCACCCCACCACCATCCTCCCCTCTCTTGCTTCCCCACGTCCCTCCCCACCCTGTGCCACCCCCCCACCTAGTGCATTCCAGCATGACAAACCACATGGGATTTCACTAGTCCTTTAAAGTCTGCTGCCTCTGGGAACCACTCTTCTCCATGCAACATTTTAGTATTCTAGGGAATACGTGACTGGGGAGGCAACCAATGCTGTTATATTTCTGCCATCTCCTCCTAGTTGTTATTTCAGTTGATGCTTTGCAGGAGGGGGCAAAAAACAGGAAATGTTTATTAAGGTGATCATAACTGATCACTAATCATTTTTTTCTTTTTTTTTTAATTTGTGGAATTTAATTATTTTTCTCTCTGTCTCTAGTGATTCCTGCACATCAAACATTTTCCATCAAAATGTCGTTTACTGAAGTCTTTTTTTTATTTTAACACATAAAAGCATCACAACAACAATATACAAATTCTTAGTAATCTTTAAAACCAAAACACATTTACACATGCAACAATAGGGTTTAAGACAATGAGTAACTTATTGAATAATTTTTGTTTTTGGAATGTGTTAACGTTATTTTGTAGGAGAAAGGACTGTCATTGGCTCTGCAGGAGAAATGTCCGAGTATCCCTTAGCCCCAGAACAACATCTGATATGTCAAATGTGTGTAGTATTCTGTAATTAATTATGAATTTGAATGTTTTCAAAATAACCTACAATTCCTTTACTGGCATTACTCTCTACCTTTTAGACAGTTAACAACCTTTTGTGATCCAAACTGAAAGGAAAAAAAAAGCTTTGATGACCTAAGTAGTTTTATTAAAAATATGTACTCGGACTGTCTTTGAAAATATGACCTCCAGACAGCAGTCTGACTCATAAACGTCTGGTGCTGTCACAATCAAATGACACCCAATTAGATTTTAAAGAAGTGCGACTCACCGCACAAGACAATGTGCCCTGTTCTGCAGCGAGTCCACTCAAACACATCACGACGAAACACGTCAACAAGCCCATCACAGAAGCACCGCTGCCATCCTTCACGTCGCCGCTCTCAGCAAGACACATCTCGTTGCCGCCAACGGTCTTAACATTAGCATGGCATTTCAAAATATGGTTTTCAGATGAAATAATAGACAAAACTAGAGGGTGATTTAGTTTGATAAAATAATTGAAGAGTCAACAGAAATGAAAGGTTGAGGAATAATCAACAGAACAGATTATTGCTCCAGAGTAAAGTGTGTTGTGTTTTGTTGTATCATCAATCCTTGTGGCCTCTTCTGTTTGACGGATTCAGGATGATTGTATGATTGTCTGTTTGAGTCCTTTACATAGGATTGGCTGTAAACCTACAGCCACAACACTGAAAACACATTCATAGACACCAAAAATATACATTATGATACTGTCAAAAGGTACAATAATTACACAGAAAAGGAAATTACAGAGTTAAAACAACACCATTATGTTTTCATTTATCTTTTTGTCTGTCCACTTTTTCTTCTCTCATCCTCTCCCATGTGTTGAGCATGTTGGGTTCTGTGAACCTATCAAGTGCTCCTGGCAGAGAGTCAAGAGTCCCACCTGCCCTCTTGCTGCTGGATGGGGCAGCCACGGTTCGCCTCTCTAAAAGAACCACCGAAAAGCTTCGCCGTTGTTGACCGGCGTCCTCTGTGGGAGATAAAATGTAAAGGACACGTTAATAATTTGCTAGTTTTGAGGTCACGTCATTGTCATGTCACATATTCCCTCCAGATTTGGCAGCCAATAATTGATAATATTAGTATCAGTGGTGGATAACAGCAGTTTGAAATAGCATGGACATTAAGTAAAGTAAAAACCCAGAAGGGCACTTAAAACGGCGATAAAGCACAACCACCAAACCAAGTATTTCATCAAAGAGCCAGCCAAGGTGATTACATCCATGTCCCACCCAGACCCAAATAATCATTACGCTGGATGAAATATTCAATACAAATTCCCAAGAAGCAACAATGAGGCATTTAATTACTGTGAGCTCTAGCTGCAGTGAGGGGGAACAGTGCATCATTTCAATTTGAGCCCGCGCCAGCAGCTGCCCCTCCTCCTTCTCCCCAAAACCTCTACGCCAGAGTGACAGCCTCTCCTTTCCGAAACTCATTTGGAAGTCAGAGACATAAAATACTGAAGTCTCCCACCAATCCCCATGACCAATTAGCACATTTTTTGATTTCATTTTTCTTTTTTTCCTTTTTCTTTTTTTTTTTTTTTTTTGCTGTTGACAGGGAGGAAATGGTGCATAATCACAACTAAAATCACTTTAGTCTGAGTGGAGGGCAATTTGACATTTTAATACCAAGTGTCATCTGTGGCTCCTTAAGGGCATACTGATGAGTGCTTTAACACCAGATAGGCTGCGACTCTAAGGCATGCAGAATTTACAGTGTAAATACTTTATACATGTGCAGCAATTTAATATTAATATAGACCGACTGTGGGATCACAATGTGGAGTTTTACAAAGTCCTGTTGTCTAGATGAATGGTTCCAAGTATTTGTAATTAAGAAAATGTGAGTAATTAAGTTTTTGATTTGCATTGTTACAAACATTTGTCTGATGCAACGCATGCAGCAGAGCTGAAACAGTCAATCAGAAAATACTCTGGCAACAATTTTGATAACATCAGTCAGAAGATGTGAAGAATTCCTGCTTTTCGTGCTCTAATATGATAATAAACTAAATAATTTTAGGTCTAGAACAGTTTGGACAAAACAAGACTTTTGAGGTTGTTGCCTTGGGTTCTTTGGCGTATTACTTGTTTTTACACAGCGACAGTGACATTACAGGTAACTTCATTTATATTTGAGTTGGAACTTTTTTCATGTAAACACCCCAAAGAAGAAATATTTACAAAGTGAATACATCATCAGGACATCTGGATCTATCAAATGTGAATTTGGCCAATGATGTCATCAGAAACAACGGCCAATCATGGGAGCCGCTTTGTGAGTCATCGCTGGTGCCATCATAGGAGCCTGGTCCTGGCTTCGGATGACAGATTTTGTTTAGTTTATGAAAGCTCAGTGAAATAACTGACATGGCTTTACTCAACCTAGTCGGTGTGTTAGCCAAACAAAACAATCCCAATGACAGTTAATTAGAAGAAACATGAAATGAAAAAAAAGAAAGAAAGAGGTCTGCAAACACCTCAACAACACCTAAGGTTATCAGCTGTTTATTGAACTGACAGACTAACAGACTTCATTAAACTCCACAACAAATCATCCCTCAGCTCCCAGTCACATTACTCGTAAGGTTAATAATCACATGTTCAGTCATTAGATCGAAAAAACAAAAGATGTAGCCCTTATAGACGTTTAGGATATTCTTTTCTCTGCAGGGGTCTAAACTATGTCTAAACCATGTCTGTAACAGTCAGTTGACTCATTGCACTCATTTTGGATGCATATGTTCCTTCCTATGCGTGTAGTAACCATTTACCATTTTTTCACATCACATTAAGCAATTACTATTACCCTTCCAAGTGAATAATGGAGGGACCCAGAACAGCAGGATACCATCACCACCAATTTAAAATCATGGATGAAATGAAACACTATCATGTTTTGGAAGGGTCAAGACGCTCTCACAGATCTCAGATATTTTCTTTCTTTCTTTTTTTTTTTTTTTTTTAACTCTAATTGCAATGAGCTGATGCCCGCCCCCTTGTTATGTCACTGCACCTCCATTAATTGTGTTTTATCATTTTCTGGAAGCAATTAGGCTTTTTATAAATATATTTTCATGTCATTTCTGCTTTTTATTCAATAGAAAAACAGGATGAAGGGATGGGTGAGTGGCATGAAACAAAGGAGCCACGACAGTCTGAACCACACTGTTATATTGTGAGGTTTCTCACTGCCTGAGCCACCAAAAAGCATTGGGGCGAAAATCTGTCTTACTGATAAATTCCAGTGGGTTTGTTGTGATCCTGGGCAAAGTTACCACCGGTTTACTTAGTGCTGTAGAATAAAAGTGATGATTTCCCTTCAACTATTGTTTACCTCGAGTCCCCAAAGTAAAAACCACATAAATATGTGTACTATATGTGGATGATGTGGCTCCCTCTGGCAAACTGACCACTCTACAGGTCTTTGTAGTTTTTCTTGTGGTTTTCCACATTCTTCTCACCAGTGACTGAGCTTTAATTACTCAAGACTTAAACTATACTACTCAGATCAGTCATATGAAAGTGTTCAACCTGGCACTGACTGCGATTTAACAGCAAACAATAATGATTCATATTTTCAGCAACGTCAACAGTGGTTTGTTAAACACTTGCTAATGACCAAATGGCTGCCAAGTAAAAAGAAAACAATCTCAATTTTTAGTATATTATTGGCTGTTGTTGTATGACAATCAAATATTACCTATCTTGTGAGTTTCTTAGTTAAATCCGGAGACACATGACGTCTCTGTGTACTGTTTCTTTGACAGTAAATCCATATGGAATATACACTGTACAGTTTTCTCAATGGAAACACCATCAGCAGTACTGATAAACCCATAAGTTTAATGAAATTCTGTCTTTTTGATAAAATAAAATTTTGAGCTAAAGAGAAGAAGTCTGGAGGACTGTAAGACTCATTTGTCTCAACAAACATATGTCAGAGGACAAGGACCAGTCACAGGGAAGAGCATGGAGAGAAATTAGACTCAAAATTTCAACAGTGGAGTAGACATGCTGTGTCAAAGTCTGTCTCTTGTTTGTGGATTGAAACATGCATTTGTGAGTACCGAAAATCACGTACAAAGCTTTGTTCACATTTTTAAATCTTATTTTTCATTTGTAGATCATGTAATACTCATTTGTGTAGAAAAGAGCATAGAGGTATAGAAGAGATCACAGCAGGCATATATACTTCAAGTGCACATCCACACTGGATATGGTGCTTTCAGCCTTAAGCTCTGCTCTCTCTGCCTATAACATGATGCTCTAAGAGGCAAAGAGGAGAGGAAGGGGAGATGAGAATGTTTATCTTGATCCATATTCTCACATTGATCAGCCCCTGGTGGAAGTGCGGCTCGCCAGAGACAATAATGACCCTGATCTGGGCACTCGGCATGTCTCTGTTTTGTTAAGTTCCCGCATTATCGATCCAGTGGGGCTCTTGAGTGCTGCTTGGATTCACTCCCGGGCCTCCTCGCCTCGGCACACTGCAGTGACCAGGCACAAAGAAGGCTCAATTAGCACAGCTCGCCGTTGTCTGCTCCCCCACCTGCATGTGCCTTCAAAATCACTCCATCAACCGCCAGGGAGAGCGAGGGAGAAAAGACACGAGAAAGACACGGACAGAGGGAGAGACAGAGAGGGGATGAAGGGAGAGGAAAGAGAGAAAGGTGGGGAAAAGGTAAAGGTTGATAGCGTTGCGCCAGGGACACAGGAGCAACACTGAGGTTTCACCTCAAATCAAGACGCCGTGGCAGCAGCTCAGCCTCATGTCAACACCGCTGCCTCTGCAGCAGAGCATACAAAACAACCTGGCTACAACGACACACCAGGGGAAAGACAATTTCCCACTCTGGCAATGAATGCACACGACTGAGTATTGAACTGACTGAAGGAGGAGGAAGAGATTTCTCCAGACCTCAAATTAACCCCACCACACCGCCACAGTAGGCAGTGTATTCTAAGTGTCTGCCGGTGGCTTTCGCTGATAACAACACAGTAAAACTGACATGTGGTGGAATAATTCTCTGCTGATTCTGGCGAGGCAGTGTGAGGTCTCTGGGCAGCCATGACACCCTGTGATCCTAACTGAACCTGGCAGGTGCAGTTAATGGTGAAGCCACGTTGATGGCTGATTGAGACGAGGTGGTAGAAAGACGGCGGCGGCAGCTAGAACGGGACGTCGAATCATAATCAAACCAGCCGGACTAAAGCTGAGTCTGAAAAGGCTTCTCTCTGCCTCTGCAGGGACAGACATGCATGCACACACAACATAAACTGCCAACCGCAATCTTAAAGATCCAGGTTGAAGCCAGTCCTTCCTATCTTTTCCACACAAAATAATAAAAACACATGAACAGTCCCTCAACACCCCCCATCACCCACCCCCAGCCCAGCCCACTCCTGCCCTGCCCCTCCTCTCCCCTGCAGCCTTGGCGTCACACTGAGCTGGGGCCAGAGATAAACCACTCAAGACGATGAGGATGATAATGGCAGACGCCGCAGCGCCTCAAAATTCAATCAGCGCCGGGACGTCAATGCGGATGAGTGTAAAAGTGAAATATGCTCGCCGGCGTGTGTTAAAAGACGCCACACAGGGCTCGCAGAAACAACAACAGGCGATGAAGAGAACGATGAGGGGAAAAGGCAAGAGAGAGAGGGAGGAAAAAAAAAAAACAAGAAGGGAAGAGGAAAAATGAAAATAATGTGTCTCTACTACTCTGCTTCCCGGCACAATCCCACTGGCATTCTGAGCAGCCCTACTTTAACCACAGACTGTGAATAAATTACCCTTTTGAACTCGGGGTGATTGCAAATGTGCCCCGGTTTCTCTTGAGACATGTCTGGCACTAACCCTCAGCTCTATGCTCCCAGCCAGCCTTGTCACAGCCCCCCCACCCCCTCCACACACCACACACCACACACACACACACACACACACACACTCTCTCCTCTCCCTCCCTCCCATTAACACGCACTCAAGGCACACACACAGGCATGCACAACATCATAAAACTTTTAATTCACCATAATTACGGGTGGAATTTTTTTTCCAGCCGACTAAACACTCGCCTTCTCCCCCTCGCTTTTTCTGTCTAGGAATTTTCAAGAATCTCCTCTGACTCTGAGATTTAAAAAAATGTGTTTGAGATGAGAGAGTATCCTGGAAAAAATGTGTAGGGGCGTAAAAATCAGACGGCGATGGAACGGATATAAGGAGGCCAGAGATAGATACGAGGAAGAGGAAGACAGAGAGGCAGAGGGAAGGGTGGAATCTCAGGGAGAAACAGTGGCACCGGGCAGGTTTGAATAGTAGCCTGTGGGAGTGTGCTGATGTGTTTCCGAATGCTCATTATAACACATGGCCCATACATTACCCTGACAATACCCATTATTTATTAACTTACAGGCCGGGAACCAGGCCACTTTTCATAACCGCAATCCTTTGGATGCAGCTCTGACAGGCTGCAAACAAAATACATACAAATAAATACCACTGTCACTCCCCCTTTCTTGACACACATACACACACACCAACTCCAGCTGACACTGCTTTAGTTGTCTGGACACTGCATTTTTTTTTCTTTTTTTTCTTTTTTCTTTTAAAAACATAATTAAAAACACTTTCCACACAGCATCACGACTGCAGGTGAAATTTGTGTGTACACCTGGGTCAGCCAATTTGTTTTTCTTTTTGCCATGAACACCTTGTGCCTTGCGACTCCCAAAGTCTGTGATCATTTCAATATAAAATGACAACATGCAGGGAAATGACTTTGATTATTTTCTTAGGCAAACTGGTGGTGAGGGAGACAAAACTGGAGGAGAGATGAGAAGAAACAGTAAGGAAAGAGCATGTTTCATCAGAGTCAAGCAAGGAGGACTTTGAGAGCCAGCCAAACATTCAGGGCCGATCTCCAGGTCTAAGAAAGAGACGAGGGGTGGAGGTTAGGGGGGAGAGAAAAAAGTTTCAGCGGTGCAGTCAGCCTTAACTGATGTGTTATATATTGCCTGTCACTTTATTCTGCAGGAATATTGGGGCGTTGCCAAGCTCAAACCTGGAAGGTATAGCAATCCATCACCTGCACTGTTACCAGCGTTGCTGGGTGGGGGGGTTGAAATCTCATCTTGAAGCTTGTAGCCAATATTCTAGCCACCCAATGCCGTTTATGAATGCTACCTCTCCAAGGCCGCTATCACGGACAGACCACTCATCTAGTCATCCACACGCCTCAGCCCTCCGGTCCTGCATCACAACACCGTAACGCAAACAGATTCTGCTTCACACACACGCTAAAACCTTGAATATTACCTGCATATACAACTGATTATCATCAAAAACATCAATAAGTAAATAAGTAGGCTGACTATAACTGAACATTTGCTGTGAACAGTACAGTGGTATTAAATTAAATTAAATCTAAATCATTCCTATATTACAGGGGAGTTTCCAAAGGTAATTGTATTGTTCCATTCAGATAAAGAAATGTATGGAAATGGAACTGTACTCCTTTGCATTTTTTAAAATTAAACTTAAAATATGGTTAAAAATCTCTTCAGATACAATGATTCTAACTTGAAGTGTTTTATACTTTCCTGATTGTGTTCTGCATCTTTGGTTGTTAACTAAAGTCATTAACCTTACTATTAATAATGTTTTTTTATGCTGTTTACTGTACGGTTTTTGGTTGTATTGTATTGGAACTCACAGTGGCAGATTAGCTGTTTAGCTCACTCCGGCACATAGTGTGCATTGCCCCCAGTAAATAAACATTATTTTCATTTACACTGAAACTGAAAGGTTAGTGTAATAACATTAATCTGTCCATGCAAAAGTAAGAGAATAATATTTCATAACTATATATACCAAATATAAAAATAATCTGCATGATCTTGAACTCTGTTCTATTACAAAGTGTCATGCTGCCAGCCAACAGTGTATCACTCAAAATTCCATCCATCAGCCTGTTAAAGGTCTAATTTTTCACTTTGCCCACAGACTACAGTATAACTTACAGAGTATAACTTTCAGGATACGATAATAACTTTGTGAACCTCAGAGATATAAATTCAAAAGCCAAAAAAGATACTGAGAGGCAGAAGAATGTAGTTGTTGAGTAGTTTTGTTATATCAACAGCCTCAAATGAAACAAAGCTGAAGGCCTGAAAACAAATTAACTCAAGTTCCTCACAATGTGTCCAAATATTCTATTAATTTTTATTGCCTAGAAGCATCTCATTGCTACTGCAGAAATATGAGATCACTGGACATCAGTCTGCAGAGTGAGAGCAGTTTAAATTCCTGTGGTGTGTAAGAATACAGAGGTCACATACCCACTCTTATTCCTCACCATTCATTTTTCACAGTTGCCATAAAAACTGGATTCAAATAAATCAGAGCTGTGTTTCTGTGGTTAACCTTAACTACGACAGAAAATATCATCCAATTTGTAATGACTTTTAAAAAAGAAACCAGTAGTAGCCAGTAAGTATTTATTTTTCAGATTTTTTTTTTCAGATCTCATTTTTACAACAGCATTTGACTCTTTAATGAATCAATGTAAGATCAAAAACCTCCAAAATTCAGGTTGACACTGAATTTTCAGAATATTGCCAACCAGCGGGTTTTCTCCTTCCATTCTGCACAGATCATTAGCTTATTTGATTTTCCATGGAGGACTCTAAGTCTGAGATATTAACAAATTAAGTGGAATGCCATAAGCTATTCACCTATTTATCCTCTAAATAGCACATGTATTCAGATAACCTCCCCACTTGAATATGCTTGCAGCGCTAACACAAAGAATCCAAATACACCAACACCGTGATAGCATTCCAATACTGAAATACAGCTACAATCTTTTAATTCAAGGTCCAGCCTTGCACCAGGCATCCATTCGAGCAAATCAAGCTAAGTGTATTGCGGATGTTTGTGAGTAATGAGGAATTTGGGAGTTTTTTGCTGACTAGGCACGTATGGACTGGGGGTGGTGGGGGGATGTATGATGGTGTGCTTAAGAGCTGTGCCTGGGAGAGGCGGGGTGGTCACAGGGGGGAGATTAGGCTGAGGGGCAGTGAAGGAAAACCAAATCCATCTCCATCTCAGAAACATCCTAAAGCAGATTACTTACTTCAGTGGGAGAGGAAGAGAGGGAGGGAGGAGAGAGAGGGAGAGCGAAGAGCAGAGCAGCATGAGACGGACGAGGGAGCAGAGGAAGGGAGGGAGAGAGAGAGAGAGCGAGAGAGAGCAATTAGCATAGATGCAATTCTGGCACAGTCCTCTGACTTGATATTTGACCTTCTGCAAGAGTCTTGCCAAATATTGCCCGAGAAGCGCAGACGGACCATATGGCAAAGTGCTGCTGGAGGCTGAGTGCAGTGTGACACCAAGCCTCCGTATGCTAATGGGGGAATGTAATTACAGTGCAGTATTCCTGTAGGACGTATATTTTACTGGCTTCCATAGGAGAGGATTTGCAGCAGGATGGGCCAAGCCTCAGTGGCTTCAGAAAATACACTTTTTTTTATCAAACAGTCAAGGAGCCATTGAGTGCATAGTGAAATGGAACGGGTCCAGTTTAAAAGGAGCAGCACTGCAATATGTCACTTTATGAGGTAGTCAGTATATGTCGATAGCAGCAGAGACAGAAAATGTAAATCCACACCCAAACGTGTATGAAGGAAACGGCTGAACTGCAATCTGCTGCTCTCCCCTGGACACGCCCCAATTAGTGATGTCACAGCAGATGTTTTCCATCAGCCGCCAAAAGCAAAACACCTGCCGAGTCCAGTGACATCACTTAGCGGGGGCGTGGTCTGAGAGGCAAGATACTTGGAGATTTCAGACCGCAGAGATACAGCGTCACACTCACTGTGAATTTACCCTGACGCATTTGATATTTGCATTTTTGTTGAATCCATCTTCCCTTGGATTCCTGCTTTAGCTAAGACAGCAAACAGTACATGTATATAGGTGAAGGGCTGGGCGGTTAATAACAGCAAGGAGAGGGATGGGAGGAGCAGAATGGTTTGCTTTTGAGTTTATACTGTTGCTAGCTTGATTAGCCTTTGACCTCTAAGCCACTGGATGTCTGTTAAGTTTTTTTTTTTTTTTTTTTAACGTTAAGTATGCCATGTAAATGTTCAGCATTGAGTTTAATGACAAATGTCTGTCTATGATGATGTGTCAGTATTCATGGGCAGTATAAACATATATGATTACTACAAGAAGCCATAACTAGGTTTTACTTAGGAAAGTGTTTATTGATATAGAGTATTTGCCAGCAATTACAACCTCTCCTATGAAGACATATTTTATATCATTACAACAATGTTTTACTATCAATGTCGTTGATTATTTGTTTACACACTAGCCTATACTTGTACCCATAGGAGGAAGTTAAAGTTGTTGACAAATGCATTCATAAATGTACTATAATAAAATCCTGTATTATAGTTGTGTTATAAACCATTTATTAAATGCTTATATACACTATTGATGCTAAATAGGAGCACTTGAAATGAAGTGCTGTCTGTATTTCAACCCTGTCTCCTAAAACTTTTGTGCAGTAGAAGGATGTCACACTTCTTTGATTGGAAAAAAAACAACAACCGTGCGATTAAAGAGAGAGCAATTTTGTTTCCTCCGAAATGTATTTGGTAAAGCAAATTAATAGTGTTTAAAGTTGTTGAATATTTACAAGCATCGTCATTAAAATTGCTTTTATGAATAACTAATGCTTATACTCCAAGAGTTTCAAAGAGAGTCAGCATTTGTCATTAGGATAAGGAGCTGTGGCAGAAACAAGGCTTTAAAGATACATATTTCCTGATACAGTTTACACATTGTCTGGTATGCTTTAATAGTAACACTAATTCAGTAACTATTTAGAACTCTCTCACCCCTATAACACAGAGTATAATCTCACACAATCCTCCCACACAGTGTGAGATATCTAGGTTAAAAAGGGAGCGACTTTTAGCTGCTGAAACAGTGCTAAGACTCTGTGCCTCTTCCATTTATAATGCATGGAAAATCCCTGCCCACACAGACGGAGGCTGAGCTGACCCTCGTAGGAAGAAACTGAGGCAGCACCCTTGGGTCAGAGGCTGCCGTCTGTAGCCGAGATCACCTGCCTGCTACTAAGTACAACAGTGCCGGCCTCCATTTCAATTAGCTTCACCTAAGCACCCTTGTCCAAGCAAAGCAATTTTACAGAGGGCTGCTACAAAACTCACTCTCCTCTGGGAGCAAACCCTATACGGGAGGCAGCGGAGAAGCTTTCAGGTGCTGCTGAGATTTCAGGAAAACAAAACAAAGAGATCCAGCGGAGAGGTCAATTGAGCTCCAAGATGGGAAATCAGAGCACTGCGAGCAGGGAGAAGGGCAGGCGTTGTAGGATGGGAGCAGTGGAGGAGGGGGAAGATGAGCAGGACACGCGTTTGAGTGTGTAGATACCTGAGGGATCTGGTATGGAAATCCCCAATTTCTCAGCCAAGTTGCAGCCCTTTGAACAGCGGAAGACGTCAGCAAGCACGGCGAGAAGCCATGTGGGTGTAACGAAGCGAGGGCTAAGCGAGGCAACATGCTGCCAGTTCTCTGAAATGTTAAATTGAAATGCAAAGTAGGAGCAGGCCTTCTTGTTTTGAGCAGATTTCTCAGCATCTGTGTGGGAGCCCTTAAACTCAGAAGGTCTATACACAGAGCTCTGCATATTTACTGTAAATCAACATAATATTTAGGTTAGGATTAGAAAATACACACAGCTGAAGTTGAATCTTTAATTGCACTCAGGTAACTGAGGCTTGAGTCAACTTGAATTTAGCGAGTAACAAAAATTTCAGTTTAGTAAATGAGGTTTTGTATATTTACGTCCGCTTTTCTTCTGCTTATACTTTTATGCTTCTTCTGAGGAATTTATAGCAAAAGATGCTGGTAATGACTTATGTTGTGGTATGCACAACATGGGAAAGTTACTGTTATTTTAAAATGCGTACTTAACTCCCAACAAGTCATTACAGACTCTAAGAGCTGGATATAAATGCAGTGGCTTCCAACCTCTGGGTTGGGACCCCACAATGGGGCTACAAAGTGGGAGGAGCTATTTTGAGGCTGTTCACCTGTTAAAAAAACGAGCCCCCCACTCATCTGTGCCGCAGCTTATTACGGCAATTGCATCTTTTTGTTGAGCGACATCTAGTGGCTGTAGTAATCATGACGGAAAAAAAGTAGCTGACACAGTATAAAGAGCAAGACAGCCCACTTTAGAAGGAGGTGGGTTGACAGTTCCTGTTTGAACCCAGTAGTCATTATTGTTTTAACCCAGACCACTGTCTTTTCCTAAACCTAACCAAACTGAGACTGTTACAAAATGTTAACTGCATGTTTATTATTGTAACCATTACGACAAAGCATGGCCATATCATAAACCTACTGTTGTGTAGTCTTGTGTTTCTGTGTCAAGTGACACTGGGGATAGCATTAAATGGAAAATTTGAAATACAAATTCATAGTGGGGAAAAGCACTCTGCCCACTTTATAACTCTACAGGTTACAAGATCAATCCTGTATATAGACTATTAACATTTGTTGTTGTCTCAGTTTCAAACCTCTCTTCCATGAGTCGAATCAACCAGTCAGCTTGCTTGACATGAAGGTCCACACAATGCATAATTGTGATTTAGGAAATGTGCATGTTGGTTCAGAGAAGCATATAATTCCAGTTTAAGGAATCACAGGCTGAAAAGGTTGGAAACCACTGTACCTTATATATACTGTAAGAAAATCCAAGGCTGTGTAGGAAGTCTTAATTTGGTTTTATTTAAGCTGAGATACACTTAGATACACAATAACATTTTCTCTAGACATGAAGGAGAAAACCTCCTCCCTAAGAAGAAAGGGAAACAAGGATTAAAGTCATCTAGTTAGAGTCATGAGACTAATATTCTACCTGAAGCAACCTAAAACAAGGAATTACATAAGTAGGCTTTAGTTAAAACGAAAAGTGAAACTTAACAAAGATGAAAACAAGAGGGATATCGTCAGGAGAAAGCCAGTGGGCAATGTAATATGCTAAAGGCAGCGTTTAAGACAGAGCTAATCCAAGCAGACTCCCCCCTGCTTAGTCATTCCAGCTCCACACTGATCAGACGGGGAAACCGGTCACAGTTTGTCAAAACACAGCTTGCACTCTGAGCAGATTGAAATCATTTCTCTATACAACAGAACGCCACAGACAGATCTTTCGAGGGGTGACAACAAACTGCGAACAGCTCAATGGTTTATCAGCCGTGGAGGACAAAGGGGCTCTCTGCTCAGGAATGAAAATGTCCACCTGATGTCATCAACCGGTGCATCATAAATCTTATCCTTTGCCTGGGGGCCACAGACTGACTTCACGCCTGTGTGACACTCTCTAACCCCAGGGTTTCTATCAGAAAAAAACCATGAAATATCTTTCTGGGCATGGTGTCAGATGCTTGCCATGAAATATTCATAATCTGAGAGCAGAGCCACAATAGAGGAGGTGGCAGCATGCGAGGATTTGACTTGCAGAAACTGAGACGCTTAAACCACGCTGACCGATTTCTCCCATCAGCCGTTGTCACTCACAAATTCACTTTCACGTCAGTTTTCTTGGATGAATGGCACAAAGCCATCTGTCATTACTGTCTTTTAACCTACAGATACAAACTCATTAAACTCAAATGCAGAACTGCTCTTCTACGAACCTGTATTTTACATTTTATCTGTTTAGCCGACTACAATGTGGTTAACATAGATTGGATACAAAGTTTTGTGAGTTAGTTTTTTGATGATCAATATTAAAACCTGTATCAAGTCACTTTGCAAATTAAACAGTTAAAGGAACATTCTGATGTTTTTCTGTTCTTTCTAAGTATTATATATGTGCCCTGTTATCCAAAGGGCACATATATAATACAAATCCAAAGAAAACCTTTGAAAAGACACAAACCTAGAGAAGAAGAAAATTATTTTTGATGCTCTTGAAATCCACGTATATAAATGCAGTGCAATAAGGCTATTTTTGATGTTTACCATATTTACTTATTATTTGTTTCCTGGTTGATTTGAATAACAGGGATTTCTATAAGCATTTGTACTGAAGAGAAAGACTTTTCATTAGGCTTCCTGTTACTGCAGTATCATGCACCGATAATGCCAGTTAACAGAGGCAGACCAACAGTTCTACTGTGATGGGTTGCTGATTTCTAAAACGCTTCAAGTCTCTGCACACCAAAAAAAAGTAGCTTCTTGAAAGGCAAGAAATCAATCCAGATACTTATGCTTTGGAAAACTTGCAGCAGTGATGGGCAACTAAAGGGTTAAATAGTTCAAAGAGAAGTCAAACTGTTTGAGCACTTCCATTTCTGAAAGTAGTTAGGTTTGCTCACAGGCCAGGTGGGTTGATTTATGAAAGAAAGATATTTTCCCAGATCAGCAAAAAGGTCAGAATGAATTAGTCAATTCAAAAATAGGTAATCGAAGATTAAATAGAAATATCTTAAGGAATTGCTGAAGCATTGATGTTTGTAGCATTCCAAGCCTATTGTCAGTGTGCTAAGTGTTTGGTCTGTTTACAACCAAAATAACTGTAGTTTATATGTAGGACCTCACTTACTGAAAGAATATGTTTTGTGCAAAATTAGCTCTGTTCTGGACCATTAATTTTTCTGCTCAACAGTAATTCCTGGCATTGAGAGCTGGGTGATGTCTTCATCTTAGGCAGCAAGAACTGTCTTGTCAACCAGAGCCACAGTAGAAAGAAAGTGTTATGAGCAGTGAGGACAGTTTTGAGGTTTGACTTGAGGAAAAATGCTAGAAATCGATTGCAGAACTGTAGTTTAGTTGTCTGTCAAAGAGATCAATGTTTGAGAGAGAGAGAGTAAGAGAGAGAAAGATGGAAAGTAAAGCAAAGGTGTACACATTTAAATGAGAACATCATCAACACCTTGGGTTCAATGCATGTCTGCTCTGACGCTGCTTACCTTTAGTATTAAAGGGTGAACATTGATTTTTGTGCTAACTGCAGGGTTTCGATAGCTCTACTATAGACTTGCCACAGGATGGTTATTGTCTTGCTGCCCTATTTAGTTTTAGGGTTAGGTTTAATCCGTTTTAATTGCATGTATATTTTAACACGATTGAAGAATATGACTTGATCAAAGAAGAAATAAGATAAAACTACATGACATTGCTCACATCATCCTACTGAACCTCCAGTGTAAACGCTGCAGACTCAGTGAACTCAATTTTGTCAACTCTGTTTAGCAAATAAAATTACTGATCTGAATAAATCTTGTATGACTTAAACTGGACCAAATTTGGTTGAGCACTCTGACCAACTGACTGACTCTCGCTCTGTGAGCCCCATGCTCTCAACGGGCTCACAAAAATGACTCTTTTAGTCGTCGACGTTTTTAGTAAGAGTTTGCCATTGGTCAACAATACTATGCCTATACTCTCTATAGTCTCAGTTGTTTGAATAGAGCCCTTGGATTTAATGATTTTTCGACAACCCTTGGCCTCAATTTCCCTAAAAAATAGTCAACGTACCATTATGGCACTATGATGTTCTGTATATTTCTGCAATCTAGCACCAAAGCTGTAATCACTGTGAATAGACGCATAAAATTACAGCTGTTTTCCCACTGGTACCTGGGATTGTAGGGCATTGCCATTTTTTTTAGCAGATAACAAATGAGGTGGCTTGATTCCTGTTCTCAGTCTACATATGAGAAAGCTTTGCAAATGTCACCGCAAACAAAGAGAGGAGTGATCATGTGACTGTTATGTTCTCTATATGAAAGAAAGTCATAGTGGGCTTGAATGGAAATGAGCAGTCTTTAGAATCATGCATCATTTCCTGTGTAGTTTGCTGTACAGTGTATGTTTATAAGGACAGCTAATACCTGATACATGGATGATGTAGGCACAAAGGAAGCAGCTTTGTGTCTGAATTTGGTGGTAACTGACCAACAACAGGGAATACCATATTCAAGAACAACTTTTCTAATCTGGCTCTTCATGTTGCATCATTTCAGTCACTCATTTGCCACTGGCCTTGTTGCATTTACTCAATAAGGATAAAGCTTTGTAAAAAGCACAAGTAGAGTTTAATTGTAACATTAGAGCCAAAACATAAAATACTTGCAGAAATCAGAATAATCCAAGACCTCATTGTTTTTCTGGAGAACAAAAAAGTACCTTGTTGCGATGCTGTGCTCATTACAATCCCCGGATGCATTTACTGACGACTTTTCTCTCACACTTTTTCATACAGGCTCTCAGTAATGACGAGATACCTTTTAACTTCTCAGCCAGAGTCAGCATCAATAATTTATTCTCATCTGTTTAAAATTTAAAGTGCCACACATTAACGTCCTCCCGCACCTGCTCTTTCACGCTGTCCACCCTCGACTGGGCTGCATTTCTACCCCCATGCCTCTCTCTCTCTCTCTCTCTCTCTCTCTCTCTCTCTCTCTCTCACCCCCCCCCTCCGCACTATAATAGAGACAATGACAATGACTTCTTTTTTCACCACTGAACCAGGGATGTTAAATCAAACGGGGGCAGAGGAGGCAACAGACCACATAATGTAAGGGCATCGTCCAGATGCCTCCGATTACGCTGTGGCCTTAATTGGTGGCAGTGGCAAAAACGATGAATTCTTTAACAGTGCCATACGGTTGTGTCTTTCCGAGCACAGCAAAGGCCTGAGGAGGACAGCTACTCTGTGCAAATGGAAGCTGACAGAAAATCCAAACGGCACAACCAATCTAGGGGAAAAAGGGCATGACAATGAATAAGGGGGCCCATGCTCTTAAGTAGCTGACGGTAGCTTGCAGGGAAGATGTGTATAATTAAGCGGTCTGCATCATGGTTCGGATGGCAAAATCCTATTGTCTTGACAGGAGCTTAAGGTTGCCCTTTAGGTTGAGATGTGCAACGGCATACAGCCTCATTTTCCTTTTTTTTTTTCACACTCCCCCAGACCTCTGCGACCAAATTAATCTGCAGTTTTAAAGCTTGAATAAATCCAGTAAGTTAGAGATCTGCAGATCTAAAGGCCGTCTGTCCCTCAGGCTTTCCCTTCTCTGCTTTTTTTTTTTCTTTACCCCCTCTCCTTTGCCCACGGAGATTGGCTGGGAGCACTCAGTGTTATCTCCAGGGAGGCAAAGGTTGGGGGGATGGGGTGAAGGCCACAGATTTGTCCTTATCTATTCTGAGCACACCTAAAACAAATTAGACCTGGCTGCTGTTGCTTATTTGGCTCCCGCACTCTCATTAAGAGGCTGAATCCAAGCTATTTTCCTCAAGGTCCTGCTTCCTACCATTTTGGGCCTTGTCTTTTATCACAATAGCAAAGGTTTCTAGGCAGCCATGCCACCTTTTCATCTCACCCATTTCATGTACTCATATCAACACTGCACAAAGAACAGAGGGAGAGACGGAGGGAGAGAGAGAAAGAACATCTCCTTACTCTAGGTTTTCCTGCACATGACTTCATGCTGGCCTTTGACATTTGTTAATTGAAAGTAGGAATCTGTTCAGTTGGATCTTGTTTTATCTCTCTTCCTGCTTTTTCTACACTGCCGTATACCGCTAATCAACTGAGAGTTTCTCTGGATGCTGATATTTCAAGGATTTTGCTTTGTCTTTGCAGCATTGTGAACACAAAACAGAAGTGCTGTTTAAGTTAAATTGTTCCTGTAAATATTGTCAACAACCCAGTGAACTGGCACTTCAAATCCTGTGATTATGAGGACTATCAAGATGTTTCTATCAAAGCCAATCGTGAATGAGGATATTGTCTTAGACATCTATGCAAAGCCTGCAGAGCTGAGAATAATTCACAAGCAAAATCATGAAAAAAAAAAAATATATATATATATTGTTGTTATTTGTTGTTAATGTTCTAAAATCTGGATGGATCTTTTACTGAAAGCGTAGACTTGAGGTATTTTAATTATGACCTTCAACAAATATTGTACCGACTTCTATAGGTCTTTTATAAGTCTTTGAAGCCTGTATTATTCTAGTTTTAATCCATATAGTTGTCAGAACATTAGCATTAACACTGCAGCTCTACTCATCACAGTGCCATTCAGGTAATATTCAGTGAATCTCATTTTTATCAACTAAAGGCAAAATACCCCAAATGTTTAAATTAAAGAAAAACCTTCAATATATTGAATACAGTTCAAAATAGAATCTACACAAACTGGAAAAACTTTGTAGTTTATGTGTTGCAGAGACAACGTGTTTTGTTTTCAATGTCAAATAATTTTACAGCAGTATTACCATTGAGCCACTTGTTGGATGCTGAACACTAAGTTCCTTGAAATAGTGGTTCCCAACCTGAGGACCAGGGTCCCCAAAGGGGTCCTAAGGTAAATCTGAAGGGTGATGAGTTTAGTCTAATTTTCCTTTTATTAGATTTATTAGCAGATGGCCGCCCACCCTGAGTCTGGTTCTGCTCAAGGTTTCTGCCTCTTAAAAGGAAGTTTTTCCTTGCCACTGTCGCCTAGTGCTTGCTCATGGTGGGATTTGTTGGGTCTCTCTCTGTAAATACCTATTTTAAAGAGTATGGTCTAGACCTGCTCTTTATGAAAAGTGCCTTGAGATGACTTCTGTTGTGATTTGGCGCTATATAAATAAAATAGAATTAAATTGTATTGAATATAATTAATTATATTTTTACCTTTTTTAATACTTGTTCACACATCGTGTTGATAGAAAGGCTGTAAACTGTGGTGAGGGAGAAAATCATGTTTCATTTTAAGGGGCCACAAACCAAAAAGGCTGAGAAACTTAGAAAATGACGAGGACATATTGATCTCCTCAGTGCCACAATTTGTTAAGCAACACATGCTGGCAAATAAAACTTTTACATTTACTAAATTTAACACTCTCTCTAAAGCCCCTCCTCCAGAAATAGACATAAAGTTGAGGTAAACAGAGGTGAAGACACAGCTTGCCTTCATATGAGTATTATTTCATTTGAAAGTTAATGAAGGACCTTTGAGCCATCGGAGCTCAAGCTATGCAAAGGTAACTGCTCAGGAAATGTTAGGTTAGATGAGATTCCTCTGCCAGACTAATCCATCCTGGAGCCTGAGAGCAGCACAGAGACAGAGGGAGAGAGAGCGAGAGCAGAATCTGCTGCAGAACAGCACAGCAGTGACACAGGGCAATTCTCTAGGGCCTTGCATTAGCGCGCTAAATTAAAGGGGGTATTAGATTAAATTGGCTCTCCAATTTCAGGGGTGTGAGTAAAATTCTGATTTGCATTTTCCACCGCTGCTTAAGATATAATTAGTTCAGGGTGATTCCCATGTGGAAAACACTGACAGCCAAATCTAACTGGCTGCCAGTAGCTTATCGTCTCTTCCAAGGCAAAAGGTACACTCGGCTCATGTTTGGTGTGTGTGTTTGTTTGTTTGAGAGAGCGGTATGTAGTAAGAATGTGGATGTGAGTGTGACTGTGTGTTTGTGTGCGAGACAGAGAAAGAGTGAGAGACAGGAGTGTGCATACGTCTTACTGTTCACATGTGAATTTGCTTCTGTAAGCTGAATATTCTCCTTCTAAACTTCAGCACCTGATTCCTCACACGTCTCAGTCAGCGACCATTACCAAAAAAATGCACTCCCCGTTAATGTATGTATAAAAGTTGGGCTGAGCAAGTGCACAACTTCACACCTCTAAGATGCCTTTAAAGTCAAACCCATTTCCGTAGCAGAAGGTGCGTCTGTAATTACAGATGCAGAGTCAAAAATAACAATTACTGCTGGAGAAGTCCATAATATGAATTACTGAACTCAGTGAAGGAGCTTTTAAAAGCAAGTGTGGATTTGTCTGGGGGTTTTTCACACCCCTGGTAATTCTAACCGTCTTTGCAAATAGATGTTTTCCAAAAGTGCGTCAACCCATGCATTAAGACTGTGAGGCCACAGCTTCCTGGACACCTGTTTGGGACACCTGTTAGTACGTGATATATGGAGTTGATGTTAAATGAGCTTCCGATTAACACCTCTGGAGTGTCCAACCCATAACCAATAACCAATCAGTGACTTCTTTATTCAAACCGTTAAACCCAGGTTTCACCATAATTTCCTCCTTAAGAAGAAACAGAGTTTTCCACACTATGACAAGTCACATGTACATTCTGTATCAGCTTGTTCCTGCACGCAATTTAAGCTACAGTACGAGATACTTGATGAAATATTCAAACTTGTGATACCATGGTTTTTATAGCTGCACCAAATGGAAATAATCTAGATCCAGCATCTTCATTTTAAACTACAGAAATCCCCTTCTTATCGAGTAACCTTTGTCTGTAATTTGTAAAACTGTAAAAGTCTCATTTTCTTAAAGCAAGTGAAACAGTTCTTCTTTTTTCAAAAAAAAAAAAAAAATGGAAATCACATTGTGTCAGGTAGTTTCTAAAATCAGGTTTCACTTCTCTTAAATCTAGAGCAGCGACCTGCCTTAGTCTTCCTCATCTGAAGACACTGACGCTCAATTCTGGAAATGTCTTGTAATAAGTTGAAGTGGAAACAGGTTGAAATAATCTCACTGCACTGGCAGAGTTTTTCCACTCATTTTAGACTTTATTTTTTAGAACTCTGTTGAGATGGAGATTTTTTTTTTTTTTTTTTTTTGCAGTGTACAGATATTCCGCCTCAATTTCATCCTATTTTGAACTTTTGGAAACTTTGGGATCTTATCTAACATGTAAAGTAAATCTCTGCAGGTTTGAACAGTGGTTGTCTGCACAGATGTTTTTGGGGTTAAAGAGGTTAAAAAACAAACTAACTAATTTAGTCTCTGAATTTCTGTTTTAGTGGCAAAGTGATAAAGCTTTTGATGCTCATCAAAGGTTACTGAAATTTTAATCGGGGTATTAGGTGTGGGTGGCACTCTGTTCAATCGGGGCTGAAGTAGCAGAAAACCCCCATGTAGCACTTGATTGTAGAGTGCATGAGTCATAAATGATGAGAATTACATGAATAAATAATCATATGTTATGTCACATTGAACTTGTCACCACTACTTGGTCAAGAACAAGCCTCAACATTTGCATACAGGTTCAGTCTCAGTATACTTGAATGTCCCCATTAATTTCTTGATCATTGAGAAGAGGCAAGGTCAAAGGTGATATTTCCATGAAAAAACCTGAGAAATCACATCCAAATGAACATACAGTTTATCTGCAAAAATGAAAAAAAAAAAAAAAAAAAAAAAAAAATCAATCATTGATTCAAACAAGAATCAGGCTGGAATTCATACATGGTGTTTTTCTCCATAAGCAGATTAGGTAATATTTTACAATTAACCTCTTTTTTCCTCTCTGTGTAATCACTTAATTAAGTTAATCATCAGGCCCTCAGGTTGTATTTGTTGGTGACTCATCCATACAGGCCCATGTTAAGTCAGTGAGCAAGTTCAAACTCTCAGGGTAAAGAGAACCATATTTGCAACTCAACATTCATATTCAGCCTTTGCCCTTAATAACCGAAAATCATCCAGTAAATAAATCAATTAGAATGAACCTTTAAAAACAACACTGCCCTCTGATTGTGTCCTAATGAAGCCTTTTGCTACTTGTCAATTAAGCTGGTATTTTTCTCTTCACTAAGTGACGCAGATTTTTTCTGGATCTGCACGCCTCCTGATGTGCATCATGCCCTAGATTGATCCATAAGTGGCCATAATAACACAAATATAATATAGAATGATTTCATCTCCATCCCACTGTATATATGCACAATCAATTCATACAGGATCAGTGGGAGAGAATCAGTCTGTGTGCTTCACTCCCCTCCCCACACAAAACTTGGGGGATGTTTTGAGAAACGCCATCAGCAGCCCTGCCATCACTCTCACCATCTCTTGGTGGTCGGAGGCTGAGGCTTTGTGGGATATTGATTCTCCCCATCCAGAGACGGTTTCCATAATTGGTTAAAATGACCGGGTGCAGAGAGGGATGGCTCTCTGCTGAAAACCATTTCCCAGCCCTGCTTGGAGCTGAGCCAAGCTTGGGGTTGTTCGGATGCGTTCCAGCCCCAGCCTGACTGGCAGCAATTAGGGGTGTCTGAGCCAAGCTCAGCTTGCGCTCCGCACAAACACCCCTAATTACTGCCAATTAGGCTAGGCGGGTAGGCAGATTTGAGAAGCCGGGGGGATGTTCAGGCATGGGTGGGCATGGAAACAATTTTCAAGGGCTTAGAACGTGACTGGATGAAAAGGTTAATGCTTTGGAGTGCAAGGGGATAATAACAAAAGAAGGGGAAGCAGAGCCCCGGTTCTCACCTCCAGCGATGAGCCTGGCTTCTTCTTCAGCTCCTCGCATTTCCTAAATTTGCAGATCTGGTGGCCCGTTTTGCGGTTCCGACAACTGCTGCAGACACCACAGTTGATTAGCCGCCTGCAGGGTGCACAGACCCCACACCTTTTCCTTTTCTTCTTCGCTGGGTTTCCACTGGATGCCGAGGAATTATTCTGTGGGCAGTCTGCCAGATTGGCAATTTGAAACGCACTGTCTGTAACGGCTGCTGAGGCTGCGGGGGAGTGAAGGGCTGTCATGACGATGACCCCGGGAGGTAATGAGATGCCCCCTAAAGCCGGAATAGCGGAAAAAGTTCCAACGCGTTCTGGGAGATTCATTATCTCTGCTTCAGCAGCGCCGCATTTCAGCTTGTTCATGCATTCTCCTGCTAAAGGTCTGCAGTGTTCAGGGGATAAGGTAGAGAGGAAATTATTATTTGCCATTTGCAGCGTCTCTGGCGGCACGCCAGGCTTCCCTGGCCTCTGGGAGTCATTTCTATGCATGCTGGTCCTATTAGGGTTTATTGCCGCTGATTTCCTTCCCCAGAGCATGGCGTTATCGCAGTTCCAAGGGGACATGCCAATTCTAGCACTGGGAAAAATGGGCGTTGTGATGCGGGCAATCTTAGCAGTCTGTGGAAATGCCCCATTGGTTTTATAAAAGTTTGCAAAAGACCTGTACCTTTCCATTTCTGCGTTATAATCCAAAAGCTGGCTTAATCCACCATCCTGGAGATTATCCTTTTGTAAGAGAGACACATCTGCGTTCTGTCCGTTTTCAATGCAAAGTGCATTGTTTATGTTAGACATGGCTGGGGAGTGGTTGTCAATGTTCAGCAGAAGAGAGCGAAGTTATGGTGGCCTTGGTCGAACTGAAGCTGGTTACGAACAGTGTGTTACCATCCTGGTTTATCTTCTCCAGTGCTAAAAGCAAAAACACAAAACCAAAAAAAAAAAAAAAAACAACAGTTACACATAAAAGAGGTGTAAAATGTTTTCATTCTAATCAGATTTCATTTCACTGCTTCAACTTTTCTCTGAAGATAACAGCTCAGCATCTGAAGAATCTTTTGGCACATTGTTTACGCTCTGACGTTTTATAATGCAGCGATCACAAATAGTCAGAACTGATCTCCATCTGCCGACAATAACATGATAGCTGTGACAGACCAACATGTCATTATTATAATGGAGGGAAGAGAATTAGCATGCTTCAAAAAATGCTGCACTTTCAACATTTTTTTTAGATGTCTTGTCAAGTTATTCTTACATATTATGAGGAAGGTCCAATCAGCTACTTCACAGGATGAATAAATACATTTGAATATACAAGGGTACGTTTCATCAACATGGGAAAATCTAATATTCAATCCAAAATACTGCTTTTTTTGGGAGGGAAAAGTTTGAGGAGAGCCTCACCAGAATTCAGATTATGACAGCAGCAGCTACAAACACAAAGACTTCTACCTCAGGCCTGCAATATAAGCTCTTAAAAATAATCTTCTTTGGGTGCCAGGAGGAACATAGTTAAATATTTTCCTTTTTTTTCATCTTATCCAAATAGTAAAGGCGGCCCATCCATGTAAACATGACTCTGTCTTGCCTCTTAAGAACACCTGGTATCCATTCATGGCCAGATCTATTACATTTACTCAATGACAGCACAGATAGCCACCGGTGAATTTACATCCAGATCATGGACCAGACCAGCTACAGTGTCAGCTGCCTCAGGATGGGATGTGTGTCCAAGTGTGTATAGGTGTACATGTGGTTGTGTATGTGTGTGTGTTGGGGTGGGTGGTGGTGGGGTGGGGGCGTTCCATTTCCTCTCTCTCTCTCTCATCTCTCTCCCTCCCTCACCCTTCACCAGTCTGTCTGGATTTGGTTTCCACAGATAAAAGCCCATTAGACACATCTCCCCCTACTTCCATTACCTTTTTCTGGGCTTTCTCTCTTAATTGCCAAAGCTGATCCATTGCTGGAACACTAAAGCATTTCAAATCACTTCCATGGTGCTACCCAGCAGCTGTCTTGAAAAAAAAAATGAATTGGGAAATATGCACACATGGAACAGGAGAGATCGTACTGGGTGGCATTATTTAAGTCCTCTGGATGCTCCACTGCATCCCCTCATAAACATGTCCCAGCAGGTAAATATCTGCCTTAAAAGAACTAAATTAATCAAACAATACAATCGCAATGTTGTCACAGAGGCTAAAGGCTTTTCTTGCCCAAGAACCTCTCACTTTTCTAACATGCACTAAAACATTTCACTATTGTTATTTCTCATTTTTACGGCACACATGCGAAGCCTGAAGTATCCTATGCACCATCCGCTCCAGATCTGGAGGTTTGGTGTCGATGTGGCGTCCGTCCACAACAACCCGCAACCACCAGTAAACAAAACCTCCTTGGCTTAATGATCAGCCCTCCTCAGGGTCATTATTACTTAATCAATTCACCCCTGGAGCGAAATACGCAGCCCAAAGGCAATCAAGTCACGGACATTGATTTTCAGCCTGTAAACAAAGTTTAGAGAGACAGAAATGTTCAATACTTTGGAGCCGGAGAGAGAGAGAGAGAGAGAGAGAGAGAGAGAGGAGGAGAGAGAGAGAGAGAGAGAGAAAGGTGGAGAGTGCGAGAAGGAGATTGAAGAAAGAAAAGTAAAAAAAAAAAAAAGCCACGTCCGATGACGAACCATTGTGCCGCTCGCTGCACCGCGATGCCGTTAATTACACCGAGCCTGGTCTGTGGTAGACATTCAGATCAAAGGTCATGCATAGATAATCCGAAGAGAGCAGCGCGGTGCGATAGTGCAAATAAAAGCCCGTAGAAATTAATCTGACACTGACTGGATCACTTGGCAGTCGCGCGGGCACAAATCGGGACAAGGAAAAACGCATGCAACTGGACGGCACAATATAGACGGACACACACACACACACACACACGCACAGAAACAGGGAAAGAGAGAGGGAGAGAGAGAGAGAGGGAGAGAGAGAGCATCACCTACCAGGTTCCCGTTGAGAAGAGCTCCCAAGATGCTACCAGCCTGCGACCGCGTAACGGCACATTACTGCGAAGCGATACGTGGAGGGGGGGGGGGGGGAGAAAAATAATGCAAAGATGCGAGAAGACGCACAGACACAGGCTGCCGGAGGAGAGCAGGGGCGAGTGTGTGTGTGTGTTGTGTGTGTGTGTGTATGTGTGTGTGTGTGCGTGTGTGTGTGCGCGCGGATGTGTTGAAGGCGCTCAAAACAAAAGGAGCATTTTTGATCGACTTTCTTGTCACGTTAGAAAAAAGGTTGGAAAGTGCACAAATAAGCCAAAAGGTGTCGTAGAAAAAGAAAAAGAGAGAGAGAGAGCTGGTGTACGGGGGAAATCGCAGAGGGGGTGAGGTGTTTCCTCTCCTCTTGATCCGGGGGCTGTATTGTGCGTCTGCCTGGTCTCTTGCTCAGTCCGTGTCTCCTGTCGCTGTGTGTGGCTGATTGGTGCTGAGGTGAGGAAGCAGGGATGTGGACACCTACTGATCATTGGCTGGAAATTACTATAGAAACACTCGGGAGGTGGGAGGGATGGATGGCTCAGGGCGCCCTACAGGGAGAAAAATATCTACGGGAAATATCTGCGTCTTGTACCCTCACAGTGCCCCCCCCCCCAACCACCACCACCACCACCACACACCTCTCTCTCTCTCTCTCTCTCTCTCTCTCTCTCTCTCTTTCAAAAAATTTTTTTTATAATATATTTCTTTCATGACGAGGTATTTAGAGTAGAGGAGGGGGTTGTCATTTGCCAGGCGCGTCTTTTAATAAGGATTGGGGAAACTTGTCAAATTAATTTGAATGGAGCTGAGCTGTGATTAAGATAAAATGCCTCCGCCGGGTTGTGTGCCCCCTCCCCCTCCCTCCTCCGTCCACCGACAGCCATAATTACTAAGACCTCCGGGATTCATCACCATTATAAATCCCGCCTGCTGGCCACCCATGCCTGCAGCCCCCACAGGCTGACAACACAGGCACGCGTGGCACATTTATTCCACGAGCCCCTCCATGTGTGACACTGTAGGTTCATTCATGTTGATGCTCACAAGCTTTGAAATAAAATGACGTTGTGACTCCAATCAGCTTCCCCGGATTATTTATTTCCCCACATCAGCATTTATCTCTCAGCTTCAGGGTCTGAAAAGTTAACACTGGGCCAACACCTCTGTAACTCCACACTGAGGCTAATTAAACGCAAGGTTGTGCTACATTTTAGACATAACTTAGAGAAATATTCAGTGTTGTTAGGCTTTAATATTCATTTATACACTTTTACCACATAAAATGATAAGGTAAAACCTCAGCAGAGTAAAGAAATAGCATCTGATAAGACCATTACAAACTCCTTAGAAGCCCAGATGCACTGACTTTACACTAGGATATAATGAGTTTGTAACTTGTAACAAATAACTTTATTGAAGGTTAATAAATAATTTAGAATGACTTAATAGATCAGAACACTAATAGAACACATTTTTGGGTCAGTGGGTGGTGAAAATCCCTCTGCCTGGATTTGATCCTTTCTGTTTTCTGATGATGCAGTTATAAATATTGTTTAATGCTGGGTTTCTCACTTTATGTTAAGAAACTAAGTCTGCAGTTGTTACTTATTAACAAAGAATTTTAATCCACTAACACATTAATTAAACAATAATTAAGTGAGTTTTATTGATTTTGGTCCAGATCATCTGCAGCCCTACAGTCAGATGGTTGAACCAGTCAGAGGGATTTTTCACACCTGGGTACCAAAGTGTTTCTCTGATTATTATTTACCTCTAAAGCTTAAGTAAATTAATTCATTAAAGCCATTAGGTACAACTTTAAACACTTAGTAAACAAAAATGTGCCTTATTAGAAATTGGCACCATCTCTCATTTAATAATAAATCATATCATCATTACCAGGGCTGCAACTACCAGTCATTTTTATTATCAATTAATTTGCACATTATTTTCTTCGGTAATTGCCAGCCAGAAAATAGGAAAGTTCGTGCCTTCAGAAAACTTGTTTTGTTTGACAAACAGTCTAAAACCCAATGTTATTAAATGTACTTTCATAGACTAAGGAGACCAGCAGATATTCACATTTGGGGCCAAACTGGAAGCTTGAATCAGTAAATTGTTGCATAAAAATGGATTTAATCCTTTATCAGAATTATTGCTGATTAATTTTCTGTCAGTCGACTAATCGGTAAATCCATTAATCGTTTCACCTCCACATGTGACATATCACTTAAAATGACATCTTGCCACAGAGGAATAAACAATCCCTGCTTTCCCTCTACTTTAAGACAGACTTAGGTGTGAGTAAACAAACTGACAGCTGACACATTTCTAAGTCTTGCAGCCCTTCCAGGTGAGCTGTGTGACACAGGCCTATAGGCTGCTAACGGCTACACTTTGATGAATTTATTGAGAGCTGGCAAAGACTCCTGCATTAAATGTTTCGCAATTATGTGTGAGTTAATATGTAAATAATGGTTTTAGACTTTGTTTAGAAATGTTTGGCTTATTAACAAATTATTTCTTGCAATTCCAGTGTCCTTATTTTTTTTATAGTCTGAAGATCCTGTTTCTTGAAGTACAAAACAACCGTCTGATAAAATGTTGTGGGAGCGTTTATGACGGCTGTTGTGTTTTTCTTTTGTGCTGTGGTTGATACATTGCCACACCTACAAGAAACTTCTTCACAGCCACAAAAGATCCAACTCAACAAACCATAAACCCATAACTTCCTCCTCTTCTTTCAGCACCTGTCACACCATCACTCTCTCTGTGGCTGTCAGTCATTGTGGGCATGGTGACGTACCAACAACTTGGCCTCGGAAAGACTTGAGGGGTGCAGCTGATACTTGTCGCTGAAGCCGTAAAGCAGCAGGTGGAGCATGGATGTGCTGGATCAGAAACTGGTAGGTGAGAAGTGTTTCAGTAGATAGTGATTGGTTGGTTCATCTCTTCTTTCATCTTGATCTTTTCCTCATTTGGCTCAGTAAAAACAATGAATTATAATGGAATCATTTAAGGTGGGTTGTTACAACAATACTGATGTTCTGTATATGAATGATGTAACAGTGTTTACATTAGAGTAGGGCTTGATAAAATATATTAAAATGTTTCCAGCCTGGTCATTTGTAAGTTTAACTGCCTGTAAACCTAACAGTGTTAAATGACACATGAAAACATAAAACGTGTAGACATGACACATGAAATGTCCTGAAAGAGGCATGGTGTTTACATGTGATCCTGTGAGATCACGACAGGTAATCAGAGTACAGGTGTACATAAAAACAAACTCAATGTGTCAACATTCAACTGTGGACTAAAACATTTATCCAGTGTGGCCTACTGTCCACCTTTAGCCCCATCATACCAGTCATAGCATTTGCTTTTCCTCCTCTCCTGCTTATGGACTCTTATTTTGAAGGGTCTGTGTCTTATTTTCATTTCTTTGGTCTTTAAAGAGACATTTAAAAAAAATCCATTCTCCATCTCATCTTTACAGTATGTTTCGTCCTGTTAATATGATTTGTTTGCATCTGTCTTTTTAGTAGTGTCCTCTTCAAACTACAGTAAAACTATGTTTCTTTTTGACACGACAAAAAGCACATTTGACGCGTATTTTTGGTGAGAAGGCATATTTGAATAAATTTCTCTTGACATGTGCCTAAAATAATGATGAATGATGAAGATTTTGTTCTTTGACATGAGACACGAATGATGGTTAGATTTTTATTTTTTTTTAGAGGAACCATCCTTTAAAGCCTGATTTTCCTCAGTATCCTCAGTATCAGACCCTGTACATCTGTGTGAGTAGAGGCTCCTCTGTCTGAAAACCATTTTATCTTCCGGGCGATAATAGCCCCCAGGGGAAATCTGCCTAGGTGGTCCTAACCTCTGTCTGCAGAGCCACGGCAGTATGTGGGGAGGCATGAACCCTCATGGCAGGCCTTTGTTCCTGTCTGCGTGCTCTGCCGTTACTCCCCGTGCATCTACTCCTCCTCCCCTCCAGTTTCCCCGGGCTTTCAACTGAACTTGGAGGAGTAATTAATAACCACAACCCCAGATTTAAATGTAGCCCGCATTTAGTCGATGGAAATAGAATCACGGAGGCTGAAGTCATAAGACATGGGTGTTTGAGGGGTGATGGTGTGAATCCATTGATTTATCTGTCTCGATCTGATCTGGGCTCTGTGCTCACATCTGTCAGGGGAGAGACAGCGAAGGCACAGGGTACATGGACACATCCAGCCTGGTCTTCTCTTCTGGTGAAATTATAATAATCCTGCAAACCAAATTTAAACCTATTTGACTAAACTGAAATAAAAGAAGAAAAATATTTCCCACAAGGTGGAAGTTGTAGGATTAGCTGGCTTTCCTTATATCTCCACCTGTTATTTCAAGCACACTCTATACTCCCCTCTTGTTTGGACACCTGCAGGATGTATAGATTTTTGTGTGCTAGCAAAGCAAGCCACAACAGAGTCACAGTCGTTTCTCAGTGGAATTATGAACATAAAAATCTGACCAGGAAAAGGGAGGAGTGTGTGTGTGGTTTGACTGTGTCTCCTGGAGGTGTTCCTGATGGACTCACACAGATTGTTATGGTAAACAGCATTCCTCTGAGGCCTTTAAAGCACGAAGAGAAAGACAAAGACAGAAAGAGTGAAGAGACGCTGAGAGAGAAAGAGAGAGAGTGAGAGAGAGAACAACTTGAGAAAATAAACAGTATGAGATTATGGGTTTGGCAGTGATGTGCCACAGTGCAGCAGCAACCTTGGCAGTATTTATTTAGAAACCTGCCTCATTTCCTCCCTGCAGGCTGTAATGTATGGTGGCCTCACTCCGCGCACATTAGCCTTTTGCTGTGATTTGATGTGTATCACCCGGTTTTACACAGCTTTCCTCGGATCCAGTCAAGCAATCCCCCCTCCCTTTGCCATTGCCTGCTAATTGGAGTGTATACAGCACCCTTAATTATCCAGTTAGTGGCTTTGCTGAAAGAAAGCTGACTCCTGGCACACGGTCTGATACAGATGACAGCACCTACACACAATCACTTCCAAACCTCAAGTAAAATGTGGATAGAAAGTATCTGCATTAAAGTTCAGTCATATTCCATAGATGTGTCTACTTTTAAAACTGTCTTCAGATAGAGGGAACGACACTGGAGATGTCTCTTATTATTATTTCTGGGTCTGTCTATGTTTTACTTTTGCACATTGTGCACCAGCAAAGTTAATGGACTGCAATTTATATAGCATTTTTCTAGTCTATCAACCACTCAAAGCAACTTACAATATATGTCTCATTCACATATTTGTACACATATTCATACACACATTCACACACAGCATCAGGGGCAGTTAGGGGTTCAGTGTCTTGCTCAAGGACACTTAAAAACGCTCTGTGGTGGAGCCAGGGATCCAATCAGGGACCTTTACTCGCCTGTCTGTTTTCTTTAAAATTGGTTTCTTCAGCAAACTAAAAAAAACACTGACAGAGAGTCCTATGGAACATTCTGGACAAGAACATATAGTTTATATAGTAACAATGAAGATTTATTTGAATGTTGAACGTTTTCACTTAACTCCTTTTAACCCCTTTGTCGGGCTACGACATCAGATGCTCTTATCTGTGCAGAATACAGCGGTGGTGGAAGAAGTATTTTGAAGTATTCTGCTTTCAAAGTCCTGCTCCTAAGAAAAGCATTACCAGCGACATTTAAGTACTAAAAGTAAAAGTGCTCATTATGTAGAAAAATGCTCCCTATGAGTGAATTGTACTGTGCTTAGGTACAGTACTTAAGTAAATTTACTTATTTACTTTCCACCACTGGAATAAGAGACGTTTTAACTGGCATTAAGGAAAAGAAACTGACCATTTATGTCATCAAGCATCCAATCAGTTTGGAACATGTACCTGTGTGTATTTTGTCTAATATGACGTCCTTTTTCATGCAGATTTCACAAAATGTGCTTAGTATTTGACAGTTAAAATTTTTTTTTTCCTACACCACATTCTGTTTATTATAATTCAAACCTTTCTTTATGAACTAATATCCTATATACTGTGGATTTATACAGCGTAGTGTCAATTCAATTTGTAAAAGCAAAAACATTTAATATACACACAATACACACAATCATAGCATCACTAATTACATTACATTTTTCCATTTGACAGCATGATAAAGTTGACTGGTACATTTTAGTTGTAAGTTGTAAAGCTGAGTTGTAAAGACTGGATGGTAAATGTTTAGTTCGCTCAGGTGGACATGTGTGATTGGCTGCTTCACAGACAGGATATAAGAATGGTAGCGGTGCAGGTGACAAAGGTCATTAGCTGGAATTAAAAGCAACAATGCACAGCCCACAATCAATATTTGCTCTGACCTGTCACAGGGCTGTCCTGCTACATGAATGTAAACACTAAGACAATAATGATCCTTCTTCGATGTCAGAAGCTGTTAAAGTGACCAGAGACAATAAACAGGACTGTGTTGTGGAGACAGAGTAAGGTGTCTATAGAATATAAAGCTTGTGCTTTGTTGGAAATACAGTCAAACATTGTTGAAGGTTTGCTTATTGTGGCTGCTGTAATCCAGCTCTCACTGCAACTAATTAGTGCCACTAAACTCATCAGAGAGATTACTCTCCATCACTGAGGGTTTCTCAACCTCTTCTGGCCTTTAACCTCTGAGTTGAGTCCTTAGATTCTTATTCCCATGTTTTTTGTCATGTGAATGAGTATGGCTACGTAATTTGAATTTACCGCAAACTCACAAGAGACCTCACAAAGCATCTAGACTCCTAGGCAGAGAAATGTCTTGTAGCTTTATAGTCTTATACCATTTTTCCAGAATGTTTTTCTTTTATCCTGCACCCTGAGGCAGCTGCCCAGTTAAAAACAAATTGTTCAACAAACAAAAACCTAAATTTATCAAACACTGACAAGTGGTTCAACTTTAAGTGTCTCTCTTCATGAACCAGAATTGGGGACACTTTTGTTTTCGTGCTAATATGTGCAAACACTGTGGCCCATGCTCATCTGTCAGTGTGGGTGAGCAAACAGCTTGGGCAAACACAAACATCTTGGAAGCACCCAGTTAAGTCCATAAGTCACATTCACGATGTGACTCTGTTTTAAGCGGTTCACACCACACTGTGCTTGCACTCAGACTTGTCAGATTTTCTGGAGAAAGTGTTTACATCTGGACATGACACCATGAAGTCTCTGCTGCCTCGCTAACAGCGGCTGTAGAGGTGATTTTATAGAACAACAGCTGGTGATGAAGCTGCTGAAATTTGGTTGTTGCTTTTGTTCCAAGTCTGGATTAATGACATAAAGACAACCCCACTTAAACCTGCTATTACATATATATGCATCTGTAGGTGTTATCTGGTTAATGATATATGATTACAGGCCTTTGCATTTACACCTGGTATTAATAAGTGTTCTTGTTATCTCAGTTCGGCTCATGCTCTGATCAGAACTCGATATGTAAATTCGGTACCAAAGGTGAAACAGATTGACTTATCAACAAACACTGTGTGTCCAAGGTCAAGGGAAGTGATGCTACTTCAAGGGCTCAATTTATTTTTCTTATGCTGAGCTCACAGATGTATTTAATGGATGTATTTCTTGAATACATCCATATTTTTTCCAAACTTGCTTGACCTTTGAAGATATGATATCCTGATACAGATTGGATAAAAACTTAATGTGGTAAATATAGAGTTTTTGTCTTGTTTATGCAAAGAAAACAATTAACATATTCTATCTTTTAGCTTTGGAATACAAAAACTTCATTCATTTAAAACAAAATCAACTCTCAACATAACCCACCTGCAATTACATTTTCTATTTTCTGTTGCAGTTTAGTTGTGTCTAAACTTAATTTCTAAGAGAGACAGTGTCTGAATGAACTGTTTGCTTTGATACACCGGATCAAAGCAGAAGAGGCACTGCACAGGCTGTAACAACTGTTAATATTTTGGAGATGGAGAAACAGGCAGGCAGGCAGAGAGACATGACACACGTACAAATACTCACTGACACTATCAAACCCACTTATCACAGTGATCATTTCATCAATATTAGGTGAAATGAATGCAACTTTTTGTACTTCTTTCAGAGAACTGTCGACCAGAACTAGCCTCTATTTATCTGCGTGTTGACTCAACCTCTGAGCTGCAGCCTTGGCTTTGACAGAGTCCACAATGGCAGATGCTGAATCTGTCTCCTGCACAATAGCAGTGCAAAAATCAATGTAATAGAGCAAAACAGTCTTGAATAACTATGACAGTGAATGAGCACAGAGTTGTAGTAACACAGAGCACGACTGACCAAAGTATCCATGACACAGTGTGGAGAAGTCAAGTCAGTGTCCTTGATTGTGTTATTTTAAAAGGGTGTGTGTATAAACAGCTGCCTATCTACGAGCTTTATTGTGACAGAAAGTACTTTTTAAATGGTTCCTGTCAGGTAACATAGTACGGAGAGTATGCTCTGAGTGATGCAATGTGCAGCATTACTGAGGACAGATCTCTGCAAACTTATTCAACTAATCCAAAGTATGAACCCAACCCATTTTCAGAACTAAACTGCCCAAATATGGCATCATTTCTTGACATTTTGATATATTTGGCCTTCTCCTCCTTATGCTACATTGAACTGTATGTTATACAAAAAGGTTAACAGCTGACTTATGGGTCTCAATTTGTGTCAGCCTCTTTAGCATATAGCAGCATAGATTATTTTTCAGTTGTCCCAAAAAGATACCAGTCTACTACTTTGTTTTGTACTGAGTATATACAGTGTAGTGTGCTGTTTTTGCTTTTTGTTTTGTGCTTGTTGACTGTGTGGCTCCCAATAAATGCAAACAGCTTCAGACTGCAGTTAAAAAAAATATCTAGCCAGGTTGCGACATTGTCAGCTTGTTTACATTGCATTTTGTTTCTCCAAACTTTTGTGTTGCAAAGAAAAACTGATAATGTTTATAGGAAAATGGATAATCTAGGTGGGTAAAGTTGGGTTATGCTCATATTGTGCTCCACTGGTCAGTAATGACATGACCTTTTAAAGTGTTGCTTTAAACCTGAATTAACTAATTATTTTGGCCACTTAGGGGCAGTGGAAAAAAGTTGTGAACACAACATATGGTCACTTATTTAACTGATGTTGCTAATTTGTCAGGAAACAGTTGCCTTTTTACTCATCCAGCAGTTACAGACCGACATTATCACTCATTTGGAGTCGTGTTTCTCATGAATGGAAGTCCAACATTCACTTTCTTGTAACTCTGTTTTTGATCTCTGCCAACTCCTGAGGGAAATATCTGGCTCTTTAGCTGCTAAACGCTCCATTATGTTCACCACGGTCTCTGTCTGCTGTTTGCCACTGACCAGGTAGTGTATACAGAGTTTTTAGATGTTTTTCACTGAGAACAGCTACTTGCTGTGGCAAAAAAAATTATGCTACGAGAGCAGTGGAGTGATGTACTAAAACTGTAAATCTGCATAAAACCAAGGAGAACTGCCAGTTTTTTGATAATTATCTGTAGGTTTATTGCTATGAACGACCCCCTTAACATTGTCACATTGTTTTCAAAACATCATTTGGTATGTTGTCATAAAAATCTGAATTACGGCCTCTTGTGAGTTTTTGTTTTCTTCGTCATTATGTTTTTTCAAGGATTCAAATTTGCTGGCTCTGCAATTCAATTTTTGGTCAGAACCTCTTGGCAGCGCTTTTTAAAGCGTGTACCTGCATATAGGTTAAGGAGAAATTGTGATATGGTTTAATACAGAAAAAGTTCATTGTGACTTCAAAACCATAATGCAATCTCACCCCATACATGTCAGCAGACAAGTGATGTAGTCTGCTTCAGTCATGCGTTAACTTTCAACGCGACAGACAACATTGGAAGTCTATGGGACCAACCTGCATTTTGAAAAATGGTGCCAACGGGGTACCCAGTGTGTTAAAAAGTGACGCCAAGGGTCCTGACTGTATATCTGTATGTGACAGGTCGAAGTGACCACATCAGAAAGGTGGCTTGCATAGCAATGGCAAAATCCTCTACATTATATACAACATGATGTCAAAATATATATATATAAAATATTCTTTATGCCTTATGTTGCTGCACTTTCACACTTAAAACCTGGAAAATATGCAGGATGACCAGCCGTGTGAGGTAGACCATGGTGAGATGAAACAGTAAAATGTCCGTGGTCAGGCTCAGAGTTGAAATCCAGGTCAGACTTCGTTCTGCTCGGTTTAAAAGTTCAGCTCTTAGCCTGAGTTTGGTGTCACCAGCCATTCAAAATGTCATCACCTGTTTCTGAAGGCTTTACAATGTGACAGTGTGCTGGACATTTCCATGAATTGTGTTTGTTGCAAAAAGGCTCCTTTGTGAAGCGGATGGACCTGAAATAACCTGCTGAAATATTCCCCACCATGTCACACATGTGAAAGGTGTATTCATGTGTTTCCTAGAGCCCTGGTGGATAAAAACACAGACCAGGCACACTGTTACACCCGGTGTCAGTCATTCTGTGAGGCAGGAAAGCATAGAGGGGAGGCATCCATAAAACAAACATGGTAGCAGCAGTGGAAGGGCAGAAGTGGCAGGATGGGAACTGCTGCCAGACACATTACAAGGAGCTCTAATGAGGGAGCCCACACTCTCACCCCCACCCCACCCCCCATCCCCTCCCCAACTACCACAGAGGAACGCGAGGCGGGAATTAATTGTGAGGGCGATGATGGCGAGCGAGCTGAGGAGCAGGTCATTACTGCACGCCTCCTCCTGGAGCGCCGCGGGCAGAGCGTGGAACGCCACGCTACTTGCACAATTCCCATGATCCCACAGGAGGGAGGAACAGATAGCAGTAGGGGGAATGAAGGGGACAGAGAGAGAGAGAGAAATAGGAACATATAGTAGAAGAGGAGGCAGGCGGTTTCCTCTTTGTTGGAAAAAACATAAAGGAAAATGTGTTTACTGCACATTACTGCAACAATTATTTCTCTGATGATAAATATTACCAATTGCTACGTACCTCACAGTGTACACTTGATCCTCTTTTTCCCTTGTACCATTATAATGGCTAATAATTAACAAGTAGAAACTTAACAAGAATGATATTTTATTTGTCCTTTAATCTCCTTCTTCTTTTACGTTTTAATTATTAATAAATCACACACTGCACGCTTTATCATCACTAGATTTAATTTGCAATATGACAGTGCAAGGTGGACACTGTAAAAAAAAAAAAAAAAAAAACACTGCCTGAAAATTGGTGGGTAAAGAGGTGTCCCGCTCCTCCTAGCGAAGGAGGACTGAAGAAAAAACCTGCTTCATATCAGGGTAATGATTAGATTTGGGCTGCTTCACTTTTCTAATCTGCACATGGTGTAATGACTGACTCTTTGTCATTTCTCTTTGTGTGGGTTTGTCGCCCTTATGAAACCTGTGACATCAGATTGAATGCATTGGACACATTGCCCTCTAGTGGATATTTAATGTATGTGGGCAATGTATATCACAGCCATAGATAAAAGTAAGTCATGTCGAGAACTCCTGCTGCTATTATGCCACAGCAGTTAAATTCTACAGCAGATATTACAGGAGTAAGATTAATATTTAATGATTAATAGTGTTCTCTTTGCATATATTTGAACCAAAATGCATTTATAATAATAAATAATAATAAAAACAAGTGTATTAAAATGTCCCATTTGAATGTGAGTGACAAATACAGTGACTGACAAATAAATATATTCATGAATTACAACAATAAGGCGAATCCAGTAAAAACCATCATTTTTTTATGGATTTCTTTATTTAAATTCATATTGATCACAAAAGAGGATAGAAATAAAGCTGAGAATTTGGAGATTTTTAAATCCTGAGATAAGTGACTTATGGTTTGCACCCTGCAATTCAGAATGAAGAAAATGTCCCATTCTTGGAGAACGTCTAAGCTACGTAACTGTTATTCGCTGCAACAAAATTAAATTTCCTCCTTAGATATGGAAAATTCATTATGACTTAGTAATTAAATACAAAAAACAGAAATACAAGCAAACACTGACTGACTTTCCCGTGCATATCACCCACCACCCCCACCCCCATCTCATAACGGAGGAGCTTTTTGCGTTATCTTAACTTATAACGAGAGAGCAGAGACACACCTCTTTGATGATGTATTTAACGACCCCATTCAGTGCTTTTCCTTTCTCACCACTTTCATGACTAGAAACCCTAATGAGACCACTGCCGTTGCCTTGGGGATGGCCAAGCCCATTGCATTAGCACATGAAATCATTTAGGCCATGTCTCCCGGAATAAAAACATCATTATGGTGAAGCTCTCTGTAAAAGTGAGCAGAAACCCCTCTGCTGCCAAGTGTTTTTTGTCAAGCTGAAGTATTCTACGAGGCAGGAAGGGACGCGTTGAGACCGGACTTAACCAAACTGCTCTCTTGCTTGCATTGCTGCTGCATATATGACTATTAGAAAAACAACTACAGTTTACAGCCTTTTGTGAAACAAAACTTAACCAAAAGTCAAAGATCTCACAGCTGTATTCAGATAAGTCACCATTAGCTACAGAAACAGGCAGGTTTAATGGTCTCTATGAAGGCTTTTTAAATGATACTGAAAATGAAGTCCATTTTGTGTGTTATTTCTCATTACATGATGATTATATGACAATGATGAGTTATTCTGGTTGGATGATCATAAAAACTTGACTTGAGACAGATGACAATCTGTGCCTTTTCTGAAATCCTTGTTTGGACAAAAGCTTATTTGTTCTGATTTGTTATTGCGTTTTTTTTTTTTTTTTTTTGTTGTTTTTTTTTTTTGGGTGGGTGGGGGGTTGCTAATCTATCATGTGCCACAGCCTTGACCAGAATAAAATTGATTGTGTTCGCATCTCAGATCCTCCGTTTGCTTGACCTCCCTGTGAGAGAGGTCCAGCTCACCCAGACTACGCTTTTATCGCAACCACATCAGAGAAGTACAAAGCAGAACGGCTCTACAAACGTTCAGGAGTCGATAATCTTTGAGTCATCTTGAAACGACTGGAGCAGGATTGTGACTGGAGGTGAAAGGTTAGAGCACATCACACTGATTCGAACATCCTCCCTGCTTGTTGCATCCTGCAGACTTGTCCCCTGACGGATTTATAAGCCCTGCACAGTATTAAGAAATGGAGAGATTTTACTTGTTTTTCATGCCACATATTCATGAAAATTAGTTTACTGAAATTGAATAAAGGCAGGAGACATAAAGGTGGAATGGGGTCGGAGACAAGATGATGAATCAGAAGTCGAATGGATATCATTGAGGGGTGAAAGCCAGAGACATTTGTGACGAGAAACCCTGGGAGAGAGACTCAGGGCAAAATCTCAGAGGTATTCCCCCCCTGTGGATTGCACGATGAGAGACCAGGAGGCCATGAAAGTGTATAGGTTTTTGAGTGGGAGTGATGTTGAGAAAAGGGTTAGACACATCTTTGGAGATTATAGGATAGAAAATTGGATGAATCTTTAAGTTTCAGAGCTCATACTGCTACAGAGCAGCCAGCTGAGGCTCCAAATCCATAAATAGCAGCACATTTATCTATTAAACCAAATATTTTATTATCTTGTTGTTTGATCTCTGTTTGTCATCTCATAAATATCCTTTTAAATGTATGTAAAATGTGCTGTCTTAAAACCATATGCCATACATGCCACTATGTACCCTGTGTTTGCTTGCTGTAGTCATTCTCTGTTGGAATCACATTAGGGAGAAATCTTGAATTGGCACAGGGAAAACTGTCTCAGTGTACAACTGGGCAAGTACCGTTTTAAGACAGACATGAAAAAATGTGAACCTATCCTTAAATACCTAAAAGACCTGAAAAAAAGACTAAGCCTTTTACCCATTACTTTTTTTTTATCGTATTATTGTACTCTGGTCTACAGGTTTTACGTCCTCTCCACTCCGCTATTCATCCTTTCTTTGCTATACCACATATACCACAGACCTACAATTAACGTTAGCAATACACCAGAAATATCTGCAGCAGCACAAAACATGATAATTTATGTAAGTGCTTGTTTGTATGTTTGTGACTGGGGTGGGTTGTTTGTGGGGGTGTATCAGGGGGTGCTCGTGTTTGTGCGTAAATCATGTCTAACCATATGCTGGTTTCCTCCGCGGCGCGCACGCAGGTGAAATTGATCGTCAACCATCTCCTGCTCACAACAGCAGAGAGAGAGCAAGGTCACAGCCAAGGACTTGCCACAATCAGTGATTGGCTGCAGAAGGAGGGGGGCTTATGTGTCACGGCACAGCTGTTACGCTACATACTCTGAGTCACAAGCACATCTTTGCTGCTGCAAAACATCACCTTAATTACCTTAATGCCAGTCTCTCTCCTCGTCTGGGTGCATTCTGCTCTGAATGCCTTAATCTGTGCCTAATCTCCACCATCGTCACATACAGCTCTGTTTTGGGAGTAAAATCATAGCTTTGCCTTTCTTATCTGTTTTTATTTCCTGTCAGGTTTAAGTGTTTTATGGTTCAGCAGTTCAGAGGACAGCAGGTTTGTCTGGTGATAGACAACATGGCTGGGGGTGGTTGTTGCGCTGGGTGCTCATCATGCTGAACGAAGCCCAGAGCAGGTGAAGGGATGATTTCATGTCTGTGCTATCTAGAAGGACCATCTCAGCTGCCAATGCATAGATAAGCAAGAAGGAGGCAGCTGCTAGGCAGCTGTGTGACTCTCTCTGAGCCATGAGCTGCAGGCAGCTCAACAGGCTGGTTGTGCATCATTCCAGCCTGACAAACAAGTTGAGCAACAATCTTGAGCAAGTGCATTATTTACCATCATATAGACCTTGTTCTCCCTAAGCTAGGTGCAAAAGTTTAATGTTTACTCATTTTAAAAACAACCACAAGTCAACAGGACAGCATCAATTCTCAAAAATATGAATAATGAATATTAAAAAAGTTTATTTTGTTGGTAATATCACAATGTACTCTTATTAAGAGCTATTTTGAATGCAGAACTTACTTGAAATGGAGTATTTCACTGTGACAGTGCTACTCATATGTAAGTGAAGGATTTGAATACATTTCACCGCTGGATGTGTAGAAATGAATTTTTCATGCAGTCCTGTTGAATAGTACAACACATGTCCAGACACACTATTCTATAGTGAACTTTCAAATAACCCTTATTTAATACCTTAAAACTGCTATATGACAAACAGAGACTCAGGCAGGAGTGAGAGGGGACTGTGATGTGCTCTGGCTGCCACAGCAGAGTGTTTGCTGCAGGGACAGTTGGCTGGCAGGTGGGGGCAAAACCAGAGGCCACCTGTGGGAGGATGGTGAATCAGGATGTTGTTCAGACTGTGGGGACCATTCAAAGCTGCTGTGCTGCAATGTGACATTAACAGTCACAAATGTCAAGTGCCAGCTGTCTGCACATACAGTGGCTGCATCTCATTTTCTTCACTTTAAACAGACACAAATCATAACTTGGCTGGAAGAACAACTTTGTGCCTCAGCAAAACAATCCTCTGATTTTCCTCACTTTAAATTCCCTTAATGTCTTAGACCTAGACTGCAAAGATAAAAGAAAAATTGAAAACATTTCTGAAATAACGCAAGGTGTAGATTGTCTCTGAGAGAACAAACATTTTGGTAGACTTAGAGAAAAGCATGGACTTTTGGGAATTCCAAAAGTGTAATGAGGTTTCTCAATTTGTAATAAAGTTTTAATATGAGCGTCCAGGAAACTGAGTGAGGGTAACCACAAACCCACTCAAACAGAAATACACAATCTGTTCAAAAGGGGGATCAAGATGCATAGTAGGTCATCATGCTTCACCAGCAGGGGTCATCATCTGCTCCATGCCAAACAGCAGAGCATTTACTTAACAAACAGTGGGGCTTCAGTACTTTAAGAGCACACAGCCTGTCAACCAGGCACTAATCCCTATCCAGCCTGGGAGCTGTTTCCTCCATCAAAGTGTGTGACAATAATTTTCCCAATTCTGACTGTCTTTTACAGGTGATAGGGATCATTTCTGCTGCACTTTAAGTTGATTTAAATAACCAGTCCATGACAAGTTGTTGATATGTGTATGTATATGTCATGCTTTACCACAGTTGGTTTAAAAACACTGTTACAACCTTCACTCTGCACCAAAAGCAGAAACAGGCTCACAGCAGTGACCTAAACGAGAGGTCGGTGAGGTCCAAGTGATGATTCCCAGTAAATCAAGGGTTGAAGGAGGTTGGAGAAGTGAGTGAGAAGCTTATGTCACACAGATGGCTTTAAAAAAGGGCTTCCCCGTTCTTAATAGAGGGCTGTGCCTATGGAGGTTTCGGCTAGAGGGGGGTAGTGTGTAAGGGGAGGATGGAAGCACCTGCAGCCTGAATGCGGGAACCAGCTCTTAAACCTCTCAGAAGCAGTTGGTCGCCACGGGAACAGTGGCAGGCCATGATTGGCCTTGTCCAACCCTGCTGTGCCCAGGGAGGAACTCTGTCAATCGTTAGATAGCGTGCACACACACACGCGCGCACACACACACACACACAGAGCAGACAGAGAGGCATTGTGCGAGGTGGGACAAAAGTCCTGCGATTACCAATGTGCAGGAAATGTGAAATTTAAAAAAAAAAATCTACACATAAAAGTTTGAATTCGGTGGCTTTTGGACCTCAGTGATATTGAATAACTGTTCTCCAGTTACTCTCTCTTGCCTTCTGTAAACCCCCATCTTCACCACCCTGTCCCAGACCTCCTGCTGTGGTTTAAACAATTAGGCTATGTGAGACCCACACTAACGACTCTCTCTTGTCTTTTAAGATAAGTACAGAAGGAGGGGCAGTTGTGGGTGACATCTTGTTAGGACAGAATCCTGTGGTCAGTCGCTTGTGTATTGGGCTCAAGCAGAGGATACCTAGTTATTACCCCACATAAAGAGTTTGTGTGTGTGTGTGTGTGTGTGTGTGTGTGTGTTTAGATTGCCCCAGGTGAGATGTGTGCTAATACCACTGGTTCTTGTGAGAAGTGCTGCTTTTCTCAGCTTCACGAGTAGCTCCCAGTAGCTCTGTCACGCCTCAAATGTCACCCTTTTCTCCCACTTTCAGACCAATGTAAAGAAAGCTGTAAATCAATGCTTTCATCACAAATCAGCCTCTACCTTGTTTAGCTCCAAAATGATTCACACCAAATATAAAAACAAAACTTCCCTGGGGCAGTAAAATCATGTCATGTCCTCAGTAATGTTGTTGAAATTTGCTGTTCACACTGAGAGGACAAAACAATAGGAAAATAAATCTCTGCCAAAAGGCACGTGCAAACCACTCGAGTCAGATCACGTGACAGTCACACTGTATGAGTTTTCCTTGTCCACACTAAAATGAAATAAGTAGTTTTGGAAAGGACAAAAAATGATGCAGTTTCAAATGTGTTTGTGTTAGTGTGGACATGGACTGAGGGGCTGTAACATACTGTATCAAACCAGCCAAGAACAATCATGCTGCTTCCACAGAGCTCTACATGAAAAACATTAAGAATTGTGTCTCCCTTCATATTTTGTGGAGGAAAGTTGTTCCTTAAACACAGATCAAACAAAGAACCATTCAAATACTTAGTGTATAGTGCTGTGCTCAATTAATGTAATGTGGAAATAAATTTTACATTTCAGTTTAGTAAAAGAACAGTTGTTTTAAGTAAGAGATCTCTAATCTCCTTTACATCTGTGCTGTCTTGTACTAGGAATTCAACACAATGCTGTGAACCAGCTTTATCATTCTGACTTTTGTCCGTTACAGACTTTTTTTTTTTAACGTAGCAACTGAAACGTTGAAAAGACTGACTCATTTCACTTTGTGGTTTCACCACCCAGTTTGATAACGTGAACTCATGCTCTGCAGCCACAGTTTTACCCAAAACAGCTAAAGCAGCCTCTTCAGTGGGAGTAGGACTATAAACCACCACATGACTTAAAGTGACACAGATCTTAAGACCAGAGGCCCACCTCTTTGACCTGGGGAGCTGGTTGGATCCTATCTTTGTTTTGTTTGGCATAAATCAACAAGAGCGCTGGTCCCAGAAAAAAAAACAGATAAAATCCCTCACTAATGCTCATCGTCATCTTTAGGTGTGAAATCAGTCAAGTGACAAGTGTGCCTAAATTTCGATGACCCTGGGTCAGCGTGAGGCCACAAGCTCTGTGTTTACAGATGAGGTGACGGCACACGCCTCCGTTCCTTTGAAATGTGACAAGGTGAGAGGAATGACAAGATAATCTCCGATTTACGAGTTACAGTAGCTTCCAGGGGAAGCAGCCCAGCAAGGAGCCTCTGCTGCCTGACCACTGACAATACACACAGCAAAAATCAATGCAGCCATTTTAAGTTGTGTGGAAGACAAGCAAAGATAAATGCACTGACTCCACTACTGGAGTGCTGTGGCTTGAAAATGAAGTCCTGTAACAAATAAATCAATTTTTTCAAAGTAGTAAATAGAAAGTTACCTTTATTTTGAGCCTCAGTGCAACAGAGTGAACCTAGAGACATCTACAGTTAAGAAAACTTCACCTGTGTATTTTTAATGTTATTCAACAAGACAAAATTGACTGAGTGCACTTTCTTGTTTACAGCAGCGGCCTGGAGGGAGCGGGGAGGTGGAGAGGAAGCTGACCAGTCGAAAGCCCTACAGCACTGATCACCGGGACGCTTCACTGGTGCAGTGGTAAGTTTACTGCCTTGCTCAGAGGCACTTTGATTGCCACTGATGAGAGGGAGGGAAAAAAGGCATTCATGACTCATCTGTGGATTTCAGATTTGGGGTTATAAGCTCTCAAACCACTATCTGGGCTAGCTGCGGTTCAGTAAGTGACTCAGTACCACAGAGTAAGTGTTCCTGATAGTTTGGACACGTGTATGTAAATTTATTGCTAAAGGTTGAACAATGACCTATCCCTACAACCAGCAAGAACAACACAATTTGAAGTGCAGCTGCTTAATAAGGTTTGAAGACATTTACATTTAAGCAGGTCAACATCCATCTGTAACAACTGAGTTATGTAGCGGAAGAAGTCAGGCTTGATGTAAAAAAAAAAAAAAAAAAGGTCTGTTTTGTCTTTGTAGGATATGTGTTGCAGCTTGAGTGACTCCTCCTTCCTCCCTCTGCCTCTTCCCCTCCCCCATTCTGTGTAAAAACAAATCTCCTTTTCTGCTCTGAGCCTGAAACTATTGAGTCAACAAATGTCACTGCAGCTAGGCAAAGGCTGTTGGGAAAGAGGTGGGGTCTCCTTTTAAGCCTTAACTGCAGCTAAAGGGAGATTATTTTCAGAAAAGAGCCACCTGTTAGTAAAGTAAAGGAAAAATTAAATAGTGAAGTGAATGGACGCGCCATTGACTATTGAACATGCCGGCTAAAGCAAACACATTTTTTTCCCCCTAAAAAACATGGTCTCCTAGACGTGTTGAAGGCATCAATGGAGCTGTTCGCGAGATAAGTTTATGACCTTTTAAAATCAAGAACACAAAAACAAACACATTCTTGCACACTTTGCAAACTGAGCCTCAGACTTTCAACTCTGCATTATAACCTCACACAGAAACCCACAACAAAAACCACAGCTGAAGTTTTAGTACTTTCCCCATTAAAACAAATGTTTTACTCGTGTAATTCTAACAACCTTCCCAGGCTGAATTTGTCTCTTAAACCACCCTCATCCCCTTTTTCTCTCTCTCACACTGCTCTCTCTATCTCTTTTAAGCCCACGTGGCCAGTGTCAACAGGAGGTGGGTCTTGGCAGCCACATGAAGCAAAGTATGCTGCCTGTACGCAGACTGGAGAGTTGTCTTACACCCCACTCTAAAAATGAGCCAGCCTACCAGTCAGCCAGCCAGTCAGCCAAGGCGTGCCAAAATAAGACACAGCCGTTGGAAATGAGCACATTGCTCAACTGGTTGGGCTCCAAACTGGCCACATCTGATTGTTGCTGCAATGCTCCCAAAAATGAGTGCTATTACATGAAAGGGGGAACTTCCTTAACCTATGACAGAGGAAGAAAGAAAATGAAAGAAGGAAGTCAAGATAGACAGAGTGAAAAGAGAGGGAAAAACCCCTGAGTCACTTGGCTTCCTGTCTGAGAAAAGGAAGGGGGTGGAGGTTTCTTCTACTCTGCCACAGTCAGACAGTTGAGACCAGTGCAATATTCAACATAAAGTGCACTGGGGGGGGGGGGTTGAGTCCTGTCCTGCTCACTGAATCCACTCCAGTGCTTCAGGGCAGCCATCATAGTGTTCACTATTGTGTGCGGCTGAGGGAAGAAGAAAAAAAAGAGGAGGGAGCAGAGGGGGGAAAGAAAACCTGTCTCTTTGTGTGGGAAGGACTCAGCAGGAAAGTGATTTTGTGATTATTTGAGTTTGCCAGCAAAGCAAAGGCTCTTCCCCCTGACCTGCAACAACATCTTGTCCACTCTGCGTGCCTCTACTGCCTTTACACCAGAGTCACATATGAGTGTGCTTCTCAAGCCGGCAAACAGCGACACCCGGGCTTCTCCTGATGATGAGATCCGACGTCAGAGTGGTTTCCATGAATATTGATGTGGAGGATAGTCTGTTTCATAGAAGAACAGAAGGAGGCAAGATGGCTGCCCTTTAGGATTTGTTAAAGAGGAGATCTAGACGGTTTGTTGGAATTTCTACAAAGTGGAGGGACGTAAAAAGGAGGTGAGAATTTGCTCAGTGGTTTAATACTCTGCTTATCCTAATCCCCTGTAACCTTAGGTGTATTTTTGGTGGTTTTTGTGTTAGAGCGAGGTGTAGCAAATGTCCCCCACCGTAAAAGCAAGAGCCAACATAATAAGGAGGGGATATTAGATAAAGCTACTCCAACATGGCTGACGATTTTCTTTCTTTTTTTGCCAGCTGAAATTGAAAGACACTTTCTCTGCTTTCCTGAGTGGCCTGTGGTCACTCAACATTCTTGCTGCTTTTGAATGCATCACAGAAAATGGTGTACTTAGACTGCTTGTTCAGGAGTTTTTCTTTAAGCATAGCCTAATGTAAGTGCCTGTATAGGGCTCTCTGTCTTTGCTCAACATTTCAACCTTGCTTTTTTTTTATCAGGCACATGTAATTAAAGGTGTCTTTGAGTGTGTAATATGTGTGTTTTTGAATGAGTGCCTTTGTTTTAAGAGGGGAAACACATTTTTAACATATATGTGTAATTAATGGCTATTACAGAAAGATGATATTTTTTATTAAATATGCATAGGTCCATACAGTAGTACCCTCTGTGGCTACTTATTTAGATATCTATAGGTGTGTATGTGTGTGTTTGTGCTGTTCAGGAGGGAGACTGTATGTAGGCAGAGTTAGTAAGTCTAACCTGAACATGTCCAGCAGTTAGTGCACAGTGTCTGCATAGCAGTGGAATAGCTTCTGGCTTTGTGTATCTCTGTGAATCAGCTTTCATTGCTTTCACCACAGAATGACAGGAAGACACAAAGGCTAAATCCCAACAAGAAGCAAAAGAGGGGACAATTGTGGTGGTTGAGTGTAGTGAAGGCAGACAAGGTCAGAAAGCTCTGAAGGAACTGAAACTCAATCCTACCGCACCATTAACTGGGGGAACAAGAATGGTAATTCTGGAGCAGGTTTTTCTTTTTCTTTTTTCCCCTCTAACTAGTGGCTAAACAAGGGTTTGTTGCCAGAGAGCAACAACAAACATATTATTATATGACTCAACCTAAACCAACAGTAACTTCACAGTGTCCTATATTTTAAAAGGATTAGTTTATAATAACAAAAAGCTGACCTGATACTTCACCTGTTAGAGAAATAAACTACAACAATAAAGCAATAGCAGTGAGATAATCACCTGTATACCATGACAGCTCAGGGTTTTGTGTTAGTATGTGTATACTTAAGAGGTGCAGTAGTTAAATACATGATAACAGCATGTAAATTCAGATTTGTTACAGGACATCAGGTCTAATCTCAATTAGGAAACAGCTAATTTGTTGTTAGTTTGTTTTCCTCCCTGAATTAACTAAGTGCTGCTTCAAGATTAACATCTGAATGGTGCATTAGAATATAACAGATCTCCCTCAGGTTTGTGTATTGAGTTTGTGTATTCTACTTACCACAGTCATAATGTAGCTACAGCATGGCCTCAGGTAAAACAGCATAGTAAAGGCCTGCCTGGAAGGTGGAGAATAATGACTGACCTTTAATTGGGCATTGTAACCTGACAGAGTAGGCTGCCTGCAGGAGCAATGCAGGGCCTCAGTTTTAGTTTAAGCCAGTGCTGAAGTTTTGTGAAACATAAACTAACAGTAACAGAGGCTTTTGTGTTAACAGATAATAACAGGAGATATGCCAAATGTTCCCTTTGCATGTCTGAATTAATCATTTATTCTAAAATGCTCATGCTTACATGCTTCATATCTGTGTTCGGTCTTACACTACACTACTACTACACACACACAGACATACACTACCCTAAAAAGTATCTGCTTGTAGTGGAAGAGAATCGCATTTTTATTCCCAATGACCTGTCAAGAAACTTTTGAACCAACAATGGCAGTGTGCCCCTCTGACGCAATGGCATGACAGTGTTTTGATATGGTAAGCATGGTCATTGACTCTGTAGTGTCAACAGGAGTGCTTAAGCAGTGGTGTTCTCCATAGTACTCCATAAAGTTTGTTGTGACTGCATGGGATCAGGTGATACCCGCTTTTGTGTGCGTGTGCATACATGTATGGGTGCGTGCATGTGTGGCGGTCCCGTTGCCCCATTTATAATGTTAAGACACTGTAAATAATGTTTCGTGTGAACGACTGGATTAGGTCATGGATTTTTTTGTTTTGTTCTGTTTTTAGTTACTTAAATTTAGAGGAATTATTTTTTAAGCAGCTCAAACTAGCTCACAACAAGGAAGTAGTCTAATTTTGGATTGCTTGATTTATTTTTAACTACTCCTTAAGTACCTTAAACATGATATTGTACTTTATATCTGCTGCATAGTTTGGATGGATTGCATCTAACCTATTTCACTGCATTTCGTATACAAAATGAAAGCACATTATTAATAGCTGTCACAGTTTGCGTGTACAATTTGTGCTCCCTTTGTGTTCAGATGTACTGTTGTGCTGTACAGGATTTACAAATGCTAATCCTGACCTGCATAAGGATTACCATCCTCAGATAACTCCATATTATAAAATTTAAAAATAAAAGCATACAGTATTGCTGAGGGTGTCATGAGATTCTGCAAGGCTGCTGTTACATCAGCAGCTGAAAAGGCAACAGAGCCTTAATGGGGCAGAGTGGGGGAAGGGCCAGATAGATCAATCACATGCACATAGCTTCTCTCATCTATCCACACCTACAGATAAAGCCTTGCGGTTGGATTGCTCCTTCGTCATGGCCGTAAGTCCCCTTTATGTCACTCCCAAGGGAAAGACAATATCACCTTTGGGAAGAATGTCCAGTTGCCATAGCGTTCTACAACAATGCTGTCCACTTACAATACCCAAGCCCTTACCCAAGCCCTCACCTCTGACCCTGCTCTGTCCAGCCCACGCATCATATTTCCAGCCAGGGGCTGTTGCACAAATGACACAGAAAAATCGGCCCAGTGGCAGGTTAGACATTTTAGATTACACTACCTGCTGGCTGACTGGTCATAGCTTGACTGCTTTCCTGAGACAAAATGGCGAGATACTGAGTGTTGTATTGATTTCTACAATATTGATTTCCCTCTTGTCTGCTATTGGGGGTTGTTTTTCTATAGAGAGCAAGAGAGAAGCAGCAAACCACAATCATGTGTTTCTGCAACGGAATCTGAATGAGCATGTTTACAAGCACAAAATATTCAGTTTTTTTGTCCTTATTCCAAAAAAGAAAATATTTCAACTGAGCTGTTTACATGGCTAATGAAAATTAATGTTCCACCAATATCCCTCTTTATATGCAACTCTGATTAATGTTAAAAGACCTCCTTGATATACATCCTATAGCTACACCCTCTCTAACTTTATTTTATATCCACAATACCATAAAAACCCCAGATGCAACACATATTCTGGATGTGTTGTATACATATCCAAAGAATGCTCCTAAAACCCCAATAAAATCAGTATATCCCACGTTTTAATTAGAAAAAGCTAAATTCGAATTTGAGTAATAGCATATCCTATTTACTTGCCCCATGTCAAATTCTGAATATTGCCATACTTGGAATAACAGTGGAAAATAAGTGTGCAAGTAAACATAATGGATGTTGCCACAGTTTTAAACACATTTATATACATTCTCACAGAACTTACCATCAGTAATGCACAGCTGTGTGAGGTTTCTTGTTATTAAAAGCTGAGCACTGAAAAATGTCAGTGTTTGCCTCAGTCATCCCTGTGAAGTTTTGATGGTGAAGGTTTAAACGTCATCCTGATATTTGCGTGAATTTTACCGTTTACTAGACAATTATCCATGCTGTGTGCACTAACCAGTTTTGGAGCCTGATGAATGTATCAAACAGTCTTCTGACCTGTGAATCATTGTGGGTTTGAGAGAGTTGCGTGCTTGTCTAAATTCAGAGAATATCTATTAACTGAAGCCAAGAAAAATCACCAAAAATATGTCAGTTATTAGTAATTGCCAAACCAGATCCACCCCAAACCCCAACAAGAATCTTGGCTTTCCGTCCCACGAAGGCCGTACCTTGTTAAGGAGACTTTGATGTAAAAATGGCTTGGGAGTGGTTTATTGGTCATCGATGGGAATGTGCAATAGTAATAATGCTTTTATGAGTCTGGGATGCAAAAATGTTATCAGTAATTGCCACACCAGACACACTGTGAATCCCAAATATGATTTGTGGCCTTCTTTTTTCACAAGCCTGTACGTTGTTAGCCGGCTGAGGCGTAATTATGGAGTGGGAGTGATAAGGCTCTTTTTGAGTGGCACAGCGCTGGAGGGAGTGTTGCTGGCCCTGTGAGCATGTATCGATGTCAGGGTTTACCTCAGGGGTGAGACAGCAAGGGCAGCGACTCAAAAGCTTCCTCCACGTGAGCACACGCACATGGCCGCTCTGTTTACAAACACTATCCTGGCATTCCGCAGAGAGAGGCAAGTGAGATATTACGTAACCACCCCAAAGCGAATAGCATCTCTTCCCGCTTCTCGCCGGGCCGCTCCTCCTACGCTTGGACAATCTTCTTGAATGCTGTTTTCGTCCGTTCCGCTACTTGAAGTTAAGAATTAAAAAGAAGAAAGAAATTAAAAGCCACAGCCACAACAGCATCTGTGCTCGGAAACGCAGCGAGACTGAGAGTAGGCCTTTTCTTATGTTGATTCCACTTTGATAGTGAATGGCTCCTGCGAAGGTGAAGGCCTTAACAGCAGCAAATCAGGAGAATAAACTGGCTGCAAACTCCCGTTACAGGTCCAGGGGTATGAAAACAAAACTGCAACATTTGTAATGTTTCATGGAGAGTGTCATCATTAAACTCAATGCATCTAGTACAACCAGGCACCTAAATGTGCTCAGGCATTGGTATGGCCACATCTGACACCATAGTGACACTTTCCATTGTGTTGCACTGCTTCACATGAATTATTTATTTGTTGAGAAAACTTGTGCTTTGACCAGAACTTAGTGAACCATTGCTCATTCTAGAAGAAAAAATAAGCTAGAAATGTTGACAGGGGATGGTTAAAGAAAGTTATTTATTTATTACTCAACGAGTTGAACATTTGCAGACAAAAATGTTGGTCTTTCAGTATCGGAGAGTCAAAGATTCCTCTTTACCAGCCAAGAGGTGGCTCTTCAAACAAAGGCATGACGAGTTGGCAAACTCGCACACAGACTTTCAATATGCCTTACAATTCTAGAGGTGACCTAACCTCATGCTAGGATCTGACCTTTAGTAAGACTCTAAAGTCAAACTACACAGAGGTCAGTCAGTTCCAGTTAAATCAAATCTGTGACAAGAGGGAGCTGTTCAAGAGGTTTAATCCTTAACGGTTCTTTGGGGGGAAAAAAAAGTTTTCTTTCAGGACAATATAACATGTCGAAATTAATCACCTGCTTAAAAAAAAAAAAGCCTAATCTAGATCAATATCTGAGAAGGAATTTCTACAGCTAATGCTCCTGTCACATGATGTGCAAAGCTTAGTCATCATCGCACAATCTCAAAAGGGGTCCATGGTGATTCCAAGCAACTGCTTCTGATTTCGGTTTGCCCTCCTCTAAAATGGCTGTCAGATATGGACGGTTTTGCTGCTAGGAGCTGTCATTGAAAAGGTTAGGCCCCATGGCCCCCTGTTGTCTACACAAGGAGCACAAAGACAGACAGCTGGTCCTGAATGTCATTTAGAAGTGCGAGAGAGAGGACCCTACCAAAGGCTTTGAATGACATCACTAACTATTTCTGTGGGCTTCAAGTGGCCCGGTCTCAATATTAGGTTTCCTTAGTGGAATGTACGAGTGCAGCAGCTGGTGTCTTTCCACGCCGGACTGCTCAATGACAATCAGGCTGGTTTTGCGTCCATATATGTATTTGTATTGGTACGTCTCAAAGTCAAATCTTATCTCTGTGTCTCAATGGATAGAAACTCCTGGATGAGATAGTTACATTCGTACACTCTCTACTCTACCAGCTTCCTACCAAAATAACAATTTTACAAGTAAGGTAGGTACAAATCCAGTTTTCTGTACAGTCAAACACCAATCCACATGGCAGATTGTGACTGATTATTCCTGAAGCTCTGCCATATCTGAGCAACATATTTTGTCTTTAAGGGAACACTAAAGCAGTAGCTCATGCTGAAGAACTCATTATTTAAAATGTAAGCACTTGCTGATGAATTGCTGAGGTGTGAGAATTGCAGTGAAGGGTTTATACATCCTTAGACTGAAGCCATGAATCATAGAAAATATTCCTCACTCAAAAGGATTTGTGATTTCTATTCAATGAGAGTCACGTGCCTCCCACTCAGTGGAGGGAAAGAGGGCGCTTAGCAACAGCGGCTTAGGTCAGGCTGCTTAGAAACCAATGAGGGAAAGAATATCACCACATTCGCTTTCCAGATGACAAAAGAGCACATAGCAAATGTTTTTGATTCAGAATTATTCTAGGCACTACTACAGTATATTTTTGGCTCCAAATTTGATGAATAGAAGAAAGAAAGAAAGAAAGTGGAGATTGCCAAACTTGCCTTGCTTTTTATTCACAATAAACCCCTATATGTAGCTCAGTCTCCCATGAAACAGGAATCTGCCCTGGTATCGAGCCCATTTAGAATTCCTTCACTAGCATGTTGTGTGCCATGTTTTAATTTCCCTTCTACAATAATGTGTCCCTTTGCTCTGTTTACTGTTCACCTCCGCTTCCTGTTTAATTGGAAGCTGGTTTGGATTTGGATCATGCAAACAGAAAGGAAATATTTGCTAAATAAATGTGCCTGTGAACTAATCACATGCCAAGACTTGCAGGCTGGAGGGTGAATTGAAGAAACATGGGAATCAGGGTTTGTACATCACTTGGCTTTGTGTATGATTTTTCTATATCATGCCAGATTGTAGTGGATGAGAAAATGAGTTAAGAGCAAAAGGTTAATATAAAGTCTTTTCTCCCCCTACTATTTCAGCTAAGAGCAACTAGAAGCAACAAGAAATCTTTCTTGGTAAAACTCTGAAAATAAATGCAGTAGCTCAAGACAACACAAAGAGAAGAGTATTTTATATTTCAAAAAGTGAAATCTTAGAAATGTACTAGTACAGGTTTTGTGGCTCATTTCTAAAATGCACTTTTAAAGGTGTTGATCCACACAAGTGCAAATGTAGGTTTCTGCATATGTGGCACTATTGATTTACTGGCAGATCAATGCATAAAGCACATGTGCACACCATGGCAAAGCAGCCTATTCTGCAGTCAGCCATGCTGGGGTAATGTTTAGACCAGATGGGCTTTGGAGCGCTCATAAGATGGTCGCCATGGCTACCATGTACTCTGAAAGAAATTAACTTTGCTCTGTGCACAGTTCATCAAGTTAGTCAGATATATTGACTTTTGCATAGACAAAGGTTTGGAGGGCAAAAGAGACAGGCAACTTGTAAGGAAAAGAGCAGAACTGTGGGTTGGGGGCAGGTTAGTTGGTATGTACGCTCAGAAGCCCATTTCTTAATTAGAGTCTCCTTGTGATGCAGCTTGAAGGCACAGAAAAAGGTTTAGACTCTGTGCGTAAACTTTGTACAGGGTGCTTCCCAAGCTAGGCGGGGTTTCTTCTGAAGTTGTGCTTATTAAACAGGAAGGACTTCAAGACTAACAGGTTCATGAAGTCAGATCTGGGATAATTTTCAGTTGCTATCTACTAACAGGATTGACCTCTTCTGGGAAACATTCTACACAGACATGAATGTAAATATCTCTGAGCAATAGCACTGTTTTTCTGAAATGGTTTTATGTTTGGGGGAAAGGCTGATGGTTAATAGATATGATCTATGACAATGTGGCTGTTTCAGTATCAGTCAAATTATCATATTTCTGTGTTATAATTAAAAAATAATTAAAGAAATAACATTCCTGTCTAGACTTTCATCAAGCTTTCAAGAAGAAAAATGCCAAAATGATGAACTCAGACTGATTTAAGTAGACACAAGTAGAACATGCCAGCATGATGTGTTGTGTGTGATTGTTGTGAGAGCAGTTTTCCCAGAATACCTGCCAAACAAGTTGTATCAGAAATGTACAGAGGCGGGGTTTATCCCCTGCAAAAAAAGCTGTTGAGTTATTCATACCAAAGTCATCTACAAGAACATACACTGTGTCATCTCTTACCTTTGCCATTAATATGATGCTCAAACCTCCATACCCTGTCACTGACTCATCACACCACAAATTTTAAAGCACAAAAACAAGTGATATCTTCAAACCCCTACCAGTCTAAACAGGCTTTGGAGCCACAATATGGACTGTGTCAAGGAACAACTGTTAGCAGTTGAGCCAGTTCCACCTCACCCACGGAAACTAGACTCGACAAAACCAGCCATGTCCTTTGGTCCTTTAAAGGTTGCCACAAATCACCAGCTCCTTTATTCCTCAGAAGGCTCTTTATGAGTAAATATATTTTATGTCTTGTTCACAGCTTCCTGAGACAAAGCCCAGTAAACCCTGCACATAATTATTACAACCTTGGATTAGTGTTTAAATTGATCTTAATTATGGCTCTAAGCATTTGGATATGGCTTATTATGATGGTGCCAGATAATCTCTCCTGTCTTTCCCCACCCTTAGTTCATCTTTTTAACTTGACGCAGGTCGACCAGTTGACAAAAAAAGTACTGCACTTCTTACTACTCTGTCTTTAGACCATTGGATTGTTTTGTTTTCAGCTGTTTTCAGCTAGCCATGGAACTATGCAGTTGTTGTAGTTATTAATGCATCCTGTTGATAGTAGGGTGTGCAGCCACTGACATTCATTTGTTGGGTTCCAGCTGTCACCTATCCATACATCTGCAAACACTCATTTATCTAGTCGTCACAGATTAAAAATAAGAGTATGAAAAACTAAATCTCCATAGGTTTTGCCACCATTAGCCAAAAAGGGACTGATAGTGCCCCCTGATATAAACCCCTTAACAGCATGTGTAGTCTCACATAACATGATGAAAATCAGACTCAGATTTCCCTGAAACCCCACTGCACACCTTAAAGCCTGGGTCCTCAACTGTATTCTCTCTCTATTAATGGAAAAGAACTTAGTTCAGTAATCTAATGTTGAGTAATTCAAACTAACTTGCTCAAATAATGCTATAGTTAGTTAGATGTTAAAATACAGTCAAAGAAGGCAAAGAGACAAGAAGCTGTGGAGGCATAAAGACTGCAGTGGGAATCTCCACAAGTCAGTCACATCTGTCTTACATTAGACATAAAGAACAATGTAGATTGTACAGATCCCTTTTTTCTTACAGAGGGGGAGGAAGCTCTCTAGGGAAGAAATTACAAACAGAAGTGTATGTCTTCTGTGTTTCTGTGCAATCTATTAATCTCATCTTCAGATTCAAAGAAGAAAACCAAGATGCCAAATAACATTTACGTGTATTTGTGTGCATATGCCACTGAAAATCCCTTAACACTTTAAAATAAGACCCAATTACTAGATGATGTAAATGTAACTGATACAATACATCTCACTGGAATGTAGGGAGATTTTCTCATGGTATTTAATTGAAAGAGTGAAGAAAGATTTATCTGGCTTCAGTTTCTCAGACAGCTGATTCTACCTGCAGAGCTGTACTGATTTCAGCCAGCCGTCGAGAGAGAGGACAGAATGGGAGGAAAAACAGAGATCTGTTGCTCCAGGCCGTCATGTGATGCAGCCATCATTGCGTCACAGTCTAGCGATTAGGCCACAATGAGAATCAACAGGAAACTGCACTGGTCTACCTGACAGAAAAACTAGAGCAACCTTTGCTGTTATTAATGAAACCAACATGTGTAACATCACCAGTCTGATCCTCAAGCTTCTGCATTCCTGGTAATAACCTACACATGTATCTGCATCTAATCAGTAACCAACAGAAAAGATCACCCGCATCTAAATTTACAACAGAAGCTGTATATACAGCAAACATGAGGCAGATGGATCAGGCATTAGCTAGGGACAGCTAAAGCTTAATGTATGCCAATCAAAGTTAAAACAGTGCTATACTTTAACATTTCAGATGACCTTGCATTCTGAGAAACGTGCCTGTTCACTTTACGTTCAGTTACTTAAGTGTCAGATGAGATGATTGATACCAGCCTCATTTCTGTGGTAAACATGAAGCTGCAGCCAGCAGCCAGTTAGCTTAGCTTAGCACACAGATAGGAAAAAGATGGAAAAAAATAGTCTGCTTCTGTCTAAAGCAGTTCCCCTAAAGCTCACTAATGACTATGTTATATCCCGCTTGTTTAATCCATACACAAGTCAAACTGTAAAAATGGAAGTTTTTCAGGGAGTTTATGCTGAACTATTTTCCGGTAGCAGTGACTTCCTGGTTCAGTTTTATATTTATGGTACAGGCATTAGAATGTTATTGTTCTCATGTAACGATAAGCATGTAAACAAATAAGCATATTTCCCCAACAGTTTCTTTAGGGGAAAAGCAAAAGGCGCGTTGCTCTGATCTGACAAAGAGGAAATGTCAAGGTGGCACAGAGCTCTGACCGGTGTGTGTGGTCCACTTTTATGTGTACTGTGTTTTTTGTTCTGGAATCCACTTTCATGTTTAATTTGTTTAGATATTTCCTCTTTGCGCTGGCTGGGAAGTGTGCTATCAGAGTGTAGACGCCACATGATGCTAGGGATCTTCATGTGACAGAATTTCAACAAGATCAAAGCACTTCGAAGAAAATGTTGCAATGATCTGCCTAGCATGTAAATTTGGAGGATTATAGAAATGGCTGCAGACACAGGGGGCTTTTGTTTCTTAGACAGAGTGGAGGGTGTCATATGTTCAGACTGAGAGAGAGAGAGCACAAGCAACCATGTGAGGTGCCTTGTACGCACTGCATGAGCGTGCCATGTGACATAAATCACCAGTGTCAGGTGTCTGACTGCGGGACTCCGTGAGATGCAGAACATGAACGAACATCTGTCCAACCGAGCCGGACGAGCTTTTGACCGTCAGTAACAACACATGCTGCCAACACTTAACTTCACATTGTGCTTTATGACTTGGTGTGTTAAGACCGTCCAGCCTTTCTTGTCCACCCCCTTAAAACTTTTCCCCCAAAATTCTCTCCAGCAAAGTCCACCCCCTCAGTTCATATGCCAGCCATATGTCACGAACTGTCATAATTCAAAACGTCTACAGATGTTTAAAGGAATAATCAAACACTGCCCTAAATCAGGCAAACGTGTGTGATAAAGAGTCCAGGCTGTTAAATGATTAGGCATCAGAAACCATACCTATCACACGCTGTTTGAGGGTGCAGTATGTGTGATTTAGTGCGAAGATCACTGTGACAACAGCAGCAATTCAGCCATAGATTTAAAAAGGATCTTTAAGAGATTGTGTGCTGTTTTTGAGCCTACATCTCAGTTGTTTACACAGCCAGCTGGAATGCAGAGTTGTGAATATGTTGTCAGAGGTCATGAGGTTTGCAGAGCAGCGAGTTCAGCTCTATATTTACGGGAGGGATTTAAAACACTGTAGAATGCAAGTCATCTGACCTAATTAGGCTGGTAGGGGTTGCTAAGGATGAGGTTTCACTCCCGGCGCTGCTGCATGCATGTCTGAACTGTCTAACTCCAGTCTGACAGCATATACAGCCATTACAGTATTACCAAAGTTACTGTTACAAATTAGGATTTAGTTTTACTTCCATTTCCTTTTCCATATCATGATTTGACTTGTTTGTTTGAGTAAAATGTGAGAGGTTAGTTCATGTCCAAAAATTTTTTTTAAAAAAAGGACAAGATCTTACTGAACTGAGGCTCATGCATTTCAATTTGGTGTATTTTATTTTGCATTGTGTTCAAATGTTAAGAATTATTTGTAACATTAAATACAGCTGAGGCCTAAAGAAATGTAATTTCACCAGCAGTTGTTGTTCATTATGTAATGATAGTTTCTACAATTAAACTCTGAATTTTATGAAATAAATATCAAGATTGGATTTTAATCAATACACTATCAATACTATCTGTGCTGTGTGTATATTGGCTAAACTAGCACAGTTGCTGAGAGTAGCAAATGATAGTTGCTATTGACAATTATAGTAGATAAGAGAGTGTTAACACTGTTGATAAGCCCAGCTTGGTGAGTGTTAGATGTTTTAATGTTCTAGTTATTATGATTTAGCACTGAGTTGAATTAGTGACATTACAGTTTGTTAAAGTTATATTCAGCCAGGTGATACTACAATGAATATTAGTGCTGAACAGACTTATCTTTACCAAGTCCTCTGAAAATTTATTGTCTCTGGAGTGGAAGCGTGCTCCAAGGGTGTGTTTCAGCAAAGAAAAGGAAATGTACACTTGAGATTAGGGCTCATTCTGCAAAACAGCGGTGTGGCTTGGCAAGTGTGTGTTTGATTTACAGAGCTGCTCTACATCTCCCATTCTACCTCTCTGTCTTTATTCCACAGCAGAGATCTTTAGCCCAGCCGCCTAGGTCTAAACCTGAAAGTGCAGAGACCTGAGTCTCCCAGCAGCTGTCGTTAGTGGTGAATGTCACATGCGGCTGCCAAGTCACGCCAAATAGACCCCATCTACTATGGCAGCTCTCATATTTCACTGGCTCTCTCTCTGGGAATAACAAAAACACAGTGAGAGTCCAATGCATTAAACTTTGTTACAGTAGTGTTGAGAAGACAAAACCTCATGCTACTGGAGGAGACAGGGATAAATATGCATAATAGCTATGATTTGTAGCTCATTTTTTAAAGATTCTGGAATGGACAAGAAGATATATTAGCAAGTCAGTGGACAATCTGAAACAAGTTGTATACTCTTGCATTTGGTAAAATCATGCTATACTAAGAACAAGGCTCTTCATTGTTAAAATAAGGCTGTACTGTCATGTGCATTAACTGCTGCCCTTTACTGACTCTTGTGCAAACTGTGTCCATTGTTTTACAACACTGATCACACTGTGTCCAAAAGTCCATCCTTGCCCCCAGGCCTCAAAGCACTAAACTTACTGACCACCTATAAATCCCAACAAATACATAGCTCCATAAGCAGTAACTGTGGGCAATGACTGTCTAGATTTCTACAATGGCACTTAGCAGCCAGGTTCATAAATACACAGACTAGATGATAGACTGAACAGGAGGGAAGTAGATGAGTAGGAGATAGAAGTACAGAGGAACCTGTAGTGTAATTACAGGGTGGGGGACTGTAGGTAAGGCTGTGGGAGAGAGAGGGAAACCAAACAACAGCATATAGAGACAAAGAAACTGACATCTGGAGGGAAATGAAGCTTTGTTGGGAATCCAGTTCAAGCCAAGCAAGTTGAGTTATATCATAAACTGAAAACAGAGCGCTCATTTCCCTGGTGGACATTAGCTACTAGAAAGAAAACCAAAATAGATCAAAGCATTGTAACTTCCAGCAGGCATCCCCACTAAAGCCACTACAACGCTGTGCCTCTGGTTTAGTTTAGTGCTCTACTTCCGGAGCAAAAATAGACCTTCCCTATGAATCTAATAAATAATGAAGAGACTGCAGCCAGTGTCTTAAAGCATGCACATTCAAAGTTGGACTTAGGCTACAACATTGCGTAATTGGTGTGAGTGTTTGTATGTTTGTACGCGTACAGGCGCGCACACACTCAGCTGGGATCTCTGGCTTTGTTCTGGGTTTGCAAAGATTTTTTTTTTTTTTTTGTCAGTGTGGGTGTATCCAACTGTGACAAGCTGCTTGGCTCCATTCGGTCCTTTGTAAACCCTGGAGTGTCCCGTAGGAACGGAGCTGCACTGAGAGCAGCTTAGCACCAGTGTTCACCTCTTGACCTTAAGTTACTGATTTACAGACTGCACTGAGGGCCAGACAAAACAAAGGAGTAGTCACATGGGGTTGGGAAGTGTTATTCAGCCGCTTATCTCATTGTTGTGTTTGCAAGGAACGGATGCTTTATGTGGGACAGAGAGCAAGAAATGGTGGGAGCATTGGTTTATTTCTTAATATGATGTTCCCATAGAGAATTTAGAGTCCACTGAAAAAAAAATAAAAATAAAACAAACAAACAAAAAAAAAAACTACAGGTTTGAATTTCCTGATTTGTCCCAGTTGTGTGTTCTTCAGTGTATATTAATGATATATAAAACATATCTCTGTGCAGCTGTTTCTTAAAGTATTTTTAGTTAATATTTAAGCAGGAATTAAAAATCCAGGGAGATAATATTGGCAAATGAAAAATTTGTTGGCATATTGTTGAATGAGACTATTAAATTAAACTGTAACTCTATGATTGATCATAATCACCTCATCTCAACAAATGACACAGAAACCAATGCTCATTCAAACAGCACATTATAAAATTAGCAGATCTGCCACGGATGAGGACTAGATGCCTTCTGGATGCAAAGATCATTTGCCATTCATCCAGTGGAACCGCACACATCTCACAACCCCCGCATGGTTTCTGCGATATACTCATTTGTCAAAATAACACATTTCAGTTTTAATAACTTTGACATAATCATAAGGGGGCTGTGTTGTCACTTGTGATTAGCATGCTGCTGCTGGTGGTATCCTGCTGTGGCATTTTACATCCGTCTGTGTCTGACAGCAGCAAGAAGAAGATTAGTTCTGCAACTTGTTGCTTGAGAAGCTCATGAGACTTTCCATCTTCAGGTTTCAGCACTGTCTCAATGTAACTTACAAATGAACAGTTTTATTCATAGGGTTTATAGTTTAAACTGGTCTATTTTATAAGCGTCATTTTGAGTTGCTAGACTACAGTGCATGGTCTATATCTGAAGGACCATACCATAGATTCATGGTCCCTAGAATATATATATATATAGAATCTGTGTGATTCTCATTACCACTATGTTTAATGGTAGAGGCACAGCTTACGCCAGCTGTGTTTCCCACTGTGTTGAGGTTTCGAAATGTATCTTTTCTTCAGTGTTGTGACAACCCTTCAAATTGCATAGGATAATGGCAAAAATGAATTTTCATCATGCTAACGAGGCAGTTTTTCTAAAAAAAGAAAGAAAGAAAGAAAAAAAAAAAAGCTGATGTTTGGGATGCAAGATGCCCATCCTTCACCCAACACAGACGAAAAGACACCTTTCAGGCTCTTTTCTCCAGCCATTGACCTGAGAGCTGTCTTTGTTTTCAATGTGCTGCTTCCCTCTTCCACCTGCTAACAGGCAGCTGGCTCCTCTGTTGTGACAACGGTGGGAGCTTCCAGACACCCTTGTAACAGCTTGGCTCGTTAGTGGGAGATTTAGCACTCCAACTTTGGGGGTCTGGAAGGCTGCTAATGTCCTGGAGGGGTGATTGACACGGGGAAGGAGATCATTATGTCGACCAGCTCGCCTGCCCGGGCAGAGCTCGGCCTGACAGTTCTCTGTGCTGGGTCCAGACGGTCGACTGGGCTACAATTACAGAAAAGTGACTTTTTTTTTTTTTGGCCTCATTCATGGTCCACTTGACCAGGTTGGACATTGTTGTTAAGGAAAAGCAGGAACCTGATTATAAGTACTGTCCCCGAAAGTGCACAGTATCTTGAAGTCTTGAATTACTTTATGAAAACTTTTTGAAAGGCAGTCAAAATAACTTTTTGGTCGAAAGACTGAAGCTGTCACTCACAATTCATGTCATCTGGAGCTGCAGGTGCTCTATTTAAAGACCATAAAAGAAAGTAGCCCAGTCTACAGTCACCCCAGAGATAAAATATTTCTCATATGTGTAGTTTAATATATTAAATAGATATTTTTCTATCCTACATTACCTATCTACACCGTCTAATCCATGTCAATCCACTCATATTTTAGAGGTTTCCATGAATTGCAAAGCCTTACTGACTCTAACCTTTGTTTACTGTCCTTATTGAGTGAAACAATGTGATGTGAACATGATTAATAGTGAATTTCTCTTTAAAAGGCCATGCATTTTGTGGTTGAAATGGATACTGGACATGCACAAACATTTTTCAAAATAGGTTATCAGGTTTTGGTTGAAACACGTCTTTTGAAGACGACAGCTCTCTTGCCAGAATCATAAGCAGCTGTAACTGGTTCCAGATGTGATAATCAGGCTCAGTGATGGAGAGCGATTATGCCAAATGAAACATGCCATAGTACCTCAAATATTTAGCAATTTTTTTTCTGTCCTTTCCCCCCCAAACATCAGTCAGTGCCTATAGTGAGCCTATAGTAGGTTTACATTAACAGGAGGGCTTTTGTGGGAATCTGAAGCTGGATCCAATTATGTTTTCAAAGGTTGTATAGCATATTTTTCTGAACTTGACCATAGCAGCCAGCAGTTGTGACCCAAGGCCTCACTCAGGGCTCCAATGACATTATTTACTTTTTAAGTACACACAGAGTGTTTAGCTGACTTAAGTTTCTAAAACCATAAATCTGAAAAACTTACAGTCATAACCACTTCCTTAGATAATATGAGTATATTGGCCAAAGTTGTGTAGATCCATGAAAAAAAAAAAAACTTTTTAAAACTTACTGGACCCTAAAATTCCTAGATGAACATATTTTCCTTTACTGCTATTTACTGGAAAACATGCTGTGCCAAAACATTTACAAACAACTAAATGTAACTGTCCTATTTATGACAAATGACTTACATCTGCTGTATGTAACTAAGTAACTTTAAAGTCATGTAACACCTTTAACACTTGTCACCATCAATTAACATTATATAGCCTGATCACAGAGATTTGAAAATTAACAAGTAATGTCAATGTGGAATTTTTAGGTAGCTTGGGTTTATAAATTCATTAGGATCTTATTATTATCTCTATTCCATTTGTAAAATGTCTTGGATGAGGTTAAATATGGGCAATGAAGTCATCATTTTATTGTAAATTGTGAAAATGAAGGCTGTTAATGACATATGTTGACTTAAAAGTATAAAATGTTGGAATCAGACTGTTGGATTTCGCATTATACTATACTCACAAAGGGTCATATAGAAACCCAGCCAAACTTGAAATATTCAAAGTAGAAGGTGGTTGTGATACTGTAGGGTGCTTGTATGTTGGCGAACAAGCCACTAATTAAAGTCAGGAAAATGCATCTCTTGTCTTTAGCATATGTAGGAAAATAATGCTCAAGGACAAACACAGGATGTTTGAAAAGATGGCAGCCCATTCTGCATTTGATCCTGATTAAAAACTAAATTGAAAATCTCTAAAGTCAAAACCTGGTAAATAAACTTAAACAGGACACAGGTAGACATGTATGCAAGACACAGATGTAACTATAGGAGGAGGACAAACAGGTTTGTGATATATCCTCTATGGCAATGTCAGAACTCCCTTCATCTCTTCCTCAGATTCTCTCCTCTGTCAGTCAGCTTTAATGCCCAACACTTTTACTTTAATACTTAACACTGAGTCTGGGCGCCTCTTGGTGCTCCTCAGCTGCCCATTCCTTTAGCATCTGCAGGAGAGTTGCTCATAATTATGATGGATTAGACTGCGGCTCTTTGTGCCTGCATGCTGCAATTGTTTTGCAGATGCTGCGGATGTGACATGCATTAATAATGGAGGGTGGCAGACAGAAATCAATATTCTACTGGAATCACTAGAATCTATTTGCTTTTGGCAGAGAGAGAGCACAGGGAAAACAAGATGAAACCATAAGCTGAGCTTGCTGCTTAACCTTCTGTAGTGATCCTATTCGCCACACATCACATTTATTACTTATTTATACTACTTTGTCACAAGACCTACAGCTCCAAAATTATTCCAGTTTTATTCACCTTCACTGCACTTTTTAAGGTCCAAAAATAGTGATGTGTCATGTATTAAATGCTCAGCTAAAACTAGACAGAAAAACTAAGTTAGATTGCTATGTGAAATATTCACCCACAAACCCTCATTTTTTACTTTTTTTTTATTTTTTTGGGGGGGGGTGTATTTGGAACCAACTCCACCTACATTTAATTATATGACATTAATTTGGCAGACATTTTTGTGGAGCTGAAAAAACATTAAGCCAAGAACTTTATCAGGATGATTAAATCAGTGTGGGAAACATCTGTGGGGGTGAGTTTAGATTCTGTACTCATTTTAACTTCATGACACAGACCTTTCAATGCTAGAGTTTAGCCCCAATAACAAAGGCCTCAAACTTGAGAGCCGAGGTGTATTTGCATATTTGACATTACAATGTGGCAAGGGTGAGGAACACGGCGACTGAACAGCTGACGAGCAGCCAACTCCTCCTCCTCCCATCTACCATCTGGGACATTAACCTTGCATCCTACTGCCTTCAATCAACTAGACTTATGTTTTGTTGAATATATTCAGTCTTTTGGTACAATAACTAATGAACCAAATCCAGAAAAGGTTTTTCATTAAAATTTCACTTTATATCGCAAGTTACTTGAAACATGTGCAAAGAAATATTCCAAACACCTCTGCCCTGGATCGTGCATTTTAAATGGAGCATTCCTCTATCCTTTTTTCCTTCTCTTAGAACAGTTCCTGGTGCTTCTATTTAAAATTATTGCTAGTCTCTACTGATGTTTAGAGAGCAATGAAACTGGATGTACATACATTATGATATACAAACTGAACACCATCTGGTTGATGGACATTTTTGCAACCAAATGGTTTTATTTTAAATAGCGGAGTCACAGCTCTTTCCTGTTCTGTAACCTGCGCAACAGTTGTATGGGTGACAGTCAGCATTTGGACTGCTGTAGCATTTTTAAAGTTACTATCCATGTACAATAAATAACAGGAAATCACAGCTTTCAGTTTGAAAGGAAGCACACCTATTGTGTTACAGTTCAGACACTGGGCACTGAAAATGTGACCACAAAACATGGTGTACCATTCACAATACACTTTGTTAAGCTGTGTATGTTAAATTCAGAATGGTGACTCACAGTCCTCTGTCAGCCAAAATAGCCCCATGATAACCTAGTCTGTGCTCTGATCTCCTTCCTCACTTTCTACTTGCTATCTGTTGGTCTTCAGGAGGTTGCAGGATGAGGTCAGGGTGAATTTAATTCCATGATATGATCGCGTCACCAGCTGATACACCTTCAATGCCAAGTGTAAACACATTACTCTGCTGACCTTCTCCTCTCTAAGGCCATATTCAGATTTGAAATAAAGTGTTTGTTAGCAGAGAGAGAATTGGTATAGATGGTGTTAAAGGACTAAAAAGGATCTGGTTCACTATTGATGTTGGAAGTAAATTAAAACTTGTTTGGCACAGAAAAAATTACTTCATTACAATGTCCAGACCCCAATGCATCTTCAATGCACAGGGCCACAACCACGCAAAGTATATTTTGTACCCATAGTATAAATGTATTTGAAAACATAACTCTGCCTAAAGAATTATGTAACCTAATATCTGTCTCCCACATTCTGCCTTGCAGGACGGACAGAGGGCAGCCCTGTGGATGGACTCTGAGCAGGCCAGATGGAAACAGAACAGGCCAGACATGAGACGGAAGAAAGTCTGATATTAGCACAATTTGGCACATCTCACAACATCTCTCACAAATTGCAGAATGGAGGCCAGTCTTCAGAGGGAGATTCTCTGCAGATCACTGGAGATACGAACTGGAACCATTACAAGCCCAGCACAGGTGCCAACTCCATGAAGAGACACAGGGAGAACTGCAACAGCCCTGCTTCAGGACAAGGGCTATTTGATCAAGGAGCCTACATGATGAATGGAGAATTAATGAATGGAGAGTTGAAGCAGTCCTTACTGGTCCACCAGTCCAAAAAACTTAAAATAGATTCTGAGATGAAAGGAAATGATGACATGAGCTCTAGTTTGGTGGACAACTTTCCCGAGTTGACAAAAGCAACAGAATTTGAATGCAATGTCCCACAGACAGAGATTAAGTTAGACAAGAGGAACTGTAATTTTCCAAATGGTGATATTTTTTGTATACCAAGGAATAAACAAGTTTCAATTCCAAATGGTGCTCTTTCACCCCCCTCAACAATAGAAAGCACTCCGGGTGATCTTTTAGAGAAAACTTTGTCTCAGTACTATCCTGAGCAAGTGTCAATTGCACCACAAACATCTGGGTCGCAACTAGATGCCGTCAATGGTTCACTGGCAAATAAGCTGCCCAGTGAAGGTGCTCAACCTCCCTCTTTAACCTCAGGATTGCCCAGTTCAGCTCAGATGCCTGACTCACAGCAACAGCTGCCTGGGGCATCTGGCAATGCTGAAGGGGGCAAAAATTACAACTCTGTCAACTATGTAGTGAATGGATACTCCAACAATTTTGGAGCAGACCACCAGCAGCAACAACAACAGCATCGGCAGCAGCAGCCACCTCCTTACTCTGGTCAAGAGCTATCTCTGGGGCAGCTGCCCGGTATGATCTCACCTACAAGTAATGCCAGTAGCTCACAACATCAAAATGGCCCACAGTGTTATACAGATGAGACAAATTCTCAAGGTATATATGTGAAAGCCAACCAGGAGTTTAACCAGAACTCTTTTATGGAGCACAGTGCTCCTCTACAGGCAGCAGAGGCAGGTGGATATGGAGCCTTTCCCAACTCTGGGATACAGAAGATGGGGCAAACTGAGAGACCTGGGCCTGGTCAGCATCAGCACCACAGCACTGACGGGGGCCATCAGTATGGGATTCAACCCCAGAACTTTAAACAAAATGCTGGGAAGCCACATGGAGCTGACAATATGGGACCCATGGGGTCCAGTCTCCAGCAGCCATGTCACACTGGGTTGGAAAATGGGATGGAGAGTACAACTCAGCAGAGAGCCAACTTATCATGTTCGACTCCCCACCAGAGAGGCTGGATTGAGCTGAACTCCTCACATTCCCAGCAGCAGCCAGGAAGTGGCCCATCATCTCAGGCACAAGAACAGGACATGTGGAGGGGCCTCTCTAAGCCTCAGTCAGAGCAGCAGGCAGCTAACCACCAGGTTCACGGCCAGATGTTAGAGCCAAACCCGGCGCAAAGATTCCAGACACAGGGAGTCTTCACAGATAGCAGCCAGGGGTCTAACAGCTTCCAGCAGCAACAGCAGGACTGCCTCCCAGCCCAAACACACTGTGTTTCAGCCCAGCACAACACTGCCCCTGAGTGGCAGCAATCAAATTCAAAAGCATCTCAAATGCAGCAGTCTCTACCCCAGAAAATGTCTGAGCAGCGTAACTTCCCCCCAAATCAGCAGGCAGATGGCCATTACCACACCCAGATGCAGTCTGAGCACTTATGTGAAGATCCTGACCTGCAGGATATACTGTCACCTGGGTTTTTACCAACACAGCAACAACAGCACTGTCTTCAGCGTCCACTGTCCCACCCACCACAGTATGAAGGGCAGCAACTCAAATCTCCCAATTACAGACCTCACAGTCAGCCTCCACCAGGTCTGCAGCAGCTTCAACCCAACCAGCCTCTCAAAAATATTTCAGCCCAGTCCAACAACCAACACATCCAACACAATGACCAGACAACATTCAGCTACAATAACTCAACAGAAATGCAACAATTACAACAACATCAAAGGCAGTATCCACCGAACTCAGGCAGCAGCAACCTCAAGCAATTTCAACCACAGCGGCCTAACAACCACTGCCACCAGCCCAACCACACGGACTTCCCCCAGACCTCTACACAGTCACAACCTCACTTATCACAAGGTGCGTTAAACCAACAAGTATCAACACAGATGTATCCTAAAGCTGAACAACAGCTGAAGACATCATGCACTCAGTTCCAAAGGGGACCTCGACTACCTCTGGGACCTACAAGTCCCCAAGGAGACTTTCAGAGGCATGCAGCCCTGCGTATGCACCTGTTACAAAGGCAGGAGCGTCAGGGCCCTCCTCATCCTCCTCAGAGCACTAGTGACCCCAAACATGGCCTGAGAGCTGTGAAAGTGGAAAACGGACCCAGATTCGAGCTGCCTGGTCCACAGCAGCAGGAGCAGCAGTTACAGATGCGAGAGGCAGGCATAGGTGGAATGCAAGTCAAGCAAGAGAATCAACAATCCCTGTGTGTGCAAAGCAAGAGGCAGGGAAGCATCTTGGCCACTATGGAACAAAGCCTGAGGCAGTACCAGCTTTCACCTGTGTTCGAGAAGAAATCCCTTGTCATCAATTCAGCAAATAAAGTCAAGGTGGAATCTTCTGGGCCTGTCACGATCCTGTCAACCAACACTGACCTGAGTGGAATGGAGTCATCTGCAGCTGCTTCAAACACTGTAGTCCTAAAGAAACCACCTGATTCCACCCCTAAAAAGGAGCATCTCTTACAAAGCTTCATGGACTCTCCTATGAAGCTACTGGATACCCCTATAAAGAATCTACTGGACACCCCCATGAAGACACAATATGACATTGCATCCTGTCACTGTGTTGGTAAGTCTCATGATGTTGGTTCTGAAACATGAATGATCAGTTAGTGTGTAAATATTAATGCATGTTCTTTTATGATATTTAGAACAAATCAGTGAGAAGGATGAAGGCCCATACTACACTCATCTGGGGTCAGCACCTAGTGTTCCTGCTATACGTGAGATGATGGAGAAAAGGTTAACCTCAAATCTGACCTCTTGAAAAATACTGTAAATGTGGACCATGTTACATAACCAGTGTGTACTACTGTACTTCAATGCCTCTTTTCTGCTTTGAAGGTCTGGCCTAACTGGTCATGCCATCAGGATTGAGAAAGTAATATACACCGGCAAGGAAGGAAAAAGTACACAGGGGTGCCCCATAGCCAAATGGGTAAGAACCATTCCTGTTTATTTCATTGAGATGTAGATAAATCAGTTGCCTTTGTATTTGCCTCAAATATCTGCATGTGCTCAAGTTCTACTGTGTTGTAATGTTTCAGGTGATTCGTCGATCCAGCGTAGAAGAAAAGCTACTGGTGCTGGTGCGGGAACGTAATGGTCACTCATGTGACACTGCCTGCATCATTGTAGTAATCCTGGTCTGGGAGGGCATCCTGCCCAGCCTGGCTGACCGCCTCTACCTCGAGCTAAGTGAAACTCTAACAAAGCATGGAGCCCTCACCCAGAGACGCTGTGCTCTCAATGAGGAGTAAGTGCTAGATAACTCAAATCTTTTTATATTTATAAACACACATACATACATGTGTGTCTGTCTGCAAACACTGCAGAAAATTAAGCTAGCAATGTTTGGTTCTTAGTTCTTATTTTATATACATGGAGAGTCAAAGGGAACCATTTCCCAATTTGATCCTCAGACATCAGTTGATGGCTACAACTGAATTAACCTGGACAAAAATGACACATTTCGATTTCTTTAAAATTTCGATTTCTTTCCTTCCCCTTCAGGAGGACATGTGCATGCCAGGGGTTAGATCCTGAAGCCTGTGGAGCATCTTTCTCCTTTGGCTGCTCTTGGAGCATGTACTATAATGGCTGCAAGTTTGCCCGGAGCAAAATCCCAAGAAAATTCAAGCTGCTGGGAGATGATGTGAAAGAGGTATGTCATGTAGATTTACCATATTAATCAAAGTGTACAAAATGGTTACATAAATATAAAATGTTAATTAAAGTGTTTTACTACTACCAATTTTTGCTTTTCAGGAAGAGAAACTGGATCAAAACTTCCAAAATTTGGCAACCTTATTGGCGCCCTTGTATAAAACTATGGCACCTGAAGCTTATGGAAACCAGGTGAGTATATGTGGACATTGTACAGACTACTTGTCCATTCAAATCCACATCTTAATAATTTATTAAAATCACAAAATATAGAATGTGCTGTTTCTTTCTTTTTCTTGGTTTTAAAACACATGTACACATAAATAACATGTAAGTGATACAACTTAAATACCAACAATAACTCAATCCTTACAATGTGATTGAGTATTTCTGAAAATAACTACATGATAAAGAAGTTTAGTATAGATTTCCCATCTTTATTGTTTAGTGACTTTCAGAAACTTTTATTATTAAAACGTACCTCCCATTGTTGTTGGACACAGGTGGAACATGAGCACAGGGCAACAGACTGTCGTTTGGGGCTCAAGGAGGGCCGTCCCTTCTCTGGGGTCACCGCTTGCTTGGACTTCTGTGCCCACGCTCACAGGGACCTCCACAACATGCAGGGGGGCAGTACTGTGGTAAGTAGACCCTGGGAAACGTATATCTTTCCAAGTCCCATCAAAGCATGGCTTTAGAGCAGATGTTTGAATAACTTTCCCAACAAAAAGGTATTTAACTCATCCTGTTTTTCCAGGTGTGTACATTAACAAGGGAGGATAACCGAGAGATTGGAAAGATACCAGAGGATGAGCAGCTCCATGTCCTGCCTCTTTATAAGACTTCCAACACTGATGAATTTGGCAGTGAGGAGGGTCAGCAAGAGAAAATCAAGTCAGGAGCCATCCAAGTCCTCAGTGCCTTCCGCCGCCAGGTGCGCATGCTTGCAGAGCCCGCCAAGTCTTGCCGGCAAAAGAAGCTGGATGCTAAGAAGGCAGCTGCCAACAAGAATGCTATGCTGGACAGCTCTAATGATAAGGCAGAGAAGGCCCTCCTGGCTAAGTCAAAAGCTGGCACTTACGAGAATACCACTCACAGCACTCCTATGGCAGGTAAGCTGACATTTATTCTAACACATTTTATACATTGTTTCTTTTTGTCTTTTTGTATCGTATAATCAATATAATAAACTAACACTGAAAAACCCAATGAATTGACAAAAAATGAGACATAATTTAAAATTCATGGAAAGTTTCTTGCTAGTGTTTAGGCTTTTATCTTTTGGGTGTTTTGTTTTCTAGGGCCTATTCCAGGTGCTGCAGGAGCAAACCTACAGCCAGGTCAGCCAACACACCACCTAGGGGCGCATCTACTACAGCAACAACAGCACCAGAGTATTCTTCCCCCTTATCCTGGCTCAACAAACGCAGCCAGCTATCCCAGGTTCCCTAACCACCCAGGTTCTTTTCCAAGCACTTCCAAACCAGGCAGCATGTATCCCCCTCAGCCACCAACACCAGCCAGCCCTTATCCCTCCCCACTCCATGTACCAAACTCTTACATTAATGGATCAAATCGTCCATACCCAGGTTATCAGTGTAATGGAGGAATGCCCCTTGACAATTACCATCCATACTATGCTTCAAACCCAAAACACCTGGACATGTATCGTCAACAGCGGCCAGCGCTTTACTCAGAGCAGCAGTACGGTGTACATCAACGTTTTGAGGTCAATTATCCGCCAAGATACGGTGAACCTGGTTTACAGGTCAATGGTTACAATGCCTGCAACATGAGGCCAGTTCACCCCATGAGACCTTACACCCCTTATGGTCCTAATGGAGCCTCAGAATCCCAGTTTATGGATCCTCTCTCAAGGGCTCCTTCAGCCCATGGAGGTCTAAACTACCCAGCTGCTGTGAGCAAAGGCAATCAGTTTGGAGGATACCCAAATCCATACCTCTCTCGGAGCCCTCAAATCGTACCCCCAGGCCAACATCCTTTCCATATGCAAATCAAGACAGAGATGGGCATGCCTGGCCCACAGATGCTTTCTTCTCAGTTAAGTGGTGGGTGTTTAAATCCTGAGACACAGTCAGGGTTAGGTCTGCCTAATGGAAACCTCATGAGCTCTGGTATTAAGCAAGAGCCTGGAACACCACAGACACCCACAACACCGCAAAAGCCAGAGATGTGGTCAGACAATGAGCACAACTTCTTGGATCCTGATATTGGTGGGGTGGCAGTGGCGCCCAGCCACGGCTCAGTCCTCATTGAGTGTGCGAAACGGGAGCTCCACGCCACAACGCCCCTTAAAAATCCGGACCGCAACCATCCAACACGCATCTCCTTGGTCTTCTACCAGCACAAAAATATGAATGAGGCCAAGCACGGTTTGGCACTATGGGAAGCCAAGATGGCAGAGAAGGCTCGAGAGAAGGAGGAAGATGCAGAGAGGAATGGTGGCGAGGGGACACCCAGCAAGGGCAGCAAGAAGGGGGTGAAGCGGGAGCATCTGGACTCATCAGAAACCACCGGGGAGCCTCCTTACAAGCGTTTTATCCAGGCACTACTGGAGGGGTCCTTGTCGTGCACAACGAACACCTATGTCAGTACATCTCCATACGCCTTCACCAAGGTCACAGGGCCTTACAGTAAGTTTGTGTAAAAAAACTCATGATGAAGGAAATGGAAGGTGCTTTATTTATGACAAAGACCACAGGCACCACTGGCCTCATCTAAACACTCCTTCCTATCCCTAAGGTTAACAACAGCGTTGCATAAAAAAGGAACCTGTGATCAGATGAGAAAGAAATCACTTTTCACATCAGGTCTTTCACCTCTTTAACAATCAAGCTTTACTAGTTGACCCTACCAAGGATGTATTTATGTTTGTTTGGCAACTGTTGCAAGATACACACTGTCAAATCTCTGGTGCTTTTAGTCTGATACATAAGGACCTATTTTTACTGGAAACAAAGTTTCATTTTTGGTGGCTTTATTTTTCTTACAAAAAATTTGGAGATATAATCTTGGCATAAAACACTGACTTTGTAAATGATAACATTCACGGTGCTAAAGTGTGTGCTATTTACCATTCTTTTTTTTTATTATTCAAATGCCTTCACACTATAACAATAACACACTCTACAGTGACACTCAATGACTCATGTCAACCGGACACTGAAAATATTATCCCACGGTCAAATCATCAGCATCATAATGGTTTTTGGCAAGTCAGTGTTTCTTAGAGCACTTTTTGATAATAACAGTTAAATGTTTTGGTAATAGAAAATATGGTTATACTGTATCACTGCATTGACAGTAATTAATTTCCTAGCACCACTAAACTTAAATTGATGAATTTATAACAGGGGGTTGTATGAGCAATCCACAAAACAGTTTTGAGTTCATGCAAAAAGATTTTTTTAAAACTATCATTGTGTTGGTGCTTCTCTCACTTTCCTATGTCATTTATACTGTACATCGAGCCATTCTAATGGTGCATTTGAAACATTTTGAGGAGAAAAAAAATCTACGTTTGTTTTATTTTAGTTTCTCCCAGGTTTACTACATTGTCAGCGACTGTTTTTAATGTTCCTTACTGTAGGTTCATTGAACAAACCTGGATTGTGAATATTTCATGTAGTTTTATGTCTGTTGTGCTTAGTAAATGTGCTTTTTATACACTGAGGAACACGAAACAGGGTAAGCTCAGTGTCAGTTTCAGAGGGCAGCTGGCTTGCTGTGGGGTCTTTAATTATTGTAATCTAACTGTAAGATAAACAGGTGAGATTTGTACAGTAAATTAATTTCCCTTTTTGGAATTACTGTTATAGATTTTGTGTTGTAAAGAATGCTAACAGCCTATTTCATTGTATTTCTTTGGGTTTCAACTGATTTTATTTCATAAGGTGCTATTCAACCTACTAGAAACAAACAATGTGAGACTCTTTGGGCAGTGAGAAGGCTTTTAAATAATGTACAGTACAAACCTGTCATATACCTCAAAACTAGTTTGGCAATAGGATTATAACATATTTTTCTTTCTTTCTTTGTATATTACTTTCAAAATGTTGATAACAGTTAAACTTCAGGCCACCAAAAGGCATAAAAGTTCATTTCTTACTTTCTTATCAATCCGCTAGAAAGTATTACTTGAACTTGAATCTTTGATGTTACTGTAAAATCAGGGACATTTTCAACTAATTCTGTGTACATCTTCATTGCCTGTATCCATCTTGTCATTTTCTCATTCAGGGACTTGCCATTGTATCCTGAATCCCAACGTGACTCTCATCTACTCAACTTCACACGGACAAAAATTATTTTGTGAGGAAACAGATACTTTCCTGCAATTCTTTACTTATATTTTAGCTGGTAGGATGGTGGTAATCTTTTAAAAGTAATTTGAACATATATGCACTGAGTTGATTAAAGGGAAAGTATGATATTGACTAAGTAAAAAGCAATGTATTTGCTTTTTCTATGAGGCAAGACCAGGGCAGTGATTAACGTAGTTGCACATCTTTGTGCCCGTGTATAGCTAAATTTATTTATAACCACTAAGCAATTGTATAATGATTTTTCTCCCGTCTATCTGATTTAATTGATGCGATATATAATGGAATGACTGTCATGTTATAGTAACAACTCACCCCACTCTTCAGCATATTCATTTTCTGAAAGCACTTCATTTCTTTTTCAGGAAAAAATATGTAATAAAGAATCGCAAAACATTTTATTTAAACAGATTGTAAATGTGTTTAAAAAAATAATAAATTATGTCACATTGTACATACCAAGAATTTGTATTGCAGGAATACAACTCATTCTTTGATGTTGATGTAGGTTCTTCTTGTTGTCAAACTGACCCACAGCTCCTCTATCAGCAATCCTCATCATATCTTAAAATATCCCTTTGACTCTTTCAGGTTTAGGACATGATCATGGTTAGATTATCCAGGAAGTCTTTGTAAATATTACGCTCACTGTCACAGCAATGTTTACAGTTATAGTATCCTGTTAGCTCAGACTTTAGAAGTTCTAGTTTTTTTTTAACTGTTCCAGTTTTGTAAAAATAAATCTACGTTAAAAAAAAAAATTTGAATTTCGTTGTACAGGACCCAGCTACAGTAGCAGGTTGTGGTTGAGAAAGCCGAGGTGTCTAAGATATAGCGGGTTACAAGCATAGCCATACTTGAAGATGCTTCAGAGTGCTTCTGAGTGAGTCAACATTACTTGAATGACTTTCTGGGCTTAACTAGTGCACTACATGTGCTCAGCTCAAAGGTTAAGCTAGCAGTTGATACACACTTGGTTTTTTTGCAGTTAGACACTAAAGGTATAAAAAAATGTGCAACTTTTTGCCTGTCATTTTATTTTTTAAGGCTTTCCTAGTTCTCCTGAAGTTTGGTATGCTACAAAAAATGGAATTAAGGATGGGTATTAATACTGTAAGTATTGTAATGTACTGAATGCAGTTTATTTGAAAGCTGTTTATTATATCATTCCTGATATTGCTGAGATGTGGGTGTTTTTTTAATAAAATTTATATTTATTTAAAGCAATCTGATTTGTTACTCCAAGTTAATACTAATATCTAAATTCTGTGCATTATTGTCCAAATGTTGAAGCTTTTAAATGTGTAGTTTCTGATAAAACCAGAAAGAAATCTTGCCATGTTCACCCCTTAATTTTATTTATCCAAATGAAAAGAAATTGTTTAAATGTTACAAACAAATGACATCGTGTTTGTGGCGGTAAGTACAAATTGATTATGGTCTTAAAGGCAAATCAGATCATAATTCTATACAGTGCAAGGCCTGTACCTGAGCATTGACCACAAAAACACTGCAATACATATACAACATCATTTATAATTTAATAGAATTTGATAGAAAGGAGACCAATGTTTTTGTCATTAACCCTTAAATTATAATTGGTGTAATCTGGTGTTCAACATGACACCATGCCTCTGGTTCTTTACTCAGCATTACAAAAGTACAGATCTTCACTGGCTCATACTGTCCATGTATATTCTTTTTCTTTCCATTTTCTTTTTCAACAAATTGTTGGATGGTAAATGTAGATGGCACTGTATACAGCTGAGAATAAGTCCTTACCAAAAATAAATCCAGCTGAAAACAAAACATGCAGCACTGCTTCAGAGGATGTTAAGAATTTCTGTCGGTTTCCATACTGGCATTGGGGTTTCAGACAAAATGCCATTTGTCCACTGTGCAAGAAACAAATGACATAAAAACATAAGCGTTGAACCATGTAACACTTCAAATAAACCAAATTGAATGTGAGTCAGTCATTATTTACCTACCCTCTAGAGACACAGGATGTGGGCTGCCAAATGCTGGGGCCTGTGGAGTCACAAAATATACATGGAATTTACCAACTAACCCTTGTACAGTTTTATATGCTTTTGTTGTGTTTTTTATCATCAACAGCATATGGAAGTTCTCACCGACTGGACCACATCCCTGGCCTCATCAACGCTGCATTTCAAAGGGCTCTTGCAGCAAGAGATGTTTTTGCTGAACAAGGAGGAGTTGTCCAAAATTAAAAAAAAAAAGTCAGTACTGCTCACGACACTTACACAGACAGTTCTACGTGTACACCACACACATACACACTGCAGAGGCTCCACCTCATCCACCAACTTACCATTCAATCCCTTCATTATTTGTCTCCTTCTGCACTAGTGCCCTCCAGTGCTCATGGGTGGACTTAATGATCTCAACTGCAAAGTCCTGTAAAAAGGACAAAGAACATCAGAGAAGAAGACATCATTTGGATTTCTTAGGGAGTAATCCATTTCAGGCAATTCACTTCTAACCACTACAACCACAGTGGACCACAACACCACCTATACCAGCTGTCATGGTTTATCTGTGTGTGTGTAGTATCACAAAGGTCTCAGTACCTTGTCCTTGAATTGTCCATTGAATCCAAATTGGTTCTCAGGCTTTCCATCAGGCACCTTGTATTTCCTAAACCAGTCGACAGTGGCCTCTAAATGACCGGGTCGGCTCTTGCGGACGTCCTCTATGCCTGAGGAAACACATTCCACAGAATAGTAACAGAGCGACCAGGATTTGCTCCTTGTTCAGTATGAATTAGATGAAGCTGTATCCCATTTACACTTAGTATTAGATATATATGTTGAATCCCTCTGAAGGATGTTAAGTGTTCAGAAAATAGTGCAGCAATTATTTAGTGATTACAAGTGACTAAGCAGGTAACATGTGTATAATGGGTCAAAAAGGTTAGCATCTCCATTACAACAACATAAGGAAAAGTCTGCATGAAATTGCATTAAAAATATTCAGAAACAGGCGCTGCAAATTCTGTACGAGGTTAAAACAATGCCTTCAACATGATTTTAGGCCTTAAGGATACACATAATATGTTTTGGAGAGAAGCGGTGAATGTAAACAAAACCATGTTGACAATAGAAATTCCACAGGGTGTGTTCGAGGTTTGTGTTTTATCAACAGAGAGCGAGTATGAAGTTACTGCCTGAGCTGCCAAACATCTCAAGGGATTTCTGTTCTGGATCTGCAAATATTTCTTCCCAAATTTAATCATTTGAATATGAACTCAGCGCAGCGGGTACATTAATACCTTATTCATAGTATGAGGTCAAATGCAGATCTGACAATGTGTGCTAATCCTAAAAGGCTCTGCATTAAATCCACTGTCACTTGGGTCTTATTATAAGCCTTTACCTTTGTACTTAATTGTCTTTAGCACATTCTAGATAAAATTCTAATTTCCATACCTAAGTTTCCTGGACTATGTTTCTTCAGGGCAGAGAAAAAGAAAAAGTTTCTAGATGATGGCTGTTGATATGATCACACCCACTGTTTAGGTTTTTGGCATCCGGGTCCTTAGCATTGATAGCAATGACCTTCCAGTCCATTTCTCCCTCATCAATCATGGCCAAAATGCCCAGCACCTTCACTTGGATCACCTGACCTGGAGAGCACACCTGCACAGGCCGACAAAGAACAAAGAAACAGTCAATCAAAAAACATATAAAGTAAAAAAAAAACAAAAAACACCCTGAAATGACATCATTCTTTTATGCACCTGAAGCAGTCATACCTGGCTGCCAATGTCACAAACGTCAATGGGATCATTGTCACCGCAGCACTTGGTGTCTGTGTCTGTGTGGTTTGGGTCCTCCCATGTCTTTTCCCAGGAACAGTTCAAAAACATAAAAGAAATTCCAAAAGACACTGGACTAAGTTATGAACATGAATTATGAAATTCAGTGAGCACTAAATTAAATTAATCATGAAGTGTTTAAATTGCTGTATTGTGTCAGTCACTACAAACTGAAACCCTTAATGACCTCAGTTCTAATGTAACTCGGACCCATTTTCCTCACCTGTGGGAGCGCTCCATAGTTCCATATGTAACCTTTATGAGGAAATATGTTAGCAACGTATCGGAGCTTGCCTTTCTTTACATCTTGTTTGATTGGATTCAGCGGTTCCTTTGTTGCAATCTGGAAAATGAAAGTGTACAAGGATCTGTGTATTTATGTGCGAGTAATTTAATTTCCACACACAAAACCTTAGATCTGACTACTGCTATCATAGCTAGCTACATAACAGCTACAGGTACACTAACTGGTATGTAAAACATTTCACTTGTTGGTGAGTTACATGTAATTGTGTAATGTCACTTAGGACTGGTGTTATCAATTTAGGGGTTCATCTAATAATAAATAAAATAGCTTCAGATTAACAGTATGTTAGGTTATTTATAAATCAATGCACTGCATTTTTACTTACCTCCATTTTAGCATTTGACCATCGAGGTACCTCCACCACCATGTTATAGAGAACCTGGGAGTAAAGCATGAAAGTTGAGTACAGTTTATTCTGGGTTCAAACTAAAGCTGATATAAACCATCTTAATGTGACAGTACCTCAGTCTCACTGTTCCTGGGTTTTTTAGCTGGCACATCATTGTCCTGTTGAAAGACAAAAAGCTGCTAGTTTGACTTTTATGTTCATGTAGTTACCTAATAGCCAGAAGGAGTCATTAATTTTCTGCAGCATTTGTCAAACAGTATCAGGAGGCTTACTTGTTCTGTCTCCGCTATCAGTGGAATGTCATGGAACGGTGAAATGTACTTCCCTTCAGAGATTTCTATAAAGAAAAAAAAAAAAAGAGGAAAAATACAAAATGCACACAATCACATGGCATTACCTTTCTATGATCTATGGTTTTTTATTTTTTATTGTCAGTTAGACAAAAGCAATTTCAATTTGTCAGCTTGGGCTTCAGGGAATAATAACACACCCTTTTCCACTTTTTTCGCCTGACATTTTAGGGAAGTAATCAATCAATTGATTATCAAAAAAAGTCAGATATATTGGTAATCAAAGTGAATATTGGTTTGGTGGTTAGTTCATTTGTCGATACACATCAGTGATCATCGACCTCTGCATCACAATTTAGTAAGTTTAACTTCATCTGATATGTGTGACTGAATTTTACTACTGCTGATGAGAAAAGTTTTTGTCTTGTGTGTGTGTGTGTGTGTGTGTGTGTGTGTGTGGTCCTGGTATTAATCAAGTCTCCTGACTCATTAACTTTTGAGGTGAAAACATGTTTTCAGATCAGGCTAAGTTAAGATATATATTAGGCAAGTAACGGTTATGGTTAAGATTACAGTAAATCTAGATTATTTGTCCTCTGAAGTCATGGAGACAGACTGTGTGTCCACGTGACCGTCAAACAGGAACTAAAACCGCGTGAGGGAAGAAAAAAAAAAACTTCCTTTCTGCTTATGAAGTAGTTTAACACGGTGAACACCGGGAGCTGTCTGATGCAGGGTCTGGCTCTACAGCTCAGTGGTAAGTGTGTCCCATACCACGAAAACAATGCGCGTGCAACTCTAAAAGGTCAACCGTTTACCTTGACCTGAAGGTCTACCTGTGGCCACCTGTGTATCACGCACCGGACCGCGGTACTACACCGTTACAACCCCATGACATGCCGGGGGATACATATGGCTGCTCTCAAACTCGCAGATGATTAACTTACTAAAATAAATCCGGTAGTCGGGAGAATTGGGGCGTCCTCTCTCCTCGGTTTGATAGTGCATCGTTTTTCTGAGATAAAACAGATGAGGAGCAGCTGCTGCTTGTGTGACGAGTTTGTCTCGAGAAGCGGGAAATGAACTGAGGACTGTCCTGAGGCAGCGGAGCGACGAGCGCTGCAGCAGCGGTCTCATCATACACACACTTCTTCTTCTTCTTCTTCTTCTTCCACCCTCAGTTCCTGCTTCCCGTCCTCCACCTCCGCCACATCCCGAGCCGTCAAGTCCGCCATAGTGGAACTGGCATTTCCGGCCAGTGGTTATCAAAATAAAAGCCTACACGGTGACAATGATGGGGCGTTCAGGCTGAGACTGTTTTTTTTTTGTTTGTTTTTTTAAATAAATTCAGGACCCTGTGATACAAAGTGTTGGCTAAGAAAATGTGTAATTTTGAAGCCCAAGTAGTAATCACAAAAATGAAGGGATATGCCAGGACAGTAATATGGAAGTATCTTGTGTACAAAGTTGACATTTTATCTCCTTCTTTATGCAAAATGGCGGGGGTTCACTTTTGAATTATCTTGAATGTGTAATGTGAATTTTATTGGAATCTGACATTAGTTCTTGGTTTTTTTCGTGTGGGGTCTTTGGCCTGATGTTTGCTGCTGTACTGTGGGCCTGGAGGAGAGTTAAGTCACTAAAACATACACAGCATATGTTTTCTACCTATGTTTCTATTCCATTGTCTGAATATTACAGTATCGCATTGTGGTGTACGTGTCATTACACATCAACAGATTAGTCATTTACTTATTAATATTTTTCTTTTATTTTGATAAGAAAATTGGTGTAACTGGAAGTTTGTGATGATTTTTCATGTTAACTTTTTTCTTCCATTGCAGGCTCGTGGTCCATGTGTAGTAGCTCTATTTTACTGCCACCTAGCTAGTCTCCCCTGTTTCCAAGTGCTACTGAGGCAGCGTAACAGCTGGAGTATAACTGACATGGAGAACACATTTATCCTAATCACTGCTTTTTTCCTTTCCTCTCCTTTCCTTCTGTTCATCAGTGTTTTGGGCTTTAAACAAGAAAAAAGTGACAATATCTGTCACTTTCTGCAGCATTGATAATAACTGCAATTTAATCTTATCAGTATATACAGCTGAAACAGAAGAGGACGAAGGTGCAAGACTTTTGTGACCTGTTTTTTTCCCATTTATGCAAAAACATGTCAGGCTTAAAGACAGTACAGATTTCCACGGTGAACTGAGAATGTTGCAGCTTCGTCCTCCATTTTGAGACCTTCCAGAGAGGTCACCTGTCACGTTTGCTTTAATGTCTCCTTGTGATTTTTACAAGCCTGAAGTTAGTGGATTTGATGGTGTTAAACTCCACAATACATCACCAGATCAAAGTCCATATGTATCCATTGTTCCGTGAACAAACACACACCCTCAGCCGCCTTGATGTGACTTTTTCACTGTTGTTCTCTGTTCAAACAAATGACATACATATGGACAACCATAAAAAGCCGGTTCATTAAAATCTTATGTTTCATGTTTGCCTTTGATACTGTTGCCAAAGGGCTTTGATATTGCAGTGCACAAGATTTTATTAACTCTGTGTTTGACCAATGCTGCTGAAGTTTGTAGTAGACAAGATTTCAGAAGCCTGCAAGTTAGACAGAGCTGGGAACTTAAATGTCTGGTATTTGATCACTTTTAACCTCTGTACTGATTTGGAAAATCAGGATGGAGAGTCAAATGAAAGTGAGAGTCCCTTCCTTCAGTTTGTCAAAGTGCCCATAAGCAAAGCACTCAACCATGACCCTTCCAGTGACGATGCCCAAGTGGCCAGCAGCAGAAGTCTGCAGCTGTAGAGTTTTGGGTTTGAGTGTGTTTTTATTTTCCTGTAAACGAAATCACTATTTTCATCAAACTAAGTTGTAGTCCCTAACATTTCTCTTCAGGTGTGAATTCATTCAAAAGAATAAACGTCTGTCTGAGAAGGTCAAGAATAGCCACACCCTGAGTGACATGATGTGAGGTCAAAACAATGAATACTGCCACGCTGACTGCTGCGACACTGTTTACTCACTTCCATGTTTGTACAGAGTATGTGATTGGTCAGTATGGTCTGCTTTAAGTGAGTCCACTTGGTTACATAATACTACGAACACTGACGTCTGTTATTTGTTGTTTTAGTGCAATTTAACTGTAGTTGTTTGGCAGCAAAACAATCAGTTAACATTTGATAGTCTAATTCTTTGGTTTTTCTTGAATACACACAATGATAGTGATGATAATGATGCAATGTGAGACAGGCTGCTGCATTTATAACCAGCTGACATATGGTTGTGAGCCATATGCATGCATCTAGTCTAAGTCCAACAGGTGCACTACTGCACAGTGATCTGAAACCAGAATGGGAGCCCTGATTAGCTGCGGTTCAATGGGAGGAAATGCATCCACTCATTGTTCTGATGAGAACTCACAGTGTCTGGTTGCTGTGTCCAGAAATCATTGTGACAGGAAGTGTGTCAGTGAATTACCTGTCTAACTAGATCTGACACTTTATGAATGTCAGTTCACGGGTTACTACTAGAGAGAATACAGTTTTGTAAAAGGAAACAAAATGTAAGAAACACGTTGAGTAAAACAATGTGACAAGTTTCATAAAAAGACAGAACCCACAAACACTGCAAACTGTCAACACGCACTTTCTGTCCTGACATAGAAATGTGACATGAAACTTACGGTATCAGTAGCATGTGTATATATTGTCATGGCATCACATGCTGTGCATGTTTTAGATTTTTATTGATTCACTGAATTTGTTTCAGAGACTTGGCTGTGTCTAACATTAGGTCAGCTCCTTACAGCCTGACTTGTTGAGTGGTTTGCACAATTAAAGTATTTGATTTGGAAATTGTGTGAATAGAACCCTCCGTGTTTCCTAGTGTGATTTACAGTACCTGGATCATTTACATAAATACTTCCTTTTCAACACATTGTGATTGTCTCTGTGAGGACTCGCATTCATTTTCATATGAGGACATTTAGCTTTAGCAAGACCGAAAACAAGACTTTAACTGATGGCCGTTGCCCCGTCCATAAACCTTTGGGGGAAAGTGATGAGATGCACTTTCTCTCCCTGGATGGACATAATAGCCTAAAGCAAAGAAGCATAGCACTTCAGTGGAGAGGTGTGGCCACATAGCTCTTATGACAGGTAGACACAGGGAGGAGCTATATTACCTGTGCAGAGCAGTCAGGCAGTGCACAGTGAACAGTACACCTGTTGCACTTCCCAGGCTTTCTCTCTCTCTGTTTCTCTCCCTTTTTCCTGTCCCTCTCTCTTCCCTTTCTTTCTTCTCCTTGACTGCTCTGAAAGCACAGGGGAGCTGACGGCCTCGCTATGGATCCCAAGGAGGCCGGCGGGAGTGAGAAGGAGAAAGAGAAAGAGAAGGAGAAAGTAATAAAGAGGAGGAACCGGCCCGTGTTCCTGCGTTACCTGGAGAGGAGAAAGACGGACACTATTGTGGCTGATGACATGGCCAAAGGTGACATCAACCTGGGCACACTGGTGAGGAGGAGTCAGTCGGACAAGACGGAGTACAGCGCTAAACTTAAAGGTACGTGAGCTAATGACCTCCCCAGGGGTCAAAGCTATAGCAACAATCTACACACACGTGAGCCAACACTCAGTCTGAAAGTCTCTCAACTCTTTACATTGTAAACTTGTTCGTGGCACACTGACCAGGTGAACTTTAAACAAATATGTCCACTACAGATGGACTGTAAGACCAGCATCTATGGCTTGGGGGCAAAAATTCAACACACACACACAGAGTATGCACTGCTCTACAGCTCTGGATACTGGGCACCTGTTGTGTTACTATGTGTTGAGCAGGAGATACTCCCAGAGGGATGAAGCCACATATGCAAACTGTGCTCCAAACTCAGGCACAGAGGAGTGGCCTAAGAAGTGTTCCAGACCAGCTAGTAAACAAGGCCGAGACATGAGTGACGTGTTTAGAGGGACATTATATATTTATATACCTATACTTATGTATCATCAGAGAGTTTAAAGTTTTGGTTTACACTGATAATGACATTTAACCAACCATTTCATTTGTATGGAGCGGCCTGGAAAGTAAGAACCAATTAGAAAATAGAAAATGGGCTGTGATAAAAAATTTAAAAATTGTAGATTCAGCTTTTTGTTGCCTCATCCCATCAGCTGACTCGTCTCACACGCGTCCATGTTTCAGAAAAACTGGCCTCACCTGTCCTTAGAGTGCAGTCAGTGACTGGGAATGCTGCACTTCAGGCAAAATGACTTACATCACTGTGTCGAAGGGGGGTGGTGGGGTTAGTATTAAAGCTTAGCTAAAGTATGTTGACTTTCCTGCACCACTTGTTCCTGGGTTTCCTTTTTCTGCAAACAATACACAAATAAATGCCAAGACGACTCATGCCACCTTGTACTAAAATAGCAACATATAACCTAGTTCTCCCTTGGTGTTGCACTGACAGGATAGCCTTCACACACACTTGCCTTATCAGCAGCTGCCCTGTTTACCTGAAACACAGGCACTCTCTTCTTTGCACTTTCTGTTTTCTTGACCAACCTGCATTACATCAGGTACGGGTGTCAAGAAAAAACAAAACAAAACACTGGTTTGTTTCCAGTAAACCAATTACCCACCCTCTTTGACTTCTGCCTCACAGCTGACAGGCAGTATTACATATTTACAGTGGTATTACCATTGCAAATATTGACAGACCGATGACTTCACTGAAAGAGGAAACATGTGAGCTGTTGCTCGACAGCCACTTCTCATCTGCTTGTCAGACAGGTTGGTCGAGCCACAAAACCATGGCGAACGTGATATCAGTATGTCTAATTATTTACAGTAATACAGCTAGCTCATATAGTAGTTCTGACAATGATTCACCAGCACAAAGCCCACATACAGGGACAGTAATAAATCAAACATTCCCATGTATTTATCCACTAATCATGCTTGGAGCAGGGTACTTTAATGGAGATTTTGTACTGTTGACTTTTTCTTTCTGTGTGTGTATGTGTGTGTGTGTGTGTGTGTGTGCAGCCTTGAAAATTCTTTTTGGCATCTATCTTTTTTTAAATTACACCTGCTATATAGTTACACGTGTAAAAGATAAATGTCTGACTTTCCTTTTAGAGGATATTTTTAATAGATCTTCTGACTTTGTTTGAATTCAGCACACTTCCAAAATATATTCTCAGTGATAAAATCCCATTGTGCACTTTGTAGTGTGGTGAAGTCTAACGTGTCATTCCTTTTTGATGGCGATATGTGATACACCGTGCCTTGTATTCAGTTCTGGGGCTGTCTGTTGGATCCCTTTCAATGGGCTGAACACTGAAAAGCCCTGTATCCACTTTCATGGGAACTCCTGTGTCTGTAGCCATACTTCACCAAACAAAATGCTGGCAAAAAGATAAGTCAGCATAGTTTGAGATCTGCTGCTTAGTGCTGCTGTGGCACACTTAGGGTTTGTTTTTTTTTCCCTAACACTGTGAATGTGTAGGTGTAGAGGAATCTTCTCAAGACCAGTTCTGAATGGGACAAATTTCACAAAGATTTCAAAAGAACCTATATGACATTTCTCGTGTTAAGACTTTATATTGTGGCAAGAGAGTAGTAAGTGATGATGAATGAAAAGAGTTGAAATCAGGTTAAAAATAGAATACACTTCTGCCCGGAAAACCATGAACATACCTCACCTGATCTCTCATTAAGGGGACTTTTCTCACGGGTGGAGGTTTTCAGAGATTCTGGGGTTTCTTTTCACACCGAATGCTCATGTAGACACATGACACTTGATGATACTGTTGAAACATGAATGCGATATGTTTCTTACATAACATTTCCACCAGTAAAACTGTGTCTCTGATGCTTTTACAAGAATTCATGTTATTCCACAGTAAAAAGTAGAAATATATGAACAGGGATTTACTCCAAAGCTTCATCAGACTGTTTTGAATTTTTCTGGAGGAGCCATCACAGACTGACCAGTCAATAAATACCTGCTGATGAAAGAATGACTGCACAGCCATGTCCAGTGTTATGGTAGCTGCTGTGCTGTATGTATAATGAGATTAAAATAAAAGTGGGGATGATGTCATAGTAACTTCAGACAAAGTATAAAAATTTGATCTGTGTCAGAATAAGATACGAAACATGAACAATGCATTCCAATCCAGTAGTCCTTTAATGACATGGTGAAGCTTATAGTGCTCAGGTTTTTTTTAAATTATTGGAGTAGTGATGATTCACTGCTGTAGCTGTACGCAACATGTGATCACATCTCTGCCGCAGTCAACCACGTGTGAACACGTGTGAATCTGTGCAGCATTTATATGAAAGCACTGCCCACTGGCTGAAAACACATACTTGTTTTCTTTGACAGTGCAACTTCCATGTTTACATACCTAAACCTGAATTAATGAGAACATGTTTTAATACCAGGTGTAAAGGCAAAGGGTGTGACTTGTCAAATCATTAACCCACAGAGGTAATATGTGTAGTATTCTTGTGCAAGTGTTGTCATGGGAGCAGCTTACGACAAAGTTGAACTCCATAAGGTCAAATCTTATACATGTTTCACCCTCTTTGCCTGTGTGTGTGTGTGTGTGTGTGTCCTTGCATATGTAGGTGTGTTTTTCATGGCGTGCCACTCCCCCCCCACACACACATGCTCAGTCTGAGCAGATGGAATGCCTGAGCACGCTGTAGCATTACATCAGCGGCACGATTAGTTCTGTAACCTGACACAGGCCTCGCAGCCCTCTGTCTCCCTCCCTCCACCTCTCTCTCTCTCTCTTCATCTCTCCCCCGCCGGAGGAGGAAGTGGTGCGTGGTGTCGATTAGGCGGCAAGGAAGCATCCCTCTTCCCTGAACAGACACTCCTGCCTGCCATGCAAAGCACAGAGCAGCCACAGACTGATTAGGCAGCAGAGCAATAAAAAAAGAGCAGTGAGCCTGACTGGCATGTTAAGTGAGGCCTTTTGGCGTTTGAGTCAAAATAATTAGATCACCGTGAAATACCGATGGCTGCTCAGGCGTCAAGCAGATGTGTTAGAGGAGATGTATGTTTTTCCAAGCATACACAGCCCACAGGGCCGGGATGTTTACCACCATCTGAGCATACGTGCTACAGATGGTTTAAAATGCTGGCAAATGCATTGCAAACATCTTTTGTTTTTTTGGAAATTGCAGATTTAGGTGCACTCATATTATCATTAGCTTTGCATGACCTTGTATGACCTGTATGCCTGATCATTCAGCCTGTCAGGTGCTGTGATTGCTGCACTGGAGTTTATTTGCTTTGCTTATTTTATAGTAATGTTACAATGTCATTGTTTCCTCTCAGAGAAAATGACACCACATGACCTGTCCACACCCCCCTCTCCAGCCATTGACCCAGAGGAGGTCCGTTTGAGGAAGATGAACCGCAGGGCAAAGGTCATTCAGGAGCTCGTGCAGACTGAAAAGGACTACCTCACAGGCCTGGAGCTGTGTATCAGAGAGGTGGTCCAGCCTCTACGAAACCTGCAGGTACATGTTTTTGATGTTGTTGTTGTTTTTAATAATGAGATTTGCCCCTGATAAAAGTCCATCTGTGAAGTTCAACATTAATATTCAACTATCTGAGAATAAGTTGATGTTCAAAGTGGCACATGCTTGTTTGGTACATCTAACCCAGACTTTAACCTAACTCTAATGTTAGTCCCATCTATGACAGTAACCTTGATTTACACACTTAACATCTAAACATTTGTTTTCAGAAAATCATGAGAATTGAATTAAACTTTACAGACATTTTACCAAGAAACAGGGAGAGAGGAATTGACACTGAAATATCCAAATAAAGTGTGACCTTTAGCTAAAGTTTATTTTAATGGTAAATAATAATCGATTTAATTGAGTCCTTCTTTATCATTTCATTTGGACACAGTCGGTCAAACCCATATTTTACACTGTAGTTTTCTTATTTTCTGTCAGGTTGTGGATATAGATCGGCTGTTCACCAACATAGAGACAGTGTGCGAGGTATCTGCAGCACTCTATCACAGACTTCACGAGGCCATGGCTGACCCCGATCCAGAGGCAGTTGTCATAGGTAATGCCATTATGACTCTCACCTGATTTTATTTTTTGTTTTTTTTTTATTTTTTTGCCGACTTTTACTGCTCTGGATCATTTTTAGACAAAAGATCTCGTGTCCCATTTTTGATTTGAAGGAGAAGTATTCATCCAGGCGAAGGCAGCTTTAGAAGATGTTTATAAGATTTACTGTTACCACCACGGTGATGCCAACATGTCGCTCAAATCCTACGAGAAAGAGGAGGAAATAAAGCAACATTTCACCACATGCATATTAGCACTGAAGTAAGTCAAGTCACTTCCTCCAAATATTTATCACGTCATATAAAACGTAACTTCCTTGATATTTCAAATGTGCTGATTCACTGATTTTTATCTTTGATGGTAACTTTGTTTGTCTTTGTTATTCCAGGAAAATCTACGACCAAGAGTAAGTACTCTGTAATGAAAAACTGATTCATAAGATGTTGAATTGCAGTACATACTGAATATACTGTCATGTATAGATCTGGATTATTGTGTTGATTAGCAGATTTGATCATTTATTTCTCTGGATCTTGTTCTGTAGGCCATAACAGTTTGTGTAGATCATTGCTTTACTTTATAATAAACTTATTTTCACAGAGGAAAACCTAACTTGCTGGACATGGGTTCACTGCTCATCAAACCAGTCCAAAGGATCATGAAGTACCCTTTGCTGCTTGGGGAGCTGTGGCAGGCCACACCTGAAGACCATCCTGACTGTCGGCCACTGCAGGAGGCATTCACAGCCGCCAAGATCATAAATGTGAACATCAATGAGTTCAAGAGGCGCAAGGATATAGGTGAGATTGTCAAATGCATGATTTTGCTACCTGTGATGTTTAATATTCACTTGTCTTGCTATATTATCTGCTAATTCCATGTATTTTCATCTTCGTTCTTTCGATTTTCCCCATATTTTCATCTACTCTCAGTTATGAAGTACAAAAGGTTGGAAGATGAAGGCACACTGAGGGGCAAACTACACAAATTTAACATACATTCCATCCGTAAGAAAGGTGACAGGTTTGCTGGCTATCTCAAGATCCTCACTGGGGTCGAACCACAGGTAAAATATGATATGAAAAAAAGGTCACTACAACTGGAATAAAAACAAGTAAATGGAATAAAATTACAAAGCTGGACTTTGAATGAAATCACTTTTTCTGGCCTAAAGGTGTACTATTATTATTATTAATGGAGTAATTGCTGCTTTTATACAGCTGTAAGTGCAGAAGTTTAGAGTAAGGCAAAGGCATAATTGGCATTTAGTCAGTATTTAAGCCACATGTTTTAATTGTTCTTTTGCAGGTGAGAGATGAAGTATTTGACAGAGAGGAGAAGCTGTTCAGGGGTCTGGAGAAGGCTGGGAGGCAGCTGGTCAAGAATGTTCACTGTTACCTACAGTACACTCAGGTAGGTTTATATCTGCAAATCTTATCCTTCTACAAAATGGGTATGATTAATCCTGTTTAATGTTAATAAACTATATATTTTTCCTTATGTATTTTCTGCAGGAGATGGTGTCTGTAGCTGTCCAGAGTGTCCAAGACATGGAGAACATTGTTAAGGATCCAAACAAAAATGGTACAAATGGCTCATTGCACAATAATGGAAGTGACCCCTATAAGCACTTTGTAAGTATGACTTAAGTTGAACAGTTCAGTTTTATCCAGGGCATAATTTACTTCACTGTCCATCTTTTCCCCTCCCTTAATCTTCTGTATTTGTGTCTTGTCCTTGCTCTGCTGTCCTGTTCCTACACGACCTTTCCACTCACCCTCTCACTGTAAATCATCTGTCACTTTGCCCATAGCTGTCTGTCTTCTGTCTTTTTATTAATCCTTTTCTTCTACGCCACCTGTAGTCACCCTGACACCTTCCCTCTCTTTCTCTCCTCTCTCTTTGGATTGCACTGTTGCCAGTTCTGATGTAACTGCACCACTGAATAAGATTCTTTGTGTAGCAGCTCTTCACAGTAGCAACTCAGCACTGCCCCAAACAAAGTCTGTAATGACCTTTACAAAATAATTGCACGTGTATAAAAGGGTTCCATTGTGTCTGCTACAGTCAAAACATGACAGCTGTAACTGATAGATGCTTTCAGGAAGCAGAAGATTTTCACCGAATGGACAATTCTTTTTCTTGATATATAGCGCTACCCATTACATGCTCCTTGCTACAATAGATGAAGTCTGCTATGCCTGCTAAACTTGCGCTGTAAGCTGAACAACATCAGTACCTTTTGTTTGTCTGCATGCAAATTAACTTGTAGCAGCTCTCTCGCTGTTATGTATTCAAGGTTAATGTTAAAGCATATTTTACTGTCTCCCCTTGGAGAAAATTGTTGTGAAATAGAGACAGTGCTGCATACTAAAAACAAAACATTTAATGTTTTATACACTACAAAAAAACCTTTTTAGAACACAGACATACACTAAGATGACCTGTTTACATGCACAGAATACATAACAGGGAATATATGATGAAAGTAGGCAGACTAATGCTGTAAATCTCTATTCATCTTCTGCTACCTCATTGACTTCTTCCCTCAGAAAGACAATATGGAACGCTTGGTCCTCGTCCCCCTCTGCTCCCTGCAGGGCATGTTCACAGCCCCGCAGAAGCTCATCCAGAAACGTTATGACAAATTGCTGGATTACTGCAGCCGCCTGGAGCGCTCTTCCTCCTTTTCATCCTCATCCTCGTCATCCACCACTTCTTCCTCTCCTTCGCTGGCGTCAGAGGACCCGTCTGCTCCTGCCAGAAGGGACTACGAAGCTATGAATGCCTTGCTGGTGGAGGAGTTGCAGAGGTTCAACATGGCCGCCTATACTATCCTGACCAACTGTGTGGTGTCTCTAGTTGCCCTGCTCAGAGAGCTAATGGATAAAATACTGCTCCGTGCTCCATCCATACAGCAGCTACCAGTGAGGATCCTGATCATGAATCACATTATTAGACATGTTGTATTTTTAGCTTATTTGATACTGAAACTTAAAAGTGTTATGTTTACTTTTCCAGGCTCCACTGTCAAACATTGCTGAAGTGCAGAACAGCATCATGGATGATCTGAACAACCTGGCTTTTGTTAAAGATAACGCACAGAAACTAATGGAGCGCAAAGTCAGCTTTGAGAGACAACGAGACAAGAAAACAACTGTAAGAAAGAAATAATCTCAAATACATTATTCACATCTGGAGACTAAAATGTGTCATTATAGGCTGCAATCAGTTGTGTAAGCATCTGTCAACTCATTATTGACCCCAGGTTAAAATCAAAGTCTCACATATTCCTGTGAGTCTTTTAAAAATGATTTGAAATTATTCCAAGCCATAAATGAGCAGCTATAGGTCTTATCAAAGGCAAACACAGAGAACAGCTCTAGGCTGTGATTAACTGGGGCACATGGCAACTTGAAGCTCCACCAGGTATCACTCCCGTGAGGTTTAGATATCTATATGTATGTAGGTGTATGCATATGCATACACTCCTGTGCATATAGACGAGTGTGTTTGTCCTGGGCATGTGGGTAGATTAATTTGAAACTCCTACCCCCAGGAGCTTATTACCTTTCGCCTTCCCTAGAATACTCTCGTACATTGATAACCGACCACATTGCCAGCATGTGCCCACACACCAGACCCACTTCAAATATTTATCCCAACACTTCTTTGTGCTGTGCCATCCTCCAGGTGCTGGAGGTGCAGCATCAAACCGAGGAACAGCGTGCCTGGCTGCTGGCAGAATACCCGCTGAGCCGTCTGTACCAGCTGAAGAGGAAGTGTAATGGCTGCCAGGAGCAGGACCTCAGCCTGCTGGAGGGAGAGCTGGTGGCCCTGCTAGAGGACACAGACCCATTAGGCAGCAGCAGCCGCTGGCTGGTTCACACTGGAGGCAAGTGTGTGTGTGTGTGTGTGTGTGTGTGTGGCGCGCGCATAAGGGCAAAGACCCTGGAGGCACATGGAGCTCTTGGCGCATACTGTTAGTAAAGTGAATTAAGTTATCACACCAGATCATCTGCAGGCATGGTCGGTAAAGGTCTCCTTTAATACACGTTCCTCTGTGAATACACCTGCATCTATCAGATGACTGAGGCTCTGTAGACACACCAAACTTTACTTTCTGACTCTGACAAGTCAGCGTGCAAGAATCAGTCCCAGGAGCACCTGTGATGTCATGGTTGCTGATGCCTATTTGCCTGCCTCCGGAGATGGTTGCCTCACAACAGGGCCAACTCCATAGCTTGTCTCTATCTCCCCTCTATGTCTCACAGAAGCACCTGAGATCCCAGTGTCTTGTTTGGAACAAACTGCTGTGCGTTGTAAGCAGTGTTACTTAGAGTACAAAGCCTTTCCCTTTGGGTATTCAGAAACAAGGATAGAGAGATGCCGCCTGCGTGCCTCTCTGTACTCTGCAATAACAAGATCTTTTTTTATGAGCGCTGGGGAAAAAAAAGGTGTGTGTGTGTGTGTGTGTGTGTGTGTTTCTTGGTATGAAGGTACATTCTTCACAGACTTGTCTTTTCCTTTGGGATTACAAGCATTCCCAGGAAGTTGTTGTTCATCCTTCTGTTGATATCAACACCATGAATATGCTTGCCTCATATTTACACACACTTCAGGTTGCTCACTGTAACTAGATTCAAGATTGTGTAAGCAAACACTCTTCTTTGCTTCTGCTTACGGCCTTAATGTGAGACACGCAGTCCCACAGAAATGATGCTCATCTATTGTGAGGAGGCAGTTTTGTGATCAACACAGGGAAATGTCTTCTAATGTAACTTCTTCTGAAATTACTTCACTAGTGGACACTTCGCTCAAATTAAAAAAGACCATGTTGTCATCAGCAATATTTAGCCATGGAGGTCCCCCACCCCAACCTCCACCGCCACAGGTTTTTGTCCTCCATGATTAAGATTTAGCTTTCACCCCAATATCATGTCAATGGATTTTTGCTTATGTTGCTTGAAGAACTGAAAAATACATTTGAAAACTCTAAAGCAACTTGATTTATTAAAAAAAAAAACAAAAAAAAAAAACAATATCCTGGTTTCTTGTTGTAAACAGCATGTCGTATTCATCGCCATTCTGCTGTGGCGGAGGCAGAAATCTACCACCTCCACTATTTTGTAATTTGGGTGAACTGACCCTCTAAAAGTAAAGAAGTCAAGGCATCCTGACAGACTGTTGCTGTGTGTCACTGTTAGGTGAACAAGGCTACGTCTATTCCACATTCCTGAAGCAGTACAACCCTCTGAGGGACTCGCAGCGGGCAGGCCAGATGGCTAAAGAGCAGCAACAGCAGCAGCCACCTGCCATGGTGGACGATGACTTTGACGACCTCAGCCTGTTCGTGTCAGGCAGTGGCAGCAGCAGCCTGCGCAGTTTCAACCTCAACACCACCGACAGCAGCTCAACCCTCTCTGGTCTACAGGGGGAGCCGGAGAGCCTGGAAGACCTGGAGGACGCGCTGGACACCGAGGCTCAGCAGGTGTGTGGGGTCTCCTGCGTGTGTTTTTCCGAACTGGTCGTGCACCATATAGATGTCACTTACTGTGTTGTTTAGCACTAAGGAGGGTAAAAAATGAATCAGAACTGAATGATTCAGTTCAGCTTAATTTCCATTTCCAGAAGAAATTTAGCTCAAATGCTTAGCTTGATGCCCTTTCCAAGTTTTTGCAAAATTAAAAGCTGCAGAACTTAAATCACACATATGTACGTGCATGTACATGAGTGTGTGTACAGACAAACACTTTCAAACAATTTGAAATCAACCAAGCACTATCAAGAATTCAGAAAAAATAAGGGACAAAGCTGAAACAGCACAAGACACACACCACATAAACCTCACACAATAAAACAAGGCTCACAAGCTATGTAATTTTAACTGGGTTTTCAGAGGATTAGAAAGCTATCCTCAGTGAAGAGGCCCCGACCATAAAATATGAGAGTTATCAGAGAGGCAGTAAAACTGAGTTGTACAGGTATATTGACTGGATCAGCAGAAGATCTGTTACTGCAGAAGCACATTTGATAGCTTTATAGTGCCTCTGTCTGGCTTGCATTAAAATTAAATGGGTTGAATGGCATCATATGAAAATGGTGCTGTCACTCAAGCTTCAACAGTCCTGGGCTTTGTCCTCCTTATGGTCATGTGTTTATTTCCTAACGTCCCAATATGCCTCTGATCTTCATCATAACATGACACAGTTATTGGTTTTAACATGAGGCACTGAGCTGGGTCAGTAAACTGTAATGAAAATTAGGACGAGCGATAACATTCTGCCTGTGTGGAAAGCTAATAAACAGTGCCACCTGCTGGATTTACAGGCGGATACACAAAATAATTTCATGTTGAGAAAAAGAACATTGAAATACACTCAGCTTATTTTGCCCATGACAACATTTGATTTTTGTCTGTTTCAACAGTTTTATGCTGTGTATGCATTTCAAGCCCGCTGTGACCAGGAGCTGACCTTGCAGGAGTACCAGCATGTTCGAATCCTGCAGTTCTGCGATGTGGGAGGCAATAAGGAATGGTGGTTAGCTGAGGCTAATGGACAGAGGGGGTATGTCCCTGCCAACTACCTTGGCAGGATGTCCTATGCCTAAATAGAGGCTCTCTGTTTAGGATTTCAACAAAACCGAACCATCTAGAACACCAAATCAACCTGTGGCATTTTAAACAAAACCATTTACTCTTTAATACAGAATTCCAATCGTCCTGGCTATAAAACCTGTTACATTTTCATGTTTGTGAACGTCAAAGGCAGCTAACATTGGGCACATCCTGGGCATGTCACCAGTCCATCACAGGGCTGACATACAGAAACAAAAAACTATGGCACACGCACCTAATGGCAAATTAGAGCTGCTAATAACCTAACCTGCATCTTTGAACCTGTGTGACAGAGCAGGGAGAGCATGTGGTGGAGGGGGGTTCCAACCCAGAGCCTTCTTGCTCTGAGGTGACAGTGCTAACCACTGCATCACTGTGCCACCCTCAAAATTTATCACCAGATGTTATTCAAAGATGTCTCATACCAGAAGTGTTGATGTTTAATCTCCTTTGCCTCCCAGAGAGCTCACCAGTATGACATGACCAATAATCTGATGAATATGGATAATGATGTAGGAAAATACAGGCCACTGTGCCGAGCACTTTTGTATCTCAGTGTTGTTGAGTTTATATTGATAATGAAGTGATTTATTCATGGAGTAAATTTTATATGTGAACTGATTTATAGATGAAGCAAATGCTATATGTGAAATGATTTATACATGAAGTTTATGTTTTCTGTGAATGTGAAATGAAGAAATCTATAATGTCATTTATATTTTAACAGTGATGTCATACATAAACATGTCTTCTATGATAACTCTTGTGATCTGTTCTCCATTTGTCCCACAGAGTAAAATATGACTATGACTCACATTCAGAAACACCGCATGCTACAGAGTCACTGCTACAGCCAGTTTATAAGAAGAGGATATTTAATGACATTTGTTGATAAAAAGCGACAGTCACTTTTTCAATGTTCAGATTTGTTAGGACAGAACGAGGCACAGAGTCCAGCAGCATTTACACAAAGTAAGATTCAAGTATTTGACTGGATGGTGTTAATCCATGTACAGATGCTCTTGTAATACAAACAGAATGTTCTGGCACTAATTTCACACTGTTTAAGCGTTTATTTTCTACTCCCTCAGATCTCCTGCTCCTTTTCATTTCTCTACTTTCTGCTCATTTCTTCAGTTTCTTCTGCGCTGCTTTCTTCTTCACCAGTTGTAACCGTTTCATGGCGTTAAGCTGAGACTCTTGAGATGTCGGCGCTTTGTCCCCCGGTGCAACCTTCGACCCATTCCCATTGTTCCCATTGCCTCCTCCGTTACTGCCCCCGTTCCCTCCCCCACTTGACTGGGAGCCGCCCGGGGAGCCGCCCCCCGATGAAGCAGAGCCTTTCCCTTGGTTTTCGCCGCTTGATGAACGGTTCAGCGGCTGCTTACCCAGAGTCAGGGGTGGAGGAGGTTTCAGAGGCACCTGGCTGGAGCCGTTTCCGTTACCCCCACCGGGTACCTTCGCACCCCCAAGTCCTGACTTGGCTCCGGCTAGTCCAGACAGCCCGACGGGTTTCTGGCCAGATGGAGCTGCCAAGGTCTTGCTGCTGCCACTTGGCCCTGAGGAACCAAGTTTGGAGCTGGAAGGGAGAGAAGGGCTCGTCTTGGCGCCAAACGCAGCCCAGCCTGTAAGTCCACTGCCGGAGGAGGACGAGCTGCTACTCGTGGGATTGGCTGATGTTGTGGATGCCTGCATGAAATGAAAAAAAGTTGCCACAGTTATCACAGAGCAACACAAATTCAACATATTTTAATGAAGAAGACACCGATACTTCTGGAGTTCAACACCAATGTGCTGCAATATGTTATGATGCTTATGTGTCATGTAAACATATCTTCAGATCACTGTGTAGTAGCGCAAATACATATTTATCATGTTGTGTCAATCAGCAGAGTTACCCTCAAGCTAGACAATGCCTCAACTTGCTAACTTGGGAAATACTTTAGCTGGAAAAAAAACAAACAAAACTCTCATTCCCAGTGCAGCTGGTATTAACATAATCAAATCTCTGACTAAAGGCAAAATGTTTGCTGTCAAAATAACTTTACGGTGAACTCCAATAAGTAAAAGTACTCAGGAAAAGTTTTAAACCCATTCCCTCTGGAGAAATGATACAGCAGCAGAAGTCAGTGGTCTGATCCTTAAAAATAAGTGTGTACTTTCTGCTCATTTTCCTTTCTGCAGTCTGACTTTTAGAGCAGTTTTGCACATTGACAGCTATTGCTCTTCTCTCACTTGCTACCAGTAATAAGGATGCAGAATGCTAGTTCTTGCATGACTTGAGGGTGACACAGTAGCATATGTGAGGCATAGAAAATGGTTGCATATTACAGAGTTTCACATCCCCTTAGCTACACGTAAACACTCGTAAATACCATCCTGCGTGCTTTTTAAGTCTCACACATTGTGACGGCCATGATGAGTAAACACATACCTTCACTTCTGTTCTTTTGAAGGCTTGGAAGGTGCTTGCTGTGTCAGGTTTGGATTTGAGCTCTGTCTTTTTCACCAGTGTGTCTTTGACAACAGGCGCTGATGATGCGGATGCAGGGGACGGCTTCTGCGGAGGTTTCTGGGCCTTAAAACAGAAACAAAAGGTAACAGTAACATGACTATGCATTCAGTCACCTGGTCAGTGGTGAATTGTTACTAAGCTGATTTATTTTTCTCACCATTCGTTTCATTTGTCTGGTGCAGCGGGCACAGTACCACACAAGCCGAGGATCATTAACTTCTTTGTCTGTCACCTGGGGCTTGTGACAGTCCTGGTGGTACAGATTATGGCACTCTTGGCACTCCACCAACTGGTTTCCCATTGTGACTGTCATTTGTCTTCAGTAATTAAGAAACACAACAGGAGAGAGATGTGGATGGGACAAATGTTGGGTTAGTCACTAGGTATAACTTTCTAGGCTCGAAGGCTGAACAGAATATTAATAACTGCTAAGGGGAGAAGTCTATGTATTTTATTTACTAATAATTAACATGTACCTGCAAACCACACAGGCAAGGCCCATTTCCATGGCAAAGTCATCAGCGTTGGTCTCGTCGTCGTTCATGTTTGGCATGAGGTCTTTGCTCGTCTGAACGGTAATCGGAGAAGAGCGATTCTCCTGTTTTTCCGGACGAAGCTTTTTTGGAGGGTCCACGTCACCCAGGTCACCCTTTACCTGTTTGTCAGTAGGGCAGAGAGAGGTCAGTTTAGAGAGTGCATACTCATGTTAAATCATCCCATTCGTGATGGTCATTCTAAAATGACAGATGCATACATGGAGTTTTACATTTGACTTCACAATTTATGCAAGGCAGCCTCAAGGATACTGGCATGTTTATGTGTGCTTTTTAATTTTTTATTTTTTTAGAATGTCTATTTTCTCCTATGGGATGGTGACTGACGTTTGATCTTGCATACAAGATCATGTCTAAATGATAATGTATTAAGATCTTTCTGAGCGTGAGACTACTTTTATTCTGATTAAAAAGACGCAACGTTTTTCCCGTACCTTCTCGGAGGGTCTCTTCTCTCCCTCTTTCTTGCTTTTTTCCGAGCTGGATTTGCTGCTGCCACTGCTGCTGCTGGAGGATGAGGAACTTGAGGAGGATTTGGAGTCCTGTTTACTTAAGCTCAGTTTTGACACAGACACCTTGGACACCTCTATATCCTGAGGATGCACAGTGATAATACAGAGTACTTAGCATTTAGTTACGTAAATTACATACTAATGAAGCTGAAAGAGAAAATTGATGATGAAATGCTTACTTTCTGTGTCGAACGGTAAGATGAGTCACTTCCTCTTGCAAGGGATTCATCTAGTAAAGCTTTGAGTTTCTCAGCTGAGTCTTTACTCTTGGAGTGCAGGTAACTCAATCCCTTTAAGAAGATGGGATCCAACTCCAGACTGACAGGTCCAGCCATGGCTTTAACTAGAGATCATAACATGTCAGGACTGACACCATGCTTACGCATTGAAGATTATATGCCAACATGATATGAAAAAACTCTTCATTAATTTGAAGTACAAAATGTCTTTTAAACGCCTTAATATCAACAGATCTTTAAACAAAAGCTTTCTGCAGCTTATGTCCACTCTCATATTCAGTTGTATTACTTTAAGTCTGTTAGCAGTAAAGACAGAGACACATCTCCCTCAACATGAAACATTTAGGAGGATTGAAAAATTCAGTGGCAACTCTCTCTCTCTCTCTCTCCTCAGCAAAGCCTGGCCTCATTTTGCCACACATATAATCACTATTTTTATTTTATTTGAGACATAATACTAAATAGAGTGAGAGAAGAGAGGAGGAGAGAAAAAAGGCCAAAAGAAAACGTATGAAGGAAGGAAAGGACACTGTAGTCGACCTGGACTGTTCACACTGATGCCTCATTTCCACCTATGTCCTGTACTGTAGTTTCCCATCAGCTATAGCGATGATTTCTTCAGTGAGAATTTTACATTATTTACGACGGTATGATTGAGGCCTATATGCCCTCACAGTCCCGATCTAGCCAGTCGGGTTTAATATAAATACAATACAACTGTTAAAACGGAGTTAATGTGGGTGCTGTGTAACGTTGTTAGTCCGGACACACACATCTCTGTAACAGCGGCACAACGGATAAAGTTACCTTCTCCTCCAGCTGTCAGTTAGAAAACCCAGTACACATATGATTAATTTCAGTTGGTTACAATACCTCACACCCTGCTTCAGGTAAAAGCCTGTCCTGTGAGCCGGTATTTTCGTTTTGATGAACAGATGACGGTTGGGCAGCACTTCCTACAAAAGAAGCAGACAGCCGGGATGGACCTTCTTCTTACGACCTGTGCAACCGTTAAATATGTCCCGGAATCTACGCACACGGAACCTTGTGTAAAAAATGGCTTTACTCAAACCTTCCGACTTTTAAAAGTCTATTATATATATATGTGTGTACACACATCAAATATTTATATATAATATAATTAAAATTAATATAGTGTTTTGATATACACCATATTTCCATTAGTATTGACGGGGAAGTTTTGACAGCAGACAGGTGATGGCGCTGTGGAGCTATTTTAGCTTTAGCATAGGGAAAGAAGAAGCACCACTGTCTTAGGAAGCGGGATCACAACAACGTGGTTCTGTTGAAACTGCTGTTGTGTATGCGTACGTTTCTAGAGCTGTTGTGAGTATCTATTAATGTCATTTTAAGCGCCGGATACAAAAGTGTATAATAGCGTTACACGTCCCAGCTGCCATTCCTTTAAAACACAGTGGTACACATATATTCAAAGCTAATAGCTTGTTAACCTCCCTGTGTGTCGACTCCACAGTTGCAACGTTATTTACAATGAAGCACACGGACGAAGAGCAGCAGCAGCAGCAGCAGCAACCCTCCCTCTATTTAGGAGTTTATTCCCAAAGTGAGGAGCCGCGTCTTTCGCTGCACACCTCCATCGTCCTGTTTCTCTTGTCGTACTGCGAGTGCAAGTCTTTCAAAGTTTTTCTGGTCTCCACCAAACCTGTCAGCCCCCGGTCGCTGAAGAGTCATCTCCCAGAGTCTGTGGATGTGTCTGACATCCAGCCGGAGGATCTGCCCCAGCTGGTGAAGGGCTGCCGTCTACCTACTGTTCTGGATGAGACAGGGCGGCTCTGCAGGGCTGGACTGGCAGTGGTCCTGAGACATATCATCAACAAGACCTTAGAGGCTGACCCTTCAAGAAATGATGTGCTGGCACTGCTGGGCTTCAAGAAGACATGCCTGAAGGCCTGTGCTGAGGTCAGTGGATAGCAGGGAAACAAATCACCAGCTCTCACAAAGGAGGTAGAAAGTGCCTGAGTGATTTCCACTGGCATTTAGCATCAGTTATAGAGTTGGTGTTGATTGTACAACTTCACCTCCTTGCAGTGTGCATGTGGAAGAGAGGGGCAGCTTTATATGGTCAAAACTTCAGCATCACATGTAACATCAGGAACAACTTTATTGTGAGAGCTAAGCTTATTAGAGGTCATGCAGAGAGTTGACTCAGCCTCTCATTGTGTACAGACGTGACAGGACTGTATACATATTGATTGATTGAAACATGTTTCTCTGTTGTGTACCCCCTGTCATACTGTAGAAACATAGTGCCTGACATGTGACAGGAAACTATGCTGACTGGTTCAGTGTGTCTCCTGGCTTAATGCTGTTATGTCAGTGTCAGTCAGGCAAAATTTCAGAAATACTTGATTGTAACAGGCTCCTGTAATTTCATTAAATGGATCTGATATGCAGCAGTAAATTCATCAGAGCTAGTCTATGTTCAGTACAGGTTAATTTGCAACCCTGTAATTCAACATATATGAAGAATAAACCTTCCAGTAATAAATGACAAATTAATTAATTAGTCACAAAAGAGCATTTCCTCTGGAAATCTACAACTGCATATGTAAACCTAGAAAATCAAGCAAAACTGCAATAACTGCCTCACGTCTTAGTCTCGATATTTACTGAAATTTGATGCCAAACGATTCCTCACCAGAACCTTCTCAGGAGGAATTAGGAAACCTCCAGTGGCGCTCAGTAGAGTGCATATCTCTGCCAAGACCAAACAATCCTACACTTCTGTTTATCTCTTATGATGGAAAAATAAAATGAATAAGGAAGTAGTCTGATAACATAAATTATTTATTTGTCATATCTGCCACCAAATTTTTAATTTAATGGGTTCACCCCTGGTCCTCCAGGGAGGCCCTCCACCAGGTTTGGTACAAATCAGTCCAGAACTTTTTGCATAATTCTACTGACAAACAAACAGACACTGGCAAACACATAACCTCCTTGGTGGAGGTAACAAGGACCTTTAATTAATTAAGCATTACCAATACTTATTGTTCAAGTCATCAGTGGTTCTCAGCTCTGTACTTCCTCCTTGGCTGATGAAATTTCAAGCCCTCTGTGGTTACACTGCTTCTCTTTCACATGGTCTTCTGACAAGGTTTCAGCACAGAGTTACTTTTACTTTACTGTAATGGCCGAACAACATATTGATAAAAAAGTTTTGTCACAGCATGTTAATCGGGCTTTGTGTCGGCAGATCAGACTGACCTCAACATAACATTTACCACTGGTGTCTTTCAATTTAAAGACAGTGCTGTATTTGACCTTAAAAATCTTTTTCTTCCCTCGCTCTCAGGTGAGCAAGTGGACCAGGCTGTGTGAAATTGGTATCCCCTCTGCTGTGGAAGAACACCTCAGAAAATCCCACAAATCAATATCAGCAGCTTCCTCTCTCCATCCTCACCCTGGAGCAAAGGCTGGCCGAGCCTGTCAAAGTCCACAATGATGACAAAATACGGAGGCAGAAGCTCCAAGAGCAGAGACAGAATGAAAAGAATGAGTCCCCCGAAGGCCGAGGGGATGTGGACAGTGAGTCTGAACCTGGACAGTCAACTCAGGTCTGTGATGGACTTGAGCTCAGGGCTGCATTGGCCAAGCTGTCTGTGGATTCAGTTCCAGCTGTGACCACCAGAGAGAACTCTGAGATCAGGAAAGTGAAGACCACAGACCTCCCTCCACTGGAGCATGTGTTTGCTGAAGGACTGTACTTCACTCTGACTGATGTGGTGCTGCTGCCATGCATCTATCAGTACCTGGTAAGGGCCTTGGAGTTTATGATTTATGTGTGAGAGTGTTGTCAGTAATGAACCCTTGTGGCTGAGGACCCTGCTCTTATTACTGCCTTAAGTTATAATTTGGATCCATGAATACACGTCAGACGCTCATTAAATTTTAGTATGCATCCCTCCCACAGGTCCTTGATATCCTTTAAAACCAAGGCCTTGAAAGTTTTTGAATATGGTGTAAAAGTGCTTGAATGTACATATTCTGAAAAAAAATAGACATTGAAGTTCTTTAGATTTTTATACATATATTTGTTATTTAATGTCAGTAAATATGCAATGTGTCACTCAATACATGACCAAACAGTGCCCAAAAAGATGTGTTCACACTTTCAAGCCTCTCTCTCTTTTTAATTGTTGTCTGTGAGCTTCTGGACAGCCTGCTAGTTCTCTTTATTTTAAAAAAGAGGGAATTGTCCCTCATTATAGAAAGTCCTTGAAAAGTCCTTGGTTTTGATTTGAAGGTGTGGGAACCCTGAGTATGTGTCCTGTATAAGTGTAATATTTCCATTGTTTTGACACAATATGATCTTTACAACATTTACTGTAAGCAAAATTCCCTTCATTGTGCCATGAGCGGTCATGTGTAGCCATACAAGGCTTTGTCTCTCAACATAAACAGTAGAACATATGACTTAGACTTAGATCTGATGTCACGATATAGATGGTGCCATTCAGGCTACAGAACCCCCATGTATTTACTGGCCTTTTTTAAATGCCCTTATTATGATGACTTGTCAAATTATGCATGACTTTTGGTTTTGACACTCTGGTCAGGGTGAGCAGACAGTACATCCAGCTCCTTTCAGATCCATCCAGGCAGAAACTTGAGTTAAGAAGACTCACTGCATCAGACTTGGCACAGGTTTTGCTCTCAAAGGTGGTCTAGAGCCACCTGGCAAAGAGTGATAACAGTGTATGGGAGAGTTTCTATTCAAATGCAGCAGGTTGAAATGCATTTCAATGACTGGAGTTTGGGAACGTGTTTCTCTCTGCAACAGATTAAGAATTGGCAGGGTTTTATTTTGACCTTAAAACTCTTAACTTTAAGAGTTTTTATGCAAGACTTCAAAAGCTCAGGAACATTTTCTGAATATTCATTACACATAATGATTGCATACTTTACAAGTAAAGTTGGTAGCAGCAATTAAAGTAACTGCAGCGGAGTGCAGCACGGCTCTTTAGTTCAGTGGTATATTGTTATTGATCAGGAATGCTGCACTGTCAGTCAGTGGAGTGGATCTCAACCCCCATTTCACCCTTCAGCCGTCTCTCCCAGCCATTCCTCAACTGTGGGAATGAACTCAAGTTCTCACAATGAGGCTTTTAGTAGTCAGCTGTGCTCCAGTGGTTTCCAGTTTCACACTCAGCCTAGCGTGTCTCCTCTTAACGGCCATCACTGTTCACGACACATGCAGCTACGGCGGATCCTTTCCACTCCACCCACTTGACGTACTGCAGAGAGCCCCTTCTCCCTCTCTGTCGGCGTCCCTCTCTCTTTCTTCTGTCTTCCACACACAGTCGCACACAGTGACACTGCTTCTCTGATCACGTCTCTGTTTGTGTCCTCACACCTCCCCGCCTGCCAACGATGTTTTGATGTTTTTTCCCTGCCTGCCCCTCGTGTGCATGTCTGTCCGCCAGCACGATGAATGAATTCTGGTGGAACCTGACATCTCGCTCTGCTGGAGATGACACGTCCGATGAGTCACTTAATCAATATCTCATTGTTTTCTTTTCCTTCTCTCCTCCATTCCTCTTATTGTCTTTGATAGTGTTCCCTCCGAGGCCACGCTGCGAGCACCCTAAGCCGGCTCCCTCACCTGCTGCGTTGGTACAGCCGTGTTCAGGAGGTACCTGGGGTCCTCCGAGCAGCTGAGGCTTGTGGGATGTCTCTCTCCATCCTTCAGGTTTCCACGTCCGGAACCCTGAGGCCGTCAGCAGAGGACAACCCAGCTAACCTCCTGGAGCAAGAAGAAAACCAGGAGATGACCACACAGCCATTTGTTGGTGGCCCCAGGCCCACGATGACTAAACTTAAAGTAAATCATTACATCTCTTTACTTATTTATCTCTCTGTCTTTCCCTAAAAATATTTGCTTTAACACACACATATACAGACAGTAAACTGAAGAAGCCGTCTCCCTACTGCCCCTTCACAGCACAGAGAGACGGTGTGGAGGCTCCAACTGGTTGTTAACCATTATCCCTGTAATTTCATGCCTCCATTTTCAGCTGATTGTGCCTTCAGGAGTGTAGCTCTAAGTTAATGTTTTGGCTTCTGGCAGACTTTCTTAATTGTTGAAATTTCCCTCTTTCTGCCAGTGCTTAAACGTTAAGTGCTTTCAGTCACAGGATTAACATTTTAAGTGGGCTGTTAAAAGGTTTTAGGACGCTTATCTGTACACATGATTTTCTCCTCATCAGGTTGTTTGTATGACAGTGTATTTATCAGTCAAGACAAACTAACAAAAAACTGACCTTTCTTAAAAACATAACAATCTGTTTATAACTGTAACTTTTTTTTACTGCCCTCAGTACATTTTAAAATGCTCACTTCAGTATTCTCAGTGGATCCTGTTGCCACTTGCAATAGTGCAGACCGCGCACATTCAGCTTATCCTCATTTCAGGGGCAATAAAAACAATGAATCCAGTCCAAAACAAAACAATGTTTTATAGCTAGACTAAGTAGCTCCTAGTAATGGCTGAAAATCTTGGTGTAAAGAGACAAGACAGCACACAGTATTAGCATAATGTGTCCACACTCTTTGAATGTAGTTCCCTCAGCAAGCATTGGCAAGACACACACAGTCACACACATTTATAGCTTTCTTAGCTCCATAGCACACCAAATATTTGCCCCCGCAACATTTTCGTTTTTGGACCAGCTTTTTCAGCTAAACATGCCCAGCTGTTTAAAAGGAGACTGTCTCCTCAGCCCTGACTAACCTCTCACCACTGAGCCTTAAGACTGTTCTCTTGGCCGTGTTGCTCTGCTCTCTCAGCAGATATTTCTGTGATTTCCTGCTGGCCAAGTGTCTATAACAATGTGATATTAAGTGACAGGATGCGAGCAAAGGGAGAGAGCAGTAAAAGAGGGTTTTGGGGAGGTTGAATGAGTGAGCTGGGTGGTCAGGATGCGATGTGTCTTAAACGCACCATGTTGCCGGATGAAATTTAGCTAGGCACAGATGTGTTCAAATGACAGTTTTCATGGCAGGTTGAAATCAGACATTAAAACTGAGAGGAATGTGTGCACACACACACAGACATGCACACAATGGCCACCATTCTTTTTTTTTTTTTTTTAGCCTAGAGGGATTACAAGAATGGCTGCGTGTCGCCACCATCATGTCTGCGGTGCAGCTGTTGTGTTGTCTTGGCCAAGGTGCCTGTGTGTGTTTCCATACGTCCTCATATGTGACTGTGTGTCTGCCAAGGCAGGCACATAGAGACAGAGAGGTCTGTCGTCTGACACAGTGACACGCGATCCTTCACTGCTGCTAACCAGAGGCACCGGGCTCATCTCGCCACACTATCCACAATATGAACGGCTCATAAACTCGGCCTCTTTCTCACTTCACTTAACACACACTGATGCATGCCAGTCAAACTGCCTGTGCAATGAGGTGTAGACACACAACCTGTGAACTAAATGTAAACAAAAGGGCAACCCCCACACCAGAATGCCTTGGTGATTGAAATCTGTCCTCTATAACTTCCTACTTGATTGACAGGTCTCTCACTGTTACAGTTGCAACAGCCTAATCTAAGATAGCTGTAAAAATAGGTCCAGGAATTTCAGCTGGGAGAACAGGAGAGCTGGGATTACTGAATGTCTCTGTGTCTGTTCCTGTGGAAACTTGTGTCCAGAGACTACCCATCTATTGTGTATACAGTATATCCCGCTTATATACTTACTCTTGGTCCAACTGAACGTCCCGTTTTAGCCACTGATTTCTACTCTGTTATCCTCTTTGGGCAACAAAAACAGATGGATTTTGAAATTGTGACCTATCCAACACAGGCGTGATGCTGATCGTTTGGACCCTACTGTTGCTGCTTGTGTGGCAGATTAACTTGATCTTACATCCTGCACACAAGCTTTCAGGCTCATTCTCATATCGTTTTATTGTTGTCATAAGTATATTAATGATTGGATCAATTCATACAAATCTACTTACTTTATACTGTATATAGAGATCAGGTGTATATAAATGTAAAGCACAGTCAACTTTTGTGCTTTTACATTGTAGTTAAATCAGTAATAGTCATTGTGGATCATGGCTACATTAACTTAAAACTGAATCACTTGTTTAAGTTAAATTAATTCAGGCTTTTTCAAAAGCCCAGCTTTACTTCATCTACTTTCTGAAATATACCTTGTGTGCCAGTGACTGACAAAGATTAAAGCCCCTCCAGGTTCAGTGCAATAAATCTCAAGAGAGCAACTCTCTAATATATAGGATATAAAGTGTTTTTCACACTGTGTCAAAAAGGTGCTTACTTCTCTCTGAGGTCATTTTGAGGCTGTAGTTTATGGTACTCTTGTGTTGGATTGCATTATGTCATGATGTAAATGTAAACTAGACAAAATATTAGAACACAGTATTTTGATATACTGTAATGTAACACAGCACCACACAGTACAGTCCCAGTATGCTGTAGCTGCTGTAGTAGCAGCAAACAAAGTATTTTCAGTAAAATAGTGTATATTGCAGGGGTGTTGTATTGTATTGCATTGCATTACATCATACAGGTGTTCATATTGTCCTAGTCTCTCAGTGTATATCTTCAGATTATTTATATATTGTATGTTGTAGTGAATAGACAATATGATGTGACATGAGGTATACTGACAAGAATTTAGCAATACCACTGCACCTCTATAATACTGTGTAGATGGTTGTGTTTTTTAAAGTTCAGTATTCATGAAATAATCCATTGCAACAATCACAGGGTTTTAGTGATAACCAAATAGAAATGCACATTATTTGAAAAAAAGTACCAGTGTTATTACTACATTGAAATACTTACATAAGACACCATGCTGGTGTAGTAGTGAAGTTTCAACCAAAAGAGAGAGAAAGTTATTGTCAAATGTCACTATACCTTCGAAATTAAGAATAATGTGAGTGATATTTTGCCTGCATGATACACCTCATCATGTTCATTAGTAGCTGTGCAGAACCTGTTATCAGTAGTAATTAGGATGACCATTCATGTGAAGGAAAACATGCAACTTTCCAGAAAGATTTTTCCTAAAGAGACTTCATAAAATGTATTTGTTTTGACAGTAATGACTCTACACCATCTCCCTGCCTTTATAGGCTGTCTCAAAGCAGCTATTTATTGTTCTAACCCTCTTATCATTAAAGAGAGAGACAGAAAAGGAAAAGGGCTTTACGCTGTCTGCCTCAATTTTCACTTTCCTCAGTATTTCTTTAAAATGTATTGGATGTGCAGGAGTATGTACTGGACTGGTGAAACATTTGTTCTCTCTTGAGAGAGTAATAAGTGCACTAGCAGGTATAGTCTCAGATCAGTGTGAGCAAGGTAACAAAGGGCTTGTTCAAGAGCAGCTCTCTTTAAATCGCTTCATTACAGCCATTTGGACCACAGAACCTCAAGGCTGTAGAGGGGTTTCTATGGTAACCTGTGTATTTGTGTGTGTGCTTGTGTGTTCCTCCCTCAGGAAAATGGCATAGAGGCAGTCTTCGCTCCTCATCCTTGCCCTGCCTGGACCCTCCCATGGGACAGCTTACCAGGAGCTATCAACCCTGCTGAAGGTAAAGTCAAATCTCTGCCTTGTAGCTCCCCCCATTTTGCTTCCTCCATTTTCTTTTTGCTGCTGATAGCTCTTGCCCTTTTGCTCTTTTCTGTGCTGTACTTTTTTTGTTGTTGTTTTTAGATTTTTTTTTTTTGCTTTGTCCAAATATACCTCTTTCTGTCTGCATCAAAACCACCTCCTCTCATCATTTTTACCTCCCCCCATCTCTTTATCTGTGTGCCTCTGCATCACTCCCTGCTCCTTCTGTCTTTCACCTTATTACTTGGACAAAGTCAAAACAAATGTTATTGATACTGTATATGGAGCAAGGAGTGAGGAATGTGCATAAATATTTGCATGAAACCGTACAGTGCTGCTGTGGCCTGGTGATTTTCACTGGCACCTTGTCACCTCCCCAAAAGAAAATATTAACCACTGACACATTGCAAAGCTTTCTGCTCAGCCTCAGCTGGGTGTGTTTCCCCATGAGGCCACCCCTAATGAATTTTAAAGTGCTTATCTCGATGAGTTATCCTCCTTATGCTGTGGGGTGAGAGTGTGAAATATGTCTGTGACAGAAACAGACTCAGCACAACAGAAACACACAAAACCCCACACACACAGAAGGCACAAACAACTAATGTGCAACGTTGAACTTGTGCACATGCCTTAGTGGATGCTGATTGTATTGAGAGCAGTATCTAATAGGCAGTGGAAAGGTTGTTGATTGCTGCCCCAGGTGGCACAGGCGGAGCTGAGAGAAGAAATATCTGCTGCTTTGTCTCCCTTTTCTCTTGCCCACATTGTTTTCTTCTTTTTAGTGAGATGTCTGTGGCGGTAGTGATGCTAAATGGTGTGTATGCAAATGTTTGAGCAGCTCCAATATATCAGTGTTATTGCTCTAAGAAAATGGAAGAGGTTGATAAAGACACATATATACATAATATGAATATTTAGATATTTCCTTTTCTCTTCATCATTTTTCTATGCATCCATTTCCTGCATCCTTTCATTTTCACTTATGTGGAAAATTGTGACAGTAGAAGTTCATTCTCATGGCTTATTTCCTCCATTTATCAAAGAGCATGGGCAAATGAAACAGGAGAGATACTTAATCATTAAAATATATATGGAGCCGCAAGTTCAGCTTCCTCCTTCTTCCAGCTCATGTGTTTGTGCAGACCTTGCTTCTACTTCATTACAGTATCATCATGCTAGTGAACTATAACTTTGACTCTTAACAAGAAAGGAAAAAGCTACAGTTGCTTCACACGAATTTATAAAAATACACCACCACCAACAAAACAGTTTTAGAGAAAAGTCTGACCTGAGTGGAACAGTTTGTGGTCCGTCGCTCACTTATATCGCTTCGGGACTTCATCATGTAAAATGCTGCTGATTCTTATCAGACTTAATATCACTATGTAAGTTAAACTGTCACTTTAATGTAACTGTCAGTTTATTACTTACATCAGGGCTACATACAGTGCAGTTAGCAACATTAGGACAGTAGCACATTTTTTATTATTTCCTAAGTCTATGTTGTCTGGGACTGTGGATTTAAGGAAAACTGTGACTTTCAATTTCTGACTCTCATTCAGTTTTAATTTGAGGGCATTTACATCTAGAGCAGATGGACAGTGTAGGAGTTGTAGCCTTTTTAATACATAGTCCCCCAGTTTTTGGGAACAGAAAGTAATTAGTTAAAGTTAACATGAACTTCAGTAAAGTCATCAGATTTAACATTTGTTGCAAGTCCTTTGCAGTCAGTGAAGTCTATGACCCATTGCATCCATCCTCGATTTTTGCTTGTTTTGTTCACTGTTCACATCATCAGTTGGACTGAGGTGACCAATCAGTCAAAAAAATTACTTAGTTACCTTGTCTGTACATTTGGGATCATTGTCCCGATGCTTTGTCTGAAAACTGATGGGCTTTGTATGAAAAAAGCTGCAAGTCTTAACTCTGTTTACACAGTATGGATGAGAACACAAAAATAGTGGTAGTGGTCTGACATTCACTGTTTTATTTCAAGTACAGTACAATATTTCTAGAGCTGGATTAAAGCCAAAGCAGTGAATAACATCTCACTATCCTACTTTTTTTACAGCACTGTACTGGTAGTAATTTTTGACAGGCATTTGTAACCTATTACTGTACTTCCTCGGTACAACCTCATCATCCATTTCTATCCCAGAATCCCCTACTGACATCCTAACAGAAGTACCCTTGATGATGTGGGCAGAGTGTCTATTCTGAGAGCGAGAATCGAGCAGAGAGACAAAATTTTAGCTGTCCCACTTTTGTCGGCACTCTGCATGATAAACGGCGCTGTTGATATCTCCTTCTGCAGTGTTTGGTTGGTAGGTAGGTAGTCCCTGCGTTTCAGGACTGTGTAATTAAAGAGGAGCAGAGACGAAAAGGCAGCCAATTTGTCCTGAACCCCAGTGCGTGGGTTTTCCTATCTATCTGCTCCTACAGTATACACAAATGGCAACACACACGCCTACACGTACAGTGCTACAGGGAAAATTGCAGCATTTTCCCCTTACGTATGCACAAATATTTCCATACCTGCAAAACTAATATAACACACACATCTTTGAAAGCTGTCTTATTTATGTGCATTGGCTTATTCATTATCATGTAAGTGCATTAACAGTTCAGCCTGCATGTACCTGGATAGTTTTGGCTCTGTAGCCCAGAGGATTAGATTTAAAATGAAACAGTGATTTAGGAGGTTAAAGTGCTGATGTTCAGCTTTAATTTGAGTGTTTACATCCTCATTCAATGAACTGTGAACAAATTTGAGCCTTTTTTTTTTATCCAAACCCCCAAAGGGTAAAAAAAGGATTACACTTTGAACATCCACTATGGATGTGAACTGAATGTGTTCTTAAAGCTGAAAGTCAGCACTTTAATAATAAGGGATATATCACATATCATGTCTTGATACTTCCTGGCTGCACCTATATTTCTATCTGACTTACAGTACATGTCCACTTCTTTAAAGCAGATGTAAGATGAATGCACATTCATGCTCCTCCTTTGTTATGCCTCTGTGACCGACCATTATATTTTTAATTTGTCCCTCTGTCACCTTCTCGTAAACACGATACCTCAGTAACACCTTAAGGGAATTTCTTCAAATTTGACACAAATGTTCACTTGGACTCAAGGTTAAACTGATTAGAATCTGGTTGGTCTAAGGTCAAAGGTCAAGGTCACTGTGACCTCATGAAACATGTTTTTGTCCATAACTCAAGAATGCCAATTATTCCAAATGTAAAATAGGATAAACTGACAAAGTGGTGACATTTTTTGTCCAAATGGTCAAAGGTCAGGACGTTATTCAAACCTATAACTCAGGAACAGAAGGGAAGATTGTGACGATATTTTCTGCAACTTGACTGGTTGATGGAGGCATACAGCTGCGAGGCTGTAATTCTAGTTTTATATATTGCTCCAGTCTCTTGAACCAGCTAATTTGCATTCAATTGTAACAAATCCTACATGCAGATGCTCAGGTATGCACAGTCTACAGAGGAACAAAGGGACCTCTGTGAATGTGAGGTTTTTTGTCCCCCCAGTGTAGAGGGCTGCTTCGCTAAATGCGGTGTGGGCTGTCTGCAGACAGGTAAACAGCAATGTGAATACAGAGGCCATTGTATAGAGCAGCCAATGTCTCGTCTCCAGCACCTCACCTAATAGAGGAAGGAGGGTAGGTGGTGAATAAAGCAGGCTAGAATGATGGAGTGTGTGACGGTGGAAGATTGAGATAGGGGTGAGACCGCATGAGAAGAGACGGGGGTTATCAGGAGAAAACAAGGCAGGGGAAGAGGGGGGAACGAGACAATGAGGCATAAAAAGGGGGGGAGGGCTGGTGAGGAAACTGCATAGTTGTCATGCTTGAGACATGGTGCTATTAGGTCCTCCAGGCTTGTTTTGGTACAAGAAAATGTGATGAGTTTCCATGTCTTTGTCTTAGGTTACAAGAGTATGACAGAAGTTGAACTGCTGGAGTGAAAACTGGCTCCATTTGTCTCTGTCTTCCTGCTTCCACTGCAGCAGAGATGTGATTGAGATTTCACAAACTCCACACTTGTCTGGTGTGATTTTTTTTGGTGATGATTTTGTAGAAACTATGAAGCCAAGGAAAGGCTGAACAGCTTACATTAGCCTGTGGTTATTTGTAGAAATGTATCATAGTTGTCATCCCAGTTATGATTCATTATCCCAACATGAAATCCACATTTGTACATCTTTTGTTAGTGGTAATTGGACTTGTTGTAGTGGCAGCCTCAACCTTCAATACCTCTTGAAAAGCCAGTCAAGTAGAATATTTAGACTCTGTTCAAATATTCATTATTCACCTTGTTTCCACTCACAATAACTCACAATTTTAAAGAAAGGCAGAGCTCCAGTCATCTTGGTTTGATGGTTTATTAACTCAAAATCTATATTCTCCATATCCAGTGAAGGTTTGTTTCTATCCAAAAGGTAAATCCCTCTGAGCATCTCTCAAAAAGAAACATTTGGAAATATCCAATATGATTTTTTGTATGCTATACATTGTATGTCACATGGTCAAAAACATTTTTCATTCCAATCATAAAGGTGCTATATGTAAGTTTTCTGCAATCGCTACACAGCCAACATTAGTATTAGCTGTTTACTTATGAAGACCCTCAGCCAATGTTGCATTACAAGGCAAGAGGTTTCCTCCTGGCGAGTAAAGGAATGAAGTTTGATGCTGAACTTGCAATTATTCTTTTAGACTGGTAAGTTAACAGCTGTTATTGCTAATGTTAGCTATGTAGTGATAGCATATAGCACCTAAACTTAGCTTGGTGTCTTCATATGCTTGCAGTAACTAATTTTTGTCTGTTAGCATGAAGCTGAACAAACTTTTAGTCTTCACAAACTTCTGAATGAAATATTAGTAGCAAACATTGTGTTTCTGCTGTTGCTGTGGCTAAGAACTTAGTGCATAGTGGCTCTTTTTTTTTGCTGAAAACAGCTGTGTGCTGCTGTGGCCCAAAATGTTGTTGACTAGGGTGATGACAGTGACTCAAAGCAGTAAAGCTGAGGGCTGTAAAACCAAAGTAAATGAGCTGAAAGATGCTAAAGAATTCGCAGCAGGGCTGTGGGGAACTGCAGTCAGGGAATCATTTCTTGTGAGTTCATCATTACAAGGCACCTCTTAGTTATGTGATCTGTTGTTGATATGTACGTATTAATTAAAGCTGCTTTAAGAACATAGTGATCTTTTCTGCTTTACTAGGAAAAGTTAGTTCTCAAATTGACTGCACATGGGCAGTAACCTTGACAAAACATATTTATCAAAGTCTTAATACACACAATTTCAGCTCTTATTATTGTTGTCATGTAACACCAAGCTCTCTGTGATAAATTGTGCATGTGGTCAACTTACTGTATATCATCATATTGCTCAGCCTGCCTGCCCTGAGAGTTGATGGTGGCTTTTATGAGGTTGATCATTGCAGTAATGGCTTTTCAGCAGTATGACAGCCATGCAGTGTTAAGTGATTTCACAGCATCCTGACGCAGCATTAAACACAGTTGCAGTACAATGTTTGCAGCTGAGCTGAAACTTCCTACTTCTTCACAGACATCTTCCTCCTCCTCATCATCATCTTTGTAATTTAAATCCCAGTAGAAATGTTAACCATACCAGAAGTCATATCCCACGCTTCTCAGTGCTTTGCTTGTCTTTCCTACATTGCACATAGGTCTACAGAGTAGTTAAACATCTGTCATGCTCTGTTTCCGGATACCTCTCTGATGTTCACCAAATTAGACTGGGAATTGGAGGAGCTGTCTGTAAGATGCATCAGAGATGGAATTTCAATCAAGTAACAACTAGATATTTCATTACGTAGGTGGATATGTACTTTTTTCACATTTGTTTATAAAAGCTTCCGTATGACTTGGATTTAAAGATGTTAAGTGTGTTCTGATACAGAGCTGTTGTGTCTGTTTCATCCACTGTTAAATCAGCTGTCAGGCTGTTTTTAATGAGATGATTTCCCCTCAAACATGTCATTGAACTTAGATGAAGATAATTAGGTGGATTTGATTCAAGTCCAGATTCATGAATTTCCCTTTACATTTTCTTAATTTTCTTAGCGTAGACATTAGAGGAGAGTGGAGTAGCTATATTGACTAGGTGCCCTGAGGACACAATACAGTTTCTTTGAGCTGCATTTAACACTAGTGCATTGCTGTTAACTTTAAATAAAGGACTAGGGTGGTGATTCCATTTTCCCTCTTATTGAAAGTTGTGTTCTTCAGAATTCATTACTGTCTGGGCAACTAATTCATGTGGTGTTTTATCTGATTGTAATCTGTGTATGGTATTTATAGAAATAATACCCCCTGCAAATTACATTCATGGTAGTTTAAGCCTGTTTCAACCAGAGATTTAAATTTAGATTTAAAGATTAGATGTAGGGATCATGAGGATACTGATCCAAATGGAATATATGTGTTTCTCTACATTCAGGCAGGAGTTCCACTTTTACAAACTTCATATGACAGTCTAGTTAGATTTTAAAGCTGCTCTAATCAATATTTCTGTATCAAAATGGATCAAGTGATAATATGATCTGCAGTTCCCCTCAGCTCTGCGGAGAGCTATAGCTGATGATCATTGTGGAGCATTTAGCAGCTTAAGAGACAGATATTTCCCTAAGGAGCTGGTGGAGACCAAATTAGGGCTAAAAGCAGAGTGGATATTGGATTTAGATTTGCCAGGCGGCCAAAAATGTGACATAAGTGAATTCCAGTGTCAGTGCTGTGTTTACAGTTTGTTGTGGTGTTTAGAGTAGCAAAATAATTATCATTATTATTATAACTGATTAATTAACGCAGGTTTAAAGCAAAAACAAACAAGCAAATAAATGAGCTTATTTACCAAACCTGAACTTTAAAGATTCTACTTTTGATAATTTCTGTTGCATTCAAGTTAAATATTTTGTGTCTTTTGTTACCATTGGAAATCGAAAGAAACTGTGAGGTATTAAGACCAAATCCATCCTTTTGATTCACCTCCAGATTCATGTGTAGAGTAGAGGCCATGAACTTCCAGCAGCGAATGAAAGAATTAGATTAGATGTTATCTTTTGAATCCAAGGTTAACCCCTCTAAAGACAACAGTGGACTATAGTCATCAGTTAAAATAGATCCATGCTTGTCCTCCTACTGAGATAGAAGCAAATGTACTTAAGTAGCAAATATGTCCATCTACTCATCTAAGTGATGAAACATCCAGTCTCAGGAAAAAAAAAAGTGGTTGATTGAAATATTTTGATTTAACTGAATACAAATAGATTTTTCCTTTCTTACCTGTGTACTGCATGCAGCTGAACAAGAGTCTGTGTATATGGTTTTATGGTTGGTTTTTTCTTGTCCATTTATCAGGCTGAATGGAGCGCTGCTGAGAGACGCACAGCAGGCTTAGTCACAGATCTGTGAAACCACTGTCCTGCACATTACTACATCAGCTCAGTCCAGAGATAATGTTGACTGATTCTCTCTCCAATTGCATGTGTTTTTTTTTTTGCATTTGCTGTGAGCGCCAAAAAAGTAAGAAGGACAAAGTCGGGGCGCAGGGCAAGATGATTTTCCAAAAGTCTTTCTGCCTGTCAAATACTCGCCGAAACGTGATTGACATCTTTAGGCTTCTGTCAGATAAATGTCTGGGGAAATCTAGATGGAAGATCAGCAGGTTGATTTTTGCCTCACACACTTGCTATGCACACACAAATAAATTCTACTTGTGTTAATCCTTGAAGTCTGTGTCCAGTTTCCCAACACTAAATATAGCTTACTGATCTTGTCACCTTTCAAAAATTCAACTGCCCCATTCCAGATGCTTGTAATGAATGAAATATTCTACCTCAGAGTGTCTATAAAGTGTTTCATCAGGAAATCTAAGAGTTGCAAAAGAAGATTAGTAGGAATTGCAGTAATTCCTCAAGAGCAAGTTGGCGTGGCAACTCAACACACGTCACACACGAGACAGGACAGCAGATTTCTAGATTTCGAAAGCAAGTCTGAGAGTCTGCAGATATGCTAGTGGCTGTGTGAGGCGGTATGGGCAGAGTGGTGCTTTGTCCTGTATTCTGAGGTCATCCTGCTAACATACCTACTAACGACTTACATAGCGATGATTAGTAGGAATGATAACATGTTTAACATGTTCACCATTTTAGCTTAGCATGGTAGCATGCTAACATCTGCTAATTAGCACTGAATGCAAAGTACAGCTGAGGCTGATGGGAATATAATTAATTTTGCAGATTTGATCTCATGGTGATGCTCAGTGGATGTGACCAAAGTGATTACAGTTTATTTTGAGGATATAAATGATACCAGCTTTCACCACAATCCACACCATAGTCGTTAAGACATTAAACAAAAATCTCAGGGTGCTGGAGGAAAAGTTGGAGGATGACCAGAGCAGTTCATTCAATAGTTGTTGAGATATTTTAGTCAAAGTAGTAGACCAAATGACAGGCTGACCTCACCTTCTCTACAGCCATGGCTAAAATTAGCATGTGTAAAATGTGACGTCAGATTTTCCATTTGCCTTCAAGGAAAGGTGTGTGTTTATGAGTTTTATACTTGTGTGTAATTAAAGGAAAATTGCCTGTTATTAACACTAGAGATTAGAGAGTTTTGAAGAGCACATGTTAACATAAAAAACACAAAGATGTGATTTAAAAATATTGTTGTTGAGTGTTGGTGAGGATATCTGTTTGTACTATGCGCCAGCATTAGGTTAACACCTCATTCCCTTGGGCTTACAGCTCCAAACAGCAGGCTGTGACTCCCAAATCACTCCTCTCATTCTCAATTAATTGAACTCATTAGAGCCTTTAAATTGGAGATTTAAAGATACGCAGCAAACATGGGACCAAGCACAACGGGCAACCAGCTTTGTTACTCCCAATTAGAGGGATAATTGGCACTTTATTTCTACAATTCAAGTTCAAACACATCTAGACTCCCTGGAGGGTTACCACAGAGTTTCACCATTTGCAGTGATGTTTGAGTTCTGCCCATTTAAATGCAGAGCCACTGGCTGCCTTCATGATGAGCTTCTTGCAAATGTCATATCATGAATATTCATTTGTCTCCTTAGTTTTGTTTTGTTCAATAATCTCTGGTGAGGCATTGCAGTGTGGGTACGAAGCGAGGACACAATTTGCCTTACCCTCCACCAGCTTTCACTGGGTTTCGGATTACATAGTGTTTCTTACAACGTTTCACTAGTCTCATAATTAATTACTTATTAGTGCTTTCAGCCGTGAGCAGAATGTTAAATCTTCTCTCTTTATGCCTTTCCTTTGGAGTTTGTCTATTAAAATCTTGTATGTTTGGAATTTGGAGATGACATTTGAGGGCTGCAGCAGATTTAAAATAATGAATCTCCTGTTATCTTTTAGTTGTCAACACTCTAACACACTTTCATCCATTTTTCATCTCCATCATAGAGATACGACAAAAGTTTTTTGGTTTAGTCTGTTTTTTTCTGTTCAGTTCTCCTTCAGGAGACACAGGACAAAGCATCACTGATTAAAAATGAATTGAAGAAGGACTCATAACATTCGTAACATATTTCTGCAACAACACTTTATTGTCTCAGTCGAAGGTGTTCTGCAATGTTCAGAAGGTATGTGAGTATTTATGACCCTGATGTTACATAAGGTTTATTTTATCTGAAGTGTTTAACACGTTTATTATTATTTCACTCTTTGTCTTGTTAGTTGAATTACAACAAGAGATGATATAACACAGGAATTATTGCCGTGGTGTTTGCCTGCTGTTATGTGGTTTTCTTATATAATGGACTTACTCTGACTGGATGTAATGATACATTAAGAACAAAATGAACAGTTTTGACAAAATTTGACTCAAAAGATCAGTTGACTATTCCTTGTTTATCCTAATATATAAATTGTCCAGTGAAGAAAGAATTTTGTAACATTTTTTAAAAACATTTTTAAAAACTTTTTTCAGTCATAGCTTCCTAAAAACTTTGAGACAACTTTAATGGACTTGGACGTCTTCAGAAAAAATCTCAGTTGGCCACAAACTTCAAATGTTCACATTTTTCCTCCATCAGTTTAGTAAAAACTGACATTCAGTTGCATTATACAGTGTGAAGTGATATAAAGAGGCAGCATTAATTCCAAGAAAGTCAGCGGAAAGACGCATATGGAGATGAACAGATGCAGATTTGCACTTCCATCTCACCCTCTGTAAAGCAGAGGATGAAAATATATGAGAACTACATCCTGATTTGATGAATAATATGTTCCACAGTGTCTTGAACCAATTCAGTAACCCAAATTATCAACTCAAAGTTGAAAACAGTAATATGATACTTGATTTGGAAGGATTCTCAGGACATCTGTCAGTTTCATTTGCACATTTTATGGCTTGGCATGTTGTGTTCACAGACTCTTGTTAATTACAGGAGATAGATATTTCACAGAATGGGTCTGAGTAAAATGTAGTAGTGTTTGTTTTATTTCTGTTCTTATATTTCTCCAGTCCAGTTTTCTTTATTATCTCTCCTTCTGTCTGGTTTTCCGGCTACTTCTGTTTTAGTTTACCTCTTTATTTATATTGACTCTTTCTGTCTTTTTTCTCTCCTCCGTCTTTGCCTACATGCCTTGCATTGTCATTACATTTCTAACCTCTTAACCTTTTCACTTTCCTCCGCAACCTTGTGCCGTGAGCATTGCTTTGACATGAAGGGAGTATGTTAAAATTTATTTTCACACACTTCCGACAACAAATTCAAAGCATTTTGCCATTGTCAAAAGTAAGTGCATCACTTTTGTATTTGTTCTTCCCATCCCTGAACAAAGTGACCCGACTGGAGTCTCTAATTTTGTCGGCATGGGCTCAAAGAAAGGCTCAAGGCTTATTATTATATTCTGTATCTGGTGCCCACTGTAATAGATGAGGTGTCATATTTGGTTTCAGTGTGGTACTGTGAGACCTCCCCCAGTGCCCACATCTAATTTGGTTCAAAAGAAGGCTGTGTATGGACTCTGGCATGTGTGTCTCTGTTTCTGTCTGTCTGTGTGCTACGTCTTGTTGTTAGCAGAGTTTTCCCTCATGTTTTTTTACACCCACATGGTGTTGGCTTACACTGCTATAGGGGTGAGTTGTCATTTGTGTGTGGCTGTGAGTTAGTGTGTGTTTTGTCTGTTTCTGCGTGTGCAGTGCATTGAAGAATAAACATATATCACCTAAATTGCAGGGGCTTCCATTGCTCTACCTTTTCATACTCTATAATGGCTATAATGTGTTCACTTGTGTGTATGTGCCTGTTAAAATCTGGACAGTCATTCATATTCGCGGAGTTACCAGCACAAATTTGTCCTTTTGTCAAAATTTCATGTCATATAATTGAGTTATTTTGGCTTCTATTTTGTGATAAGTGGTGAGAGAGAGCCAAGATTCCAGCGACCTGCAAGAATTGGAGAGAAACAATAGCTTGTATGAAGTGTTTTTCTAGTATGCAGGTGGCTCAGTAAGACAGAATAATGATTCATCCAAATCCTGCTCTAATTATCCAAAGGGCACATGTAGTGTTTGTGGCCAATCTGCAATCCCTTGATTCTCGTCCCACTTTCTTAAATAAGAATATTTGTGCATTTCAAACGCATTTGCAACTATAATAGGGAAATAGATATACATTGAGACTAAACATATACTTTCCATCACAAAAATAAAATGCCTATTTCAGAATATATTAAAGGGATAATGATCTGCAGTCTGACAAGAAAGAGTGTTTGTGAAAACTTTCCCTTCAAACACCAGGAGTCTACTTCTGCAGTGACAAATAAGCTTAATGCACAGAGTTTAAAGGAGAATCCCTTTATTTCTCCCAGTAGAGGGGCCATGGCTTTGGCAACCCAACGTCTCATAAGAAAACCAGGGGGAGCTGGGACACCAGCTGGCTGGAGTCCAGCCAGCCTTTATTTATCCTTGACTTAGCACTGCAAGGCTAGAGCTGAAAGCCATGCTGGAAGATTTTACAAAGGTGGCAGGCCAGAAGACGTTGACACGGCCCTCCACAGATGCCAGCGTTGTGCCACTTACTCCCTGACTTTGACAGCTCCGGCAGAGTACAGAGAGCAGGGATGAAGGGGCAGAGTGTGCACTGAATAAAAACAAACTGTTTAGTTTGAAAAAGAAATTGTGGGGGAAGGTTTTCAGCAGACATAACAGGAAGAACAGCTGCATTTAAATATTCTGTTGACTTTGTTTACAGAAAATATTTATTCCATTCTTAGTGTTATTAAAAGTTTTTTACAGACAAAACCAGACCTACCACAGTGCAGGAGAAAAGTGCTAAATCAAGATCTGGATCTGCATCAAGTTGCACAAACTCATAGATCTCAACACCATAAATATGTCTGATTTTTTATATCCAGGTTTCAGATCCTCACAGAGAAATCTTGTAATCTTTAAAAATCTTAAAAAAAAATTTTTTTTAATTAAAATCTTATAAAAAATATTTTTAAAAAATGGAACTGCCCCTTTAACTGGATCTGGACAAAAATGTAATGGGTTCTTCTCTGGCTCATGCCTCATCCCTCTGCTAAGGTGCAAATCAGTTTGGTACTTTTTGTGTAATCCAACAGACAGGTGAAAAAAATTACCTCCTTGGCGGAGGTGATAAAACACTGATGATGCCTATTCTGTTCTATTCTATTCAGTCATGCAACCCAATAATCCTACATTAATAATTTACCATTTATGTTTTTTGAATTTAACTCAACAGAAGGCCTCTTCTTGGTGAATTTAACTGTAGATCTGACTTGACTTTTTCATTTGATGTCCATTCAAACCCACCAGGAAACCCACACCCCAACAATGTTCAGGGATACATCTGTAAAATGTCAATTGTTACTGACAAATCCCAATTAGAAGTTCCTTTTATCTAAAAGTTTTCAACTGTATGCCATTTACAATAAATATATTGCTTGGTATTTCAAAAATAATAAACAACATATCTCTCGCAGATGATGGTGTTAACGTGGTGTGTCTCACCTCTAGAATGTGCAGTATTTCTTTGACTTTTACTTTCCTCCACACATCATACTTTCCATATCCATGTTGTACCAAGGGACCTGTGTTACATGAATTTCATCATCTGCCCACATACGCAACTCTTAGTCCATCCATACGTAGCTTAAAAATGTCAACTTTACACATGGACTGTAAGCACCAACAACCACTGAACACATCATGTACACCTAGAGTATTAGAAACAAATACACATCCACAATGCACAGATCGTCCTTGGGCAACACAAAATGTAGCAAACACCCTGTGTGGTATAAACAGATCTATGTGTGTGTCACGTGTTGTGGAGGATATCTGGCAGAGTGTATCTGACAGCAATTTTGCAGAAGCAGTACAATATAATAAATATTTTAGTACAGGAAAATGAAGTTGGGGAACACTTACGGTAGCCTCAAAAACACATTACAGTATCTATATTCCGTGATTTCCTCTGTTCATGGTGCTTAGCTCAGGATGGGAATGAGTTTTTCCATCTTTTTTTTGTGTTCAGTGATGCATTTTACGACAGGGTCACATCAGGGAAAGTACTGTTTGAAGGACACGCTAAATTTAAAGTCATGTGCAACCAATCTTGTTGTGTTGTTTGTTAGTGTGGCAGTTCTGCTTTTGTTAAATCACAGGTTGATATTTTAAAGTGTAAAATCCATGTTGAGTCTATTGATTGAGCAAAATCTTGTGTTTTCCTTTCAGATATGGTTTACCGACGTGTCAGCTCGTGGGCAGCCTCAGGTCATTTGTTTCTTACCTGAACTGAGCTTAGCTGTCAATGTGTTGATCAGGATTAGTGCACTTCAGTCATTTGAATCCTGTCTGAACAACCACAGTATTTTTTTCTCCTCTGCCCATGGCAGACAAATTCACCAGCAGCATAGATCGATTCCAAACTCCCCAAGTTTTAAAGCAGAGGAGTGTAGATGTTGTTTTGCCACATCCACTTCAAACAGTGCAGTGAACAGCACTCAGGAGACAGACTGCAAGTCAGTCAAGTTAACCTGCACAGTGAATGGTAGCCAAAAGGAGCAAGATTGCTCTGTCTCTGTCTGCTAGGCATGTGCCAATATGAAAATGTCAAAGTGAAAATGTCACAGTGCAATCATTGTCCAAAATATACAGTATTTTCTTGATAAATGTTGCAATAAAATGGAAATATCTGAGATTTGCTGTTGAACTTGCTGCAGTGTTGCCTTTGGCTTTCTTTGGTAATCCTTTTAACAACATCTTCAAGAAAAAGTTTTCAGATGAAAGCATATATATTCCCAACACATTAACATTCTTCACAAAAAACTGCTCTTTGATGATGAAGAAAGTTCTGTTGCCATGATAAACGTGTATAGGTTTGGAAAGGTGTTGTGTTTGTCTGTGGTTATTTTGACAAGACAAATGAGGTGAAACACTATCAACAGACTGGAGAAGGTCTCTACAAATCAATATTAGACACTTTGGCATGTTTTACAATACATAACATAAAAATTCCTCAGAAGATATCTCGAAAGAACATCATCATTTCATACTTTTTATGGGAAAATATAACAAATTATGAGACTTGAGTTTGTTTGAAGAGCTGTCTCGGGTTCATAAGCTGTTACTGATTTCCAGAAGAATTTCTTTGGAAGAACGTCTCCATTCAGACCCAAGCAAACACTCATCCATTATGCCTTTATAATACCTCCATTATACCTATATTCTCAATTGGTGCCACTAATTGGAATAAATGAACATTGTCTCCTGTAATCAGTACCCTATTAAGTTATTCATTCCAAGAACCTAAAGTTTAAATATCAGTTCTCCTCTCTGAGATTATGTAGACTAATGGTACCTGCAAAACGAAGTGTTACCAGTTTTGGTTTGCTGACATTTGCAACTGCAACTAATGATGTTTCTCATTATTGGTTTATTCATCCATCTGTGGCCATTACAAGTTTCCAGTCAAAACTTCTTTTAAACAGCTTTTTATTGACTGAGAAAAAATCAAAAAATCTAAGAGGATTAAATTTACACCTGTATAATATACAGAAAAAACAAGTAAATCTTTGAGCTTAAGAGGCTTTGTCCAGGTATTTATGAGCTGAATATCAAAATCTACAATTGTAAACTTTCTTCCCACAGACTAATCACTTTATTAACAAACCATTTCAGCCCTTAACTAGCATAAGTTCAGATTTCCAGTGTGACAGTTTATGTGCAGATAAGGTGTGCTGATGTGACACTGTCCATGTGGAACAGAAAAGTTAGTAATTGGATGCATTTGGAAAAGCATAAGTGATGTCTCAGCTTCCCCGCCCGTTTTGAAACTAAACAGTGCAGATGAATTAGGTATGTGCTGTGGCCTGTGAGAGGGACGATGGGAGCTCCATAATTACGCAGACCTCTTGCCTACAGCTACGTCTGGTCATGTTTTGACAGACATTCCAAAGCTGCTGAACGATGCACACTGAGGAGTTTTTTCCTCTTGTGTTTGTCTTCATTACCTCTCGTTTTTCTTGTCATCACAGTCTTATGCAAATACATTGAAAAATTTCAGTGACTGCTGCTGTGAAAGTGCTTTTTTTTTCCCCTGACAACGTGACAACAATCGAAGCTTTCAGCCTTGCGAATGTCTTTTTTTTTTTTTTTTTACTTCAAGCCGATTCAACAAGATTATATTTAGTAGCTGCTCAGTGTTTGGCTGCGTAGCCTCAAACTTTTCTAAATACCTCACAGCACAGTTGCAGTTGTTGATGTTGTGATGTTGTGTAGCTTTTGGGATTGTTCCCCAGAATATTTAAACTGCCAGAGAGGCACCATGAATTTAGATTTCTCTCCTTCTCTCCTCCTATCAACACTTTGCATAGATGTTCATTTCCTCATCCTTTGGTCCATAGATTTCCTTAATAAGGAACATATGGCCATATGGGAGCTTTTCTGCTCCAGTGCAAACGCTTCAAAGTTCCAAATTGTAAATTATGGAGAAGACATTGCAAGTTGCCCACAGTAGTCCATGCCAAGCTCAAACTACAGCCCTGCCAGCTAAATACTGTTAAATTATTTCTATTGCCATTCACAAAAACATGGGCTACTGCCAGAATCTAGTCACATAAAGAATATGTTGAAGGTGCCTTTAACTCTGTGGAATTGTGATAAAATGAGTTTGGTTCTCCTTACAGAAATTAAACCCATGCAAAGCAAATCCAGCACTAACGAGATAACCTCACATTTGCTGGCTCACGTTTCAAAAAACATTGCTCCTGTTATGCAACAGTTGTCTGCTTTCCCTTTCTGTCTCCCTCTGATCATGCTTTCACATCTCTATGAGCAGCAGCTACATGCACACACCACAATCTACACTGGAATGAGAGAAAACTTAAACAAAGACTTGTTGTCAAAGACCTTGCGTCCGTAGGGAGGATTACTTGGCTTATTCTGTGTTGTTTTACAGATATTCAAAGAATGCATCGAGAAAACGTTCTGCTTAAAAGGGAGAGGTCATGCATATGTTTTGACAGGCTGTAGCAAATGTGTAATTAGCTGTGTGTAATTAGAGTTTTAATTCGCTAAGTGACAAATGTTTTACATGAGCAAAAACATCTAAAATATTACCATTAGTTAGAACGAAGCAGCGGTATGAACTATGACCCCTGGGACTTCACTTATTGTAACCATCATAAAATGATAATTAAGTCATTAATGAAGTGTTTGAACAAGTAGATACAGGGTATATTGGTGATACTGTCATACTGAGGAAAAGTTCTTTTAAATTTAAAGTCACTTAAGAGGAATATTGAGGGGAAATTCAGATTTTAAGAGATGAGTCGTTGTATGTACCATGTTGTTATTCCTGTAGCTTTTCTTCCATACACCTTTGTCAGAGTCTTGGTAATCCATTTTCCCTTTGTTACTGAGCTGCAGGCACTTTGTTTATTACGCAGATAGAAGCACTCTTCACTGTGGTTTATTCCTGCAGAACCCATGTGTGCAATTCACAGCACTCTGCACTCTCCCAGTCACAAAAAGGAAATAAAGCGTGCTCTCTCACACCGGGCACTTTAAGAGCAGTCACGGTTCCATTAGCCAATGTGCATGGCACATTCACATACCTGGACAGGCTATGGCTTAGTCAATGTATGGATTTGATATTATTTAGCAGTTTCAACAACCCTGGGCTGCTGCAGGAAGCAAGTATTAACAGGTTAAGTTTGTGCTTTATTTTTCAACCTTTCCAAGACCTGCCACTCCATCCTTTGTTTTTATGACACACACTGCATTGTTCTGAGCTGCTGCCAAGACAAGGAAACATTGTTATTGTTCCTCTGAAGGACTAAGACAGCCAAGCTGATCCTGTCTCAACTGACGCACTGGTACATTCACGACTACTTGAGCAGGATCCAGGCATTCAGACATGATACCAATCAGAGGAGCTGCTGAAAGTCAGGCTGAGAAGATAATGATCCACCACACCTTTCCTGTTTCCATTTCATTTCACACAACACTTCTCCATATTTTGTGCCCCTGTGCTTACATGTACAAGTATATGCAGAGTGCTTGGATACGGTCCGACTGTGCACAACTCGTGTGCTCATGCTGCATCATTTTGTTTATACTGACACATACACTAAAATGGATGAACCTGAATGCAAAGATTAACTCTTTAAAGAACTCAGATGCAGTATGTACATGTCTTCCTTCCCACTGGTGACCCTTTTCACAGGTTCTCACTGATTTATTGACCTGTGCTTCTGCTTATTTGTTTCCATCAGATTGGCTGAGAGGTGTGAAAAAATGAGCTCATAAAAAAATCATTAAAGTTGCCTTCTCCTGGAGGAGTATAAACATCTCTGTGACAAAGGATAAACCACTGTCTTATTTATTTTATTAACTGTGTTTTGCCAAATTTATTACTTATTTTAGATCGCTATTGACTGTCAATATTATTTAGGATAAAGTATTATCCTACATGAACAACCACCTCAAGCACTTTTATATTTGTGTACTTTATATTATTATAAAATGAGAAGCAGACTATTTGAAGATGAGAAACACAGAATTAAGCAAAGTAGTAGTAATAGTAGTAGTAATATATTTAGAATGTATTGTGATACTATAATAAAAATGCATTTTGTGCTATTTAAGTCATATATTCACACATTCTTGGAAGATTTCAATTTTAGAACCATGTAAAGAGTTTCTGTGTAACCTAAGTGTTTTCAAGACTTTTCCTGTAGGCTCACCATCTTCTAACATGACATAGTGTGACACCATATTTCCCGTTCGTTGACAGATGACTCTGTCTGGAACATTTCTGTGGTAAACACGTCTGGAGACGCTTTCAGTCTGTAAGGAATTTCTTTCCTCTCTAGCAGTAAAACACGTAACGTGAGCCAGAAGATAACTTCTGTAGGTTACTGGACACTTTTGGGGCCCGTGTAACTTTGGTGTGCACACTTTAGGTGAACATATGAAGACATTCTAGCCTAACATTAAGGCTACAAATAATCTACATCATAGTACACTGTGAAAGTAACAGGCTCACTCTGTCACATAAGAGCTTGCACATTCTCTTCACATAGAGAGCGTTTGAGTTGTCTTCAAATATAATTCAACTGCCCTCTTTCAGATGTAATTTAGAGATAGCAAACTTTTCCTGTATGTATTTCAACTTCTCTGGCAGTAAGTAGAGTTAGCAAGAAAACTATAATATATCAAATCCAAACACTTAAATTCAAAATAATGCAGTCATAAATTTAAAAACTTAATCTAAACCAGGATCTCCAAACCATCTCTCTCTCATGTTTGCTCTTCAAACCAGCATGTCCTCTTGAGAGATGGCAGCTGTTGGATCCTGCAGAACCCAAACAGAGGTCCCCTGTGCCACAGTGGTGTGTTTACATTCTAATCTGTGTGATGGACCTTCTTGATAAGGCCATGGGCACTTCTGCAGCATCAGGGGAAAAAGGAAGAGAACAGGGCTCTCTGCCAGCAGCAGCAGCGGTAGGCAACATTTAACAGTAGAGGACACGCAGGCTAATGGACCCTCAGTCTCTCCCAGTGATGCAGCCACAACATGTTTTCTTCTCAATGAGCACTGGGAGATGTCAACCTGCTGGAAAAAACAGAAAACTTGTTTCCCTGATACCAAGACTCTCACTGGCTCTGTCATCTCTGGCTTGGTGCCAGTGGTTATCTGGGTGGGGTACGTGTCTGTGCACCTGTTCATAAAACACCACCACCATCAGTATATTCTGCTTTTGGGAAGGAGGTTAAACAGAAAAGTCTGTCAGAGGAAAACACCTGAGCCCCATCTGATTCCATCCAATGGAACATGTCGGCAAAGTATACTCCGAGGTCAAGGAAACCCAAGCTGGAATAAGAAAATAATTACATTTTCAACTGCACAGGAAGACTTGGATTGTGGCTGGCCAGTATTCTACGCTCAGGCAAATCTAAAAATCCAAAGAATAGTGTATGAAATTATGTTGTATGAAAATTAATATACAGACAAGAGATAAATCCACTCCACAAATAGTAAACATTAGGCTTCTTTTTACCCTTAAAACAACAAACACATCTGTCAGATAATCCCACTTGTTCCCACTGCAGTTGTTTCAGGTTTTGTTCAGAAATGAGTATCTTCAGACAAAACATAAACAGACAGATAGCTGCACTGCTAGCAAACAAATTACCCCCGATTCTAGAAAATTGGTGAAATTTGCTGTGAAGTTTTGATTGGAAAAGTGGAATAATCTCGCCATGTCGGTGGATTTCTTTTTGGTTTTGCTTGTTGTAAGAAAATAAGATTTTTACTATGCAATCACATTTGGCCAAACATTGTATTTTCCCTTGCCAGTGTGTTCTCATTGTTTGTCTAATACAAGCAAAGGATTATATTCCATGATGCCAAGTTTCAGCTGGAAAGGAGACTGTGGATTCAGTTTTTTTATAGTCTTTAATTTCCTATAACATGGACTCAGATGTGTAGCTTGACGTGATGTTGTCTTAATTTTCACCCCTTCAGTGTTAATTTATGCATGTTTATTTGCATTTTTATATATACTTGGCGCAAGGCTAAAAAAAAAAGACAGTGCCTGACTAATTGCTAAAACAATGCAGCACGTCCTCACTCTTGTACATGCGCTGTGATGTGAATAATTACAGAGAAGGGGAGTTCAGTTAATGTCCACCTGTCAGCGACTCTTCTTGGTAGTGCATCATTTGGATCTGGCTAGATGACAGCTGCAGTCAGTTCCTGTCATGCCTGTGATTGCTGTGGCTGGTTCTAAAATGGCTGGAAGACAGAAGATCTAGTTGGGATGCATGAGGAAAGAAAAGTGCAAAGAAATTACCGTGCAGATGGGCCCCTCTCCTTCTGAACTCTCTGTGAATTACATGGTCTATGATTGTTTTTCTCTTGTGAGTTGGAGTTGGGGTAAAACTTTTGAGGTTTCCATGTCACAGCTGTGGTGTTATGTTTTATTCCACTGAGCTCCATTCTGCTGCAGCGGTTGTATTCGTTGTCATTGAGGCTAATGGTAGATGTCATATCCTAGCTTATTCTTAAACTGGCAACTCTGGCATCATCTTGTCATATAATGATTTTGTTTATTGGATAGAGAATCCATTCTGGCATCAAGCCCTGCTTCAATAAATATGTTTCCTGCTGTCTAATACTTGGAAAGTGATAGGTGTGACAGAGCAATGTTACAGCTGCAAAAGTGGTGACAGTGCTAACTGCAGATGGTCACAAAGATGGTGTGCAGTGTGCAGCACAGGCCAGTTATGGTCTGTCCATCCATCCATCCATCCATCCATCCACTTGTCCTGGTCGTGGTTGTGGTGGCAACAGAGCAGCTGTCCTACACACTTAGCCCTGATTGGATCAGTGCCTGATCGCTATTTGTAAAGTGTTCAAAGACATGATCCGAGAGACTTACCGATCCATTGCAGAGAGTCTAAATCCAGTCATATGAAAAGTGTTGTTACCTGGTAGTTCCTGGCACTTGAGTGTGGCGACAAGCTGAAGCCAATGAGAGCACAAGACATGGGATAAGGGGAAACCTGGTGGAGGAGTTGTACAGCATCAACAAGCCTTCCTTTGCGCTGCGAGTCAGTGCACAAACAACTCACACGCGGAAGAAAAAAATGCTCTGTCTCACACGTTATTTCCTGTGTCACTTCTTGTGCGCCTTTTGTGACAAAATGTAGCTTAGAAACCAGACAGACTTGTTCTGACTCCCTGTCGCTGATCAGTCATGTGTGCAAACCCCAACGATTTCAAGAATCCTGATTACAAGGTGTGTAGTTTGAACAGTGCATGGCAGAAGGTACACTGCCGAAAAAAAGAAACAAGCCTTTTCACAGATACTTTCTCCATTTCCTCCGAGGGATCTTGAGCACTCTGGGACACCATCAGAGAAATTTGTGTGTCCTCGATGTTCCTCCCAGTCAGATGTGTCTTGAAAACCTCTGACAGGTCAAGACATTGTTACTAGACTGGAGCTGGTGTCCTGTCTCAGGCCACTAATTAGTGTTAGCTTTCTAGCCACACATTATTGGACATAATCCAAGGTCTCACAGAATCCTCCAGTATCAGCGTTCTTCCAGGAAAGTGGATTTCAATTCAGTGCAGGGTTCCTCCTGAAAGACAAACGATGATGTCTCATGATGACCCTGGGGGATGTGCTTGCCTGTGAGTGGAATCCTGCATGACCCTCTTAGCAAAGAAACGATGTAGGAGCATTACCTTGTGGGCTCATTACCTGGGCACACGGCCTGTTAGGCACTGGGCAGGGTCAAGGGATGCAGCTGCTCTGGAACTAAATACATCTCATACAGCAGATCAAACTCAGAGGTGACTGAAGCAAGTTCACTTGTATCAGCATCAATATGACCCTTCTTTTAATGACTGAAAAAAGTGACTTAGCCCATAATCCCTAAAATTCAGTATTTGTCTCTGTGTTAGGGTGTAACACAGTAGAACTCTGATACCTTTAATGGGCACTAATACTGATACAAAGCATCATTTCCATTTTCAGCCATGTCAGCTAGGGGTGATCAACATATTAATTAAGTCTTAAATATTTAACAACTGTGTGGTTTATCCAGACCTTCAGCTGTGTTAAGGCAGAAAGAGAGAAGTAAATAAAACCTTCAATTAAGTTGCAAGTAGAGAGGGAAATTCACTTTGGGGATTGATGTTGTCAGTTATTGTGATAATGATAAAAGTTGAAACTATAACCATTTGTATCTTTAATTAAGGTATTGATTCTTCTCCCTTTCCTTTCCTATCTATGCCAAAGTAATTCCTAAAATAAAGGGAAAGCAAATAAATCTTTTTATGTCTCTTTTTCCCTTAAAGGTGTCTGCTATAAAATTCATAGTGACTTATATTGCAGGAAGATCCACTTGGCTAACCATTTGAAATTCAAGGGAAACATGAAACAAGTTCCATGTTATTTGTGTCATTAAGCCTCTATAGACATGTTTAGTATTCTCTACAGTGTGTTCCTACTCTTGTTTTTCTTTTCACATCTTGTGGCTTTTTGACCTCTGCTCTGTTTAGTACATACTCTGTGATGTTCATCTGAAATTGGGTGAATTTGACACAATTACAGTAACCCAGGGCGTGAACTTTAAAGACTTCTCTCAGATTTACTGTTTTCCCAGAACCTATCTTTTAAATAAGTGAGATTGAAAACAAAGGAAGAGGTCGACTGGCATGTGGTGAGTTGTTCTGCTGCCACCCACTCAGCTCTACGTCGCTCATGGGTTTGACCTCAAGCCGTGTGGTTAAACTTCATCAAGCACCACAGTCCTGTCTGAGGAGTAATGCTGGAAGTCAAACACACACACACATACACAAACTGTAAAATCAATTTGTACACTTTTTTTATGCAAGGAGCACACACCTTTTGCACTTCAGTTTTTTAACAGAGCCAAAAGCAGAGTGAATATTGGACTTTTATCAGTCAGTTTGCCAAAAACACAATTGCAAATGAATGCTAGTCTTCTTTTGAATGTGTTAATGGTCACCATGGTTACCATATCAGCTTTATCAGGTAATAATATGTGAGTGTTGTGTTCAAAGTTTGTGCTTCTTGTGGTCAAATATTCAGTTGTTGTGATCAGTGTAGATATCACATGAGCAGAAGTTTGAGTCCTCTGTAGATAACCTCCAGTGTTTCTTTGTTCGGTTATTATATGTCTTCATACTAAGCCTCTCTATTTCCGCCCTGTTGACTTTTATCACACTCTGCATTGCAATTAGCAATTAAAATCTAAATGTGTTCAGATGCATCAAAAGGCCTCTATACCGAGGTCTCTCCAGAGCCATGGATACATAAAAGTGCCTGCACCCATGTGAATTACTCATCCAAATGAAGAGCATGGGCTTGTCAATACCCTCCCCACTGTTTCTCTGTATTTAAATTCATCCCTTACTTTCTCCATTGTGCTCTCCTTACGACTGGGATCAGCTTAATAACAGACAGTGTGAGAAGCTGAATGATATTTCCTATTTGTGTCAGCGGAATGAAAAGTCTCTTCTGCCTTCTCTCCTCCCCTGTTGTCGTATACAAAGCAGCGTGAGTAGGAAAGTGTGGGAATAATATTTTTCTGATATTCCACTTGTGTGCATATGAGGGGTGTGTCTCAGGATTAAATGAAACACTCGTCACTCCAGATTCATGGAGCAGAGATGGTATTGGCACAGCATGTCAGCGGCTCACTGCTGATGTGGCGCGCGAGAAGACGGCAGAGGGAGATGCAGGAGATTGAAATGTGCTTTGAGTTAATGGGGTACATACTGCTCGCACAGCAGCAGAAAGTTGTGCCATCAAATAAGGAGGACGCACGATTGTGGCTCGGAGGCTCGCTTTTGATGATGTTGAATGATTGTTTAGACTCCCTAGTTGGCAATTGGCTAGAAACATACTGATGAGAGAGCTGAGGCCTTTTTATATGTGTGCCATAACCATTAGCTGAAATGTTTGGTTGTAAATCAAAATTTGAGCAGGTGGTGGAGGGGGATGGGGGCTGTTTCTGCACTGATTGCAAAGGAAAGGAGGACATTAAAGAAATGACGAATATGTAGTATAAGTACAGGAACCAGCCGAGCTACATAACAGGCTTTTAAAATTCGAAATGAAATTCCCGTTTCTGTTTGATGGCTCAGTTTTTTTTTTTTTTTTCTCCTTTTCAGTGTAATTGCCTGTAAAAACCTGTTGCTTTTCCACTTCGTGAACTTGTGCTCTTTTGCAGGGAAAATGTCAAATATCCGTGCTGTCAGGAAGAGGCAACAGCTGAATAACTTAGTTGCCATGGTTACAGAGCTAGCCAGGCCGGGATACACCATTGTGGATTTCTGCAGTGGAACGGTAGGTGTACTCATCCATCAGTCCGGCTTTGCATGTATATTTATCACCGCACCTGACCTTGGGTACATCAGACTGCTTCTCCATTAGCAACCATCTGAGAGCAACTAGTTCTCATATTTTTCTTTCCCCTTTAAATGCATTTTGTTTTTGGCCGGTGTACGCTGGCAGACTGGTAATTACACTCATGAAAATGCACACTGACTCAGAGCGGCAGGGCTGCATGGCTAAAGGTTCAATGCTTGGTTGGAAAGGGCAGGACTAATCATAACTCTATTGATGCCTTCTTTGATGTGTGCTGCTTTTCCTGTCATGAATTTCCATTTTCTTTGTGCTGTCTCTCAGGGCCATGTAGGGATTGTTCTGGCTCACACTCTTCCAGATTGCCAGGTAATGTGTGTGTGTGTGTATATGTGCACATGTGCGTGTTTGATTTTAAAGACTAAAAGATGAACCAACAAATCAATTAGTGATGAGAAAGTCATAATATGTTTGTGGTCTTTGTAATGTTTTGTTCTTTTATTCTATTTATTATTTATTAAAGAATATGTCTCGTGTCATCTCATGGTAATTAAAGCCTGTGTTTAATGTTCATTCTTAGAGTTTACTGTTTGATCCTGCGTAAATCTTCTTGTTTTGAACATTGTTATATTTCGCCGTACGTTTGAACTTTATTCTTGCTCATTCCAAGTCATCTGAAAAAGTAGCAATCACATGCAGCTGTGTGAGTTTTTCTCTGTCTTTATTCAAGGTCATCCTCATAGAGAACAAAGAGGAGTCTTTGGTCAGGGCCCAGTGTCGCAGTGCAGAGCTCGGTCTGAAAAACATCGGCTTCATTCAGGCCAATTTGGATTATTTCACCGGACCTTTTCACATCGGGGTGAGCAGAGCAAGTAACACTGTACAAAGAAATGTGCCTTTGCTGTTGTTTAATGATTCATAGATTCCATAGACAATATGGTAACCATGTCATGTGATTTAACTGTTGAACAATCTACTCATTTGTGAGTAACTAAAGAATAATTATTCAAAGTAAATGCAAATTTAGCTTTAAAATCTCTGGTTGTGCGGCACTGAAATTAAACCGGATGTTTAAATTGTTCTGTACCATATTTCTATGTTTTAATTTCTTTGATACAGAAGTCATAGTTTGGCAATATTTTCCACAATTGCTTAATCTCCTTTGTCTTGATTTGATTAACATTTTGTTAGAACTGTAATCATAATCCAATTTCCACATTCCACACATTTTAAGCAAATCAAATGACTTTTTCCACTTACAGAATTGCTGTATTGTTAGCAGAACAATTAGAAAATAGGGGAAATGGAATTAGTAATATTATGGCAAAATCTCCTTTGTACATGAAAACACAGAGATTCAGACTGGTGTCATCTTATTGAGCTACACTGCAAAGAAAATGTGTTTCTTATCAGCAATTCCAAGACAATTAATTTATTTTAACTGCATTAAAATTCAGCCTCCAAGTAATTATCCAACTCCATATACTTACTATAAGATGTTTGCATGATGTTTGAAAGCAACAGTTGTCAGTTTCTGTGAACTCTAACAGTCTGCACATGTATGCATATGATAGTGAGGCACAACGCAACCCTTTGGTTTGGAAATTTAAATATTACTAATGATAATTAATCCACTGGGGGTGCCAGGATAGCTGATGTGGTAAAGCTCATAACCACAAACGAGGCTGAGTCCTCTCCACAGCGCTCCGGGTTTGAATCTCTGCTGCAAGTCTTCCCCTCTCTCTCCCCTGTACTTCCTGTCACTCTTCACTGTCTATGAAGCAGACATGCCAAAAAGAATAATTTAAATAATCAATCCAATAATTCAGCACTTCTCATTTCTGATGATAGATTGAAACTGAGAGGTAAACACCTTTGATTAACGCTGCATAAACAATGTGTGACTTCCAACTCTGCCACAATCACGACTTTACTGCAAGGTGTCTGAACAATGTATTTTTAGTCTTCAAATATTTATTTCATTTCAGAGAGGCACAGCCACGCATCACATGGAAAGACATGTCACTCCTTCATCTTTTTCTGGAAACTGAAAATGTCAGTGTGCAATTATTTTTGTCAGAGCAGCTAAGATGGCTTTTCATTTCCTGAAGTGGAGCTTTTAATCAGAAGCCCTTTAGTGCTCTGCACTTCAGTCAAGCAGTGTATGTCTCTGTCCCCTCTCTGATTATTCAGTCAAAAGGTAGTTTTATCCAGAACATGAAGGACAAAGGTAATATCAGGGTTAAAGGATTTCTTAAATGAGGAATATGAAAAGCTCACTTGCCTTGGTTTGCTCTTGTTTACTGTAAAAAGCTGCTGTCCAAAGATGCTTTCAAAAGCTTCTTGCCAAGATCTTAAGAGTTATGCTCTTAGTAAAGGCTCAGCAGTCGTCTTTGGAAAAGAAAGTGTAATCTTTGGAAAGTGTTTGTAATAAAAATAAAAATGGTTGCCAGCCATGTCTGGTTTTATGCGGGCAACTTGGCCATGTCACCCTTTTACTTCTTAATTCATCACACATTTTTTATACCTACATCTCTGCCAAGACTGCAGTTGTGCCTGTTTGCGTTTGTTAAGCTTAAAGCCCCGGCTCAGTAAATGTGTTTAATTCTGCACAGCTACCTGCGACAACAGAATAAATATTTTACTAGCTTTCAAACGCCATGCTTAATGAGGCTAAAACAAACTAAAATTCAGCTTTGAGATTCTCCAACTGCGTAGTCGCAACCCTCGCTGGTCCTATTTAAAACACCCACCTTCATCTACAGAGCTCTTGACTTCTCGAACAGATAATTACTATCAATTTAGAGCAAATAGGTGCTTAACTGTGGTTGTTTATAGGCTGTTTGACTCTGGCTGTGTCACACAAAAACAAGTCTTTGTGATTCCAAAAAAAAAAAATCCTCTTACTCTCCATAGACTAAATTCCTGTTCCCACACATGCATCCGTTTGCTTTCCCACAGAATCTCTGCTATCATCACTCTTGATCGCTGTCATTATTTATGTGTCTCAGGTCAGCGTCTTCCCCCAAACACGTTGGGGAGATCCATCTTCCAGACGGGTGTCATAGCCCAGTTTCAGAAAAGCCAGCTGTTCTACTAGCCTCACTTTAACTCTCTCTGGGAAAAATGGGAACATATATATGTACCTGCTGTAATTAGAAATAGCTATTGTTCCAGCGTCGTCACTCCACTGAGACCCGTTCCACTTGGCAAGAAACAAACAGCACAGATTACTCTTCTCTACAGTACAGTATGTGGGTGTGTATGCGCGCACACAGATTTTTATTTCCTCATGAATGTTAACACTTACATTTGAAACAGGTGCTTGTGTTTGTCCTTCTCTGCACTGCCTGAGATTCGTACCTCAACATTTACGCAACCTCAGCTGTTGCTGAGCTTTTTCCTGCGTGATACAGATATTTCTACCTGAAGGAGCTGCCTGTCACACTGATTTTATTCCTGTTATGTATTATACATGGTCCCTTTTTTAGTCACGGTCATTTAATCAGGCTAATTAAGCCGCGGTGTCCCTATTCTTAGTCAGTGTCTGCTTTTCCTGTCTGTAGTTGCCTGGCCCAGGTATTAGACTGGTATCAGAACCAGCCTGTACCTAAAATAAATGTTTTTAATTTTTAGCATTTCTCCCGACATTGAGCCGACAGACCTCAGAGGCAAGAGGTGTTGTGGAGCTTGAAGTTGATTTGGATTTTATTGGATCCTGGTCCGTTATTGGTTCTGCTTGGGGCTCAGATTTTTTGCAATTGATTCTTTCAGTTGACTTCTTTATGTTGTGTGAAGTGTACTTTATGGTATTGCCTTAAGGCTTATGTAAAAATGGGTATTGATCAATTCCATTAAGGCTTTATCAGGTGTAATTCCAATACTGGTTTAAGGAGCCCAGTGTTTGTTTCTTGTCTTGGTTCTTTTTTTTTAAAGACTTCAAGACTGAGTCTGTTTATCTGTAAAATGCAGCATTGCATCCACCTTTGAAATGAAAACAATGCTTTGATTCTTTGTAATCACATTTATTCAAGTCTGTTCCACACAAACACAAAGTTAAGCTCACATACTGTATTATAGATACAAAACAGGACAGCTCAATAAGTTGAGGTTCTGCTGACATAAAGTTTTTTCCAGATGATGTGTGTTTTTCTTTTATTGTCAGGTAATATTAGGTTTCATGTAACAAAATCAGCACAAAAAAAACTGAAGTTTAAAAACTCCAACGCTGTGAAGAAAGGCCATCAAACCTTTGCATCACTCTCCTCTGTTGTAGACGAGTGTGATGTTGATTAAGTTGAGTATTACTGAGCTCTACTGCAGGAACTTGTTCTGTCGAGGCCCACATACAACAGCAGTGGGATGTAATTACTTGAATAAGAGTGAATAATGAAGCCTCATCATTTCTGTGATGTGATTATTGAGAGAGAGAGAGATACAGATTGAAGCAGCTTTTCTGCCTCCCAAAAGGCAAATTAATATAAAAACACAGTTTTTTAAAAGCCCTTGGTCCTGGTTGTTGCATATTAATTTATGATTATATATATCAGTCGAACTATGTTTGTGAAGAGGTAAAACTTAGCAGGTCATGTAAGAAATACCACACTTTATATTTGTAAAACTGCTTTAAATCAGCCTGGCATACATGTATACATTTTTATTTAGTAACACACAGAACACAGTGGGCTGAGGCAGTGCTTTATCACTGCAGCTTAAAACAGACAAAAATAGTCTCAACAAGGATGCAGTCTACATTAAGAATAGGGAATGTATAATTAGTTATCACAACATATCAGAACGAGTTTTATTTGAGTTGTGTGCATTTCATTTGTTTGAGAGGCTTTGTGTTTGTGTTAAATCAAGGCCAAAGGTTATAAAATGTAATTAGGATTTACCACAGCATGACTAATGTACAACATTAAGTAGCTGGGTAAGAGTGATGGTGTAACTTTGTTAATTATTTTTTGCTTTAGATGTGGGGGATGTAACATCATGCAATCTTTGATAGCAGCTCCTCCTCCTAATCAGCAGTCTGAGACACGCTGCTGAAAGAATATAAGACTTTTCCCTGATGCCGATGAATAAATGTGGGAGAGAAAATTAGGTGTCAAATAGATGCAAGGCCATGCAGGTAATTGATGCTAATTCTCCAATTTTCACTTCCTGGTTATTCTTTCATGTGCAAACTCACCTCGTGTAACTTCATATTTAAATAAATGCACCTTTCCCGAGGAGGAATAAATTATTCTCTGCTGACGAACATTCACAGACCAAACACATCATATTTCCATGCCGAGCTCTTCACGCTGATGAGAGGGCTTATTTACAAGTACAAGACTGTGAAATAACACATGAGAAAGTTTGTAGAGTTTCAGTTTACACCTTTGGTTTCTTGTGTAGTCAGTGAACTGAAGGATTGGAGAGCTTATTTACTTCTGAGACATGTACCCCCCTCCAGACATTTCAGTGACTTTATTACTGGAGTTTCAGAGTGTCTGTATCTTCCCTAATCTTTGGAGCTGCAGTCTTGGCTTAACCCTGTCCTTGTCCCAGATCTGAACTTCTGCTCTGTGGCACTGCTGTCAAGGCAACATGCAGTGGATTCAGACTCATGGACGCCAAGATGACAACTTCTTGGAAGCGGAGAATAGAAGTTTGTGGTGGCTACTTGAGTTGGATGGGGGTTAATTTCAGGGAGACTGAGTAGCTATTGTCACATCAGACTGTTGATAATGCATTTTATTTGGATCATTAACAAAGAATCTATTTAGCGAATGTACGCTTGAGAGGAAATCATCTATTTTACCACTGTACTTTGGATATTAAACTTATTGCCTTTGAAGAGTCATAATGTATTTTTGCAGATGGACTTGAGGAGAGAGATGGCTGGAATACAGACAGGCTATAATATTGGGTTTTTGAGTCCCTGTCTGCCGTCCAATATATAAGCACACCATTACTAATGCATAGCTAGGTGTTCATCACCACGCACAGTTTACCCACTCAATGGGAATTCGTGCCTCTGCTCCTAAAGCACTAATACATTTTGTTTGCTCTAACTCCCCAAGTCTGCACCTCTGAGAGCATAGATGTATTTAATAGCAGCAGCCATTATGAAGTAATCAATGAGATTGAGTGCATGTTCTCAAGTGCTCTGAGTTTTGGTCTCTCTGTCAGACAAAGAGGGTTTTGGTGAAAGTAAGAAGATATTGTCTTTGTTTCACATCAGGTGGCCCTCCACGCGTGTGGAGTTGCAACAGACATGGTGATGGAGCACTGCATCCAGGCAGGGAGCCGCCTTTGTCATCAGTCCCTGTTGCTACGGCTTCATCCAGAATGCAGTCAAGTTCACCTTCCCCAAGAGGTTTGTACCTGCACGCCGTGCCTCAGTCTGCTGTCACCTCTCTAGGTTTCTGCCTTTTAAAATAATGTTTCTGACCCTGTTGTTTTCTTGTTAGCTCCCTGCTTGTGTCGGTGCCTCTCCCCTCTCCTGATTTTTTCAGTTTCTCTTAAGTGCTCTCGCTCTCAATCATTCCCATTTTCTCTCTTACACGTACACACAATCTATATCTCTTGTTGCTGCTTTTTGTCCACCACCTGTCTTCTCTTATCATCACCACTGACAGTATGAGGCAGCAGCGTCGCGTCACCCTCACAACAGGGTCCACCCCTCACCTTTTTAATCTCAGCCCTGTTCTATCAGCAGCACAGAATAGGTTTCTCTATGCAGCGGCTGTCATGGATATTACAGAGTGACAGCAAAACCCAGTTGAAGGCACAGACGAGAAATGCTGCTTTTATTGGACATACATTATCACACATATTATTATGGAGAATGAGGCACTTCATTTTCTTTCCTGGTGATAAAGTAAGCTACAATACGATACTGTTTGAACAGAGATGGGAGAAACAAACAACAGCATACAGGGAAAAGTGGAAAGAGAGGCTGGTGTTGATCCTGTTGCTATAGCAGCACTCTGTTGACTAATGGTACTGTAATGGCTTAAGAACCATAATAAGGTAGTATGTCGCTAAAACAACTTTGGGAAACTGAGGACAACAAAGCAAAGCTGTTGTGTAGGATTGCTGTTGTAGCAACTGAGAGACTGTGATTACAAGCAAGATAAAGTGGAGATATGTGTTGTAGTTTTTGGGATGATTATAGCTTTGGTTTTGGCATAAAGACCGACTGGACCAAGTTGGGCCAGTTCTTTTCCAGTTTGGGCCTTTGTGTGATAACATCTTATAGTGTGTGGTGATTAAAGATTCAACCAGTTTTCTTTCAGGCTCAGGTTTTATTGGCTGTTTTAACACATAGAATAAAATAACTGAAATAGCAACCAAACAGCACATTGGTCCTATTTGCCTGAGTGAAAATTATTTTACAATTTACTGATCAGGTTTCAGTGCAGAATCACTCAGATGTCACTCAACTTAAGTTGAATCACCTCTGGCTCTCTCTGCGCACTCCTTCTTTTCTTCATCTCTCTGTTTTGGAACAGAAATGTGTGACAAATTGCGTTCTTTCAGAGGTTGCAGCTCTGATCACAGACTGCCAGAGTGGCAGCGACTCTGCGGTATTAACATCAGGGCACTGTGGGGGCCTCGCCATCTGTTGCAGGATTCCATGTTCTTCATGTCTCTGAAGATTGCTCTGTATGTCTCTGGCTGTATGTTTGGAGCTCAGACACCTCCATGATGGTATTGTGTAATGGATAAGTCTAAACATCTAAGGTACCTAAAACTTTTGCACAGCTCCATATATAGGAATTATACCATAGCTCCACATGCCTCGACCAGAGTGCAATGACCCAGTGAAATATGAAAGTGCTTTTTCATACCACACACATCAACACCCAGAAAGCATAGAAGCCAGAGGAGAGTCAGACAAATGTGGCGTTGCACACCACCTGTGCTATCTGCCAGTGAAATAGAAATAATAAGCCATTTATAAGTCGCACTCTGCATCATCATACTGTAATTAGCAGCTGCATATGTCCATTAAAGTGGATGCATGTCTGTGAGAAATGTATATGATGGTGAAAATGAATGACATAGTGTTTATAAGAGCCATAAGCCAGCAGAACAGGAGCGGCATGCTGAGAACAGGAGTGGGATACCATCAGCCGCCTGTCAACCTCAGTGTTACTGTCACTGTAACGAATGTTTAGGTTCGTTTCACCACATCTAATAACCCAGGATGAAGTGTAGATAACGTCGATATGGTCTCCAGGACTTTCAGCTGTTGACTGTTACCATGTCTCAGGTGTTTCGGGATATTTTGCGTGTCCACACAGCTGACACTAAAATTATGCCTTGGGGAGGACTCTCAGTGTGTAGTATAAATATTTAGGAGTTTTCACATACTTAGTTCCTCCCTTCCTCACTTTTGCTAACTTGACACTTCACCCCTCCCGACTCCTCATAAAATATTAAAGAATGACAAAAAAAAAAAGGACTCTGCAGCTGTAATGGACAAGAAGAAGCTGTGTTTCTGCAGGGCACTATGTGTGAGGGGCCAACGCACCTGACTGTGTCAATCTTCATCTCGCTACGTTCAGTGTTTTTTCCCCTCAGGTCATGTTCCAGGTACTCATGTGGATATTCTGCAGGTGTAGACATTCCAGGCGGTTCGCAGGTTTTTATGAGCTGTGAAACTAAACTGCCCATTTCATTAAATCCTTAACAGTTTGAGTTAAACATAGGACTTCTCTCCATGTGACCTGACTTGCTTCTGAAACCCCTGACCCTCCTCATGTTGATTTTTAATTAGCTTTAACAATGATCTGACTGAGTTTTAACCACCACAAACTAACTCACTGCATTTTAAATGTCAGAATGTCTTATGTTTTTCCTCTGTTCTTTTTTCTTTTACAGCAAAAGGTTCCAAGAAACTCTGACTTCTAAGGTATGTTTTTAAAAGTGATTAAGTCCCTCTATTGCATTTATTATTCATTCGCACTGAGGCAAAGTATCAAGTACAGAATACTGAATTACATCCACTCAGTTTTCACAAGGATTGTTTTTAATATTCAGTTAACTGAACGACGCCTTTGTGGGTTATGACTTGGTTTAAAACATCATATTCATTAGAGTCATGTGCTCTGTTACAACACAATGAGACAGGGTTTTCTTCTCACTAATTGCATCTTCGTTGAGATGCTGCTGCATTAACAGAAGTATAAATGACTCCCAAGCATTTAGTTACAAAGTTAAAGCTTCACATGTCTGGACCAGAGTGTAGTGACCCAGTGAAAGGTGAACGTGCTTACCCATACCACAATTGTCAACACCCAGCAAACACAGCAGCCAGACAGGATTCAGACAAATGTGAAACAAGTTGACAAGCAGACACACACCTGGAATGGGTTGCACCAGCTATTTGTTAAATATTATTAAGTTTGTTAAGTCCTCTCTAAATTCTTAGCTGTTAGCTGGTTTCAAACGAGTGATTTGCTGAACCATGTTGCACCATTGAAACTTAGCTAGTGAAGATTTTGGAAGTAAATGAGTGACATGTAAATGTGTCGCTTGGAAACATAAGTAGGACAACTACAGTGTGTAAACTGTAACATCACAATTGTAACATAACCTGTAAAAATATAAAACATATTCAACATTTATCTCTCTAGCAAGCCAACATTGGTGCTGGAATTTGGTTCATATAGCCGTGTAACAGTGTGTGTTACATAGCTATGTGTAATTTATTTATTAACAACTAATCTCTGTGTAAGAACTAGTTTGTGCGGTGGAGCCTATTTTATTTTGGTGATGCATCAAAATCTTAATCTACAGTCATATTGTAAATATTCTAAGTCTGACCTGATGAAGAGTTGATGCAATGGATTCATTTTGTAATTTGGAATAAGACAAAAAATCTAAAAACATTAAATAGTTGACATGACTTTATTTTGCTTTGAGTAAGGTTTTCTATGAGATTGCTCTCCTTGCTTTTATTTTTTATATTTATTTTATTTCTTTTATGGGACAGTGAAATAAAATTAATGTGATCTCTGGGCTCATCACTGTCTTGGGAGCAAAGATTCCCAAGGCAGTTACAAGAGGGAGGCGCACACCCTCCAGTCTTCAATCCCTTATCGCTCAGCACAGACACAGCACTGTGCTCTGGGAGGGCCCAACCCATGATGATGTATGGGACCTGTCAGTGCCCCTGGGGAGAATCTGTGCAAAAGTTGCTGTAGGTCCTAGCCATAGCAACCTCGGGAGTTGACATGTCACAACATCGGACCACCTCTAACTTCTTTTCTTTGGTGCACAAGACGAAACACATTCTTACAGACAGGGCTTGAGAGCCGCAAAAGATTCTGTATTATTTACAACCTACAGTTGTAGTGTTTTTTGATACTGAGTTGTGATGTTTCTACTGTTTGTCCAAAAGCCCAGAGAGGAAAAGAAATCACAACTGCCATATCTTCTGTTTGGAAATACAAAGCTAAACATGTCGCCACACAGCAGGAAAAATCTATACTCTATTTAAACCAGCAGACACATTATCTGCCACTTTAGACCTGAGCTCTAAATCTCCCCTGCCTCCCACTATGGTTTTGATTTCAACAACCATGTTTGGTATTTGCCATTCATTTGGACTCAGCATACAGAACCCCACTGTTTCCTGTGTCTCTGCTCCCAACTCCCAGCTGGCACACAGATATCGAAGCTGCACAGCATTGTTTTTCAGCAGAAGTTGTCCTTCCTGAACTACAGAAGTTTAACAGAATGACAGCACATTGACAAATGGTGTATCGCTGGAATAAACGGCTAATGGTGTGAGATATTGGTGCTCAGCTCTAACTTTAAGCACCTGCTCCGTGGCCTTGCATTCAGCGTCGACCCGGCGGAGTGAGGAGCAGAATCAATTAAAGTAGAGGCAGGTTAGAGATGACTAACCGCTCTCCTGAGTCACTTGTTCCATGAACCATAGCGAGGAGAAAAACAGGACAGAAAAACTGGATAGAAATAAATAACCAGGGTTCACCTGACCTTTCTGAAAAGTATGCTAGGATGTTCTTATGAAAGGAATGTTGTTGACATAAAGCTTACCATATGAATGAAGTCTTTCAATATTTCCACAGAGTCTTAACAAACTGTAAACTGGTCTACAAATGATGGACACGATGCACAGAACTCAGTCCAGTCCATCAGTGTTCCTCAGTCCAGTGACAGAGACTGAAACAAACAAGAGTCTACAGCCATGTTGAAATCCTGCTCACAGTGACTGTGCTAGTGTTACCTCGAATTCTTGCGAAGGGATCGTCTAATGGTCCAATGAGAACTCTCCGCCTCCATCCAGCCATGGCTGTAAGCAGGATGAGAAGGCGTAGAAAACCAAAATGTGTTAGGGTTAGCGTGAATAAACTGCTGTAATAAATAGCCCCTGTACTTATTGTCTGTCCTTATTTCAGGAGCACATGATCCTCTGCCGCTTTGCAGACCAAACTGCTGTCCAGCTCCCTCCTGAGAGGCGACTCATAGGTACCATCTTCGATCTTCTCCTTCTACACCGCTGCTCACCCACTGTTCCTTTAATATGTCTGACATCAGAAATGGATACTACTGTATTGATTTTGTTGTTAGGAAGCCTTAAACAGTTACCTCAGTGCATGTTGATGTTTCCTGAGATTTTTACCCTGTGACCTGAACCCACTTCTCTATTTTTCCAAAGGTCTAGACGCCTGAGAAGTGTGAAAAACGTTAATACAGGGTTAATGCAGGGATTTCAACAGTGTGACATAACAGCTGCACTGAACAGCTGCCAGATCAGTTTTGTCAGATTCAGAGGGAAGTGTTTTGTCAGGCTGAAAGCTCCAGGCCTGTGCTGAAGCTTCACTCTAGGACTCTCTTCACCCTGATAGCTCTCCAGCTTATCAAAGCCTCCCTCTGAATCTGAGGAGGCTCCCTGATGCCTCGTCACTCTGAAGCCCTTTCATATGTACCTGACATCACCTGTCACAGCGGTCTCTGCTCTGTATCAGTTAACAGGGCTCAACCTCTCCCACTAACATTTTCTAACCATGTTTGATCTCATTTCTCTCTAGAGCCTGCCAGTGTGACTGTGACCGTCAAGTCAGCCTGGCAGACCACAGCTCGCGCTCACTGTGTCTGCCACCTGCTACCTAGCTGCTAAACTGCGTGATACACATGAAGTCTTTGTTAAAAGGAAATCCTTAGAGACAACTGTGATAATCAGTGTCAAGGTTGTTGATGAATAAGTGGTTTCTGTAGGATATATGTGAATGCTAGGAACATACAGGAAAGGACAAATTAACAGGAAGACCTGGCGATATGTGAAACAGTACAGTACTACCATAGTAAATGCTGCTGATTTAGAGTCTGACTGGTATGTTAATCTGATATTGGCTGTGGTTTATCAACATAAGCAGCACACACAGATGGGTGAAAAAAATTTATAATAATAATAAAAAAAAAAAACAAGCCTGCCAACACAAGCTGCCAAAACAGCCTCTGTGCTCCTTGGTGTACACTTCCCAAATCTCTGTAACTCTGCTGGAGACAAAATCTCCCAGAGGTGTTCAGTTGTGTTAATACCTTATGTCCGTGGGGGCAAGAGGATAATATTTATGTCATTTTCACACTCATCCAGTGAACACTCGTGCCTTGCGGTGAGGACATTGTCTTGAAGAGACGACACACATCAGGGTAGTAGCGCTTCATTGCAGTCACTCAGATCTTTTGCCTGCTGGTCTGAGACATGTCACATAGCATGACAGGAAGTAAATGTTTAATTGAATCACAGAGTATACATGTATACATGTATGGCAGCAGACCTAGCAAATGTTTCACTGGTTCCTTTTAATACATAACCCATCTGTGTCTGGCAGATATGCAGAAACAAACTGCAGTACATTAGGATTCTATACACTGCATTTTGTGTGAATTTATAATTACTTTGGATCATTTAAATTAGATTAGATTTTTTGTTGTATGTTCTATAATACTGACAGTTACTCTCAAATTTAACAACAGAGTTTATTGTTAAAGTGTAAAATAACCTGTCAGATAATAGCAAAATGTGGTTAATCCTTACCAAAAAATACATGTCAAAAGCTCAAAATTAGATAGAGCTGAAATAATAAGTAGATTAACTGATTCACTGATCAACAGAAAAGTAATTGGCAGCTATTATGATCAGTTACAACAATTATATTTCCTTACACTAGTATTTCTCTGTGTGAGGATTCGCTGGTTTTCTTTGTTCATTGTGAATTGAATATATTTAGTTTTTGATATTTGACATTTAGAGATGTCACCTTGCACTCTGGAAAACATCATGGTCATTTTTTGTTATTGTTAGTAATTAATCAGTTAATTAAGAAAATTTTGGACATGTTCATTGTTATGTTCATTATTTTGTTTCTATGCTTAAGTAAAAAATAAGCTGTTACAAGAGATTGACACCAGGGTTTTTTAGTTTTGTTTCGATAAAAAGTTCTGTTTTCGTTTCTGACCACTGCAGGTAAACAGTGTATGGGCCTGGTGGACTTGGACCGGTCGTGGGCAGCAGAGACTCATGGGTACTCGGTGCGGGTGATGACTATGGAGCCTGAAAGCTGTTCACCAAAGAACAACATGCTGGTGGGACAGCCCCCGCAGAGGCAGAGTGGACTGGAAGTCAGTGCCGGCCAACTGGAAGAACCGGTGCATAATTAAGACTGCAAGCAGCGGTGCACAGCGGAACATCTTCGGCGTGGTCAGGGTTTGATAAAGTACCCAGTCTCGGGGCTGTGTCACGACTGTGCTGAGAACACAACTATTCTGTATCCAACCTCAACATTTTCTTTTAATTTATTTTTTACAAACTCTTTTTTAACAAGTGCCCTCGGATAAAAATTTCTATCAGCCTGAAGGTGAAAGCAACAGTGCTGTGATTTTTGACTTGATAAACACATAAAAAGAGTTCTCTCTGAGAAATAATCTTCGAGAACGCCGGGCGCTTAGCTGTTGTAAAAGATCTCAAGCTTCTCACCAACTGCTATGCTATGCTTGTGACTTTGCCTAAACTGTGTGATCAAGCTGTCAGCGTAAACAGTAGCAGCAGGAATTACACACCCACATTGCGAATTAAGTACACCATACTTCCACATGCTGTTTTCACGAATAGCCTGTGTATGGCCTACTGTGATAGAACTCAGCAGTCAGCTCCCTCTGTTGCCAGGTATTAAAAGAAGAAACAGGAATTCAGTGCCAGGAACTCATCTGCACTTGAAGATGAGATGGGGAATTATCATTATCTACCTTTCCTCTGTGTGTGTGTGTGTGTGTGTGTGTGTGTTTGTTTGTGTGGTACAGGAAGAGAGAAACCGGATTTAAACTGATATCGCATCAGGTAAAATACAGCATTTGTCAAGGTTCTACAAAGAAACTGATTATTCCTCATAAAGAATGGATGTGAATGTGCTATGCATCCCTGTAATACGTTCAGCCCCAATGAATATTTTATGATGCTGGCGAAAAGGTCAGTGCGCTTGATTAGATGCACGGCGTTCAGAGCCTGGTAGCTAAAAAAAAAAAAAAATCACACAATATACTCCGTATTTCCAATCCTGTACACTGTAGACACACAAGAGCCCCTTAAGCTTTCATTCTCACAGGTGAAGCAGGTCATCTGTTTCCCTGAAAAATCCTTCGCTATCACCTTTGACAGTGTATTGCAGCTGCTTGAGAAATCTGAGGAGGTAGCCGGAGAAGCAGTTTTCCTGCTCGCGCCGAAAGGGATAGACGAAAGAGGTGCAGGGCTTTTCCAGTGTCGAGCTCATCTGAATTCAGTCAGCAGAGTCAATCACTCCCGAGGTGAATGGCCACAGACACGGCTCCTTCCAAGGACTGGAATTATTTCAAAAGGAGACGTCTGACTCCCTGTTCATGCTTGTGGCTCTGCACAAGTGCACATTACAGAAATGCATATAAAGCATAAAGGAGGAGTGAGAGAGAGTAGGTGGCACTACCTAAAGCTTGTATGAGAGAGAATATTGAGGTGTGAAGGGTTTTGACTCAACCCAAACACCCGGGCAGAGAAGGTGACAAGATTCTTTGTTTTGGACACGAGTGAGATTTTTCTATGGAAATGCAGTGTTTCCTTACTAATAGTCAGCTTCATAGTCAGTGATACACTGTGCCAAAAGCTTTTTTATTGTTTAATTAACTGATTGGACTTCAATGCAAAAGTTAGCAACATGTGAACGGAACCTGAATCAAATGACTTGAAATTTCTTGGAGCAAAAGGACCCTGCAACATGATGCATGCAATGAGTGGTTTTAATGTTTACACTGATAATCACTGTTGAAATAATCCTGGCTTTATCATATAGAACCTTTCCTTATTAAACTTATTAAACTCTCTTCACCATTGGTGGAAGTTTTGGAAAGCAGCTCTGAACTCAGCAGTGTGGCAGGAAATAATGGAGCTTTCATTGTTTTATTAACTTCAGTTATTACTTGTGATTAAAATTCTGCTCGTCTTGGTGTTTTAGCCAACAGTTTTCCATTTCATTACGCTGGCAGAGTTTATAGCCGTTTGTCTGCAACAGCTCATTGCTGCGTATTTGGGGTCCCTCCCCACCGATATGAATTTTCCCTCTCGACAATCGTGACCTTGTTTATGTGCTCCGAGTTACTAAAACAGGCACTGATGTAAAGTACAAGCCGAGATGAAATGGCTCTGTGTTGCCCTTTCCATTATCTCAAATGTCATGCTTGCTCTTTTATAAGTCCCATTTAACGTGCATTATCAACAATAAAACTTGTTTGACTATTTTTTTCAAATAAACAATATTGAGCATAATTACAGGAGTCTAGAATAACAGCAATTATTATGCATACATTTCCTCTTTGGTTGCCTGCAGCAGGTCCCAGCTGCTGTTGTTTTGCACACCCTAATAATGTTGTAATCTGTTCCCTGATGTTCCTCAACAAGACTTATCACATCAGATGTCACCTTCATATAACCCCAGTCTAGGATTTCCCTGTGTGTATTCTATTATTTGCTCTTATTTTCTACTTTTCTCTTCTGTAGTCTGTTTATTTCCAAATGTAGTGACTCATTTCCCCAGGGGCATCATTAAAGGGTAAGTTCATCAAAATCACAAAGATTTGATTTGCCATTGACAGTCCATGCTTTTTTTTTTTTTTTTTTTTTTTTTGGTGCATCATCCCAAGTGACTGTCTCTGGAAAGACACTCAATACTTCGAGCACCACGACCAACATTTTGTGATGTTTGATTTTACAGGTCCCACATTCCCCTCTTATTTCCTAGAAGCTTTCCTGGAAGGACCTGTAGGATTTGGCACCAAATACAGGTAAATTACTGCAGAGTCAGTTTGCAATCAGTAACAATTACCATGCAAAAATGAAAACAAGAAGGCAGACAACACAGTGTAGGAGAATAAATGAATGAATATTTTACTCTGAGCTGTTATTCAAAGGAAAATCCTCAACAGTTGCTTATAAATGTTATTAATTTCTAACTAAAACCTTTTTGTTGCAGAGCTGGAACTTCTCCAAACTTCCGCAGATAAAACTCAAGAGCAAGTAAGTGAGATAAACAGTGATAGCGGGAAATGTATTGTTGTGTTTTGAGTGAACTGACCCTTTAAAGTTTCAACTTCTCGGTCTTCGCCTCCCAACAACACAGGAATACTGTTGTTAATGGGGCATGAACTGAGTGATCTGCACAACCCATACCTCATTATTAAATGCAATAAATCTTCATGGAATCCCATTCTCACTGCGCAGTGGTGAAAAATAATGTGATTAATAGTGTAATTATACACAACCGGCATTTCTCCGATCGCCTGCTTTCTCCAGACGTCAAACCTCCGCGACACCGCATAGATTCATCAAACCGGTGACGGGGCGTAACAAGGCGAAGACTGTGCCATGTATCAAAGGACGGCGGTGAGTGAGAACAACCAGCAGTAATCACATCAAACCTTCATCCCATTCATCTCCTGCTCCAATACTAGAAATGATTGTGTTTTCTTACCCGTTACTTCTCCCACTCCCGCCCCCTTTTTTCCTTTTTATTACCATTGACTCTGAAAGTTATTTTATTGACTCGCTTTGGATTCTCCAGTCAAAAGACTGAACTTGAGAAAATGAGGCCTTTATGATTCTGACACCAGACAGGAAGTTCAATTCACCACACTTTGAATATGAAGTGCTGCCTTTGAATCAGACAGGAGATAATCAGCTCTAATAGAATCAGACTGAGCCTTTTGAGGAATGGGAATAATAAAGAGCAGTTTCATATAGGGAGCGCCACATTTCTCTACAAGTGTGTTGAGCCAAGTTTGATGGCAAAATTGCGTTCAAAGCAGCTAAATGCCGCTCTTCTTTTTAAGAAAAAAACTGCATCAGACGCAAAGCAGATGCAGGCTGATGCTGAAATCGTTATTTTGAGAAATATTCAATCAAAAGCCATATCACTCGTGTTTTTATTTACAGTAATTACACAGCTCTAACAAAAAGCCTTTCCTTTTTATTCGAGTGCTGTCAACCCGCTCATTTCCCTGTTGTGCGCTGCTTATCTTTTGTCCTCTCCAAATTCAGCCCCGGTAATTTTCGCTGCATTGTCTTTACCGTGTGAGTACCGTCTACCTGGGTGGTCGATGCACCTGCGTGCCTCAGCAGGCTGTACAATTAATTAAGGCATTTCCAAAGCACGCGCTGTGCGGAGTTACATCTGGAGAGCCTCTTCCTCGCGGCTGTACAGGTCGTGGCGTTACATTTAAAAAAAAAAAAAAAAGAAAAGTCCCCTAAGTGCTTGGCGCTGGATCTCGGCGCTGTTTGGGCCGCTGGTTACTGAAAAGAAGCGAGATAAGGTCTGACTGCAGTGGGTGCTGTTGGCTGGAGGAGCCGCTCTCTGAACTTGTGAGGAGAGAGAGAGAGAGGGAGGAGAGCTGTGCTCTCTCTTCCCAGCAGAGTGCGTCCCGCTCCACACGCGCACACTCTCTCATACAAACACATACCACACACACACACACACACACACACACATACACAGCCGGGTCACCCTACTTCCAGGCAGCGGACTGCTTCGCCTCCGCTCCCGAACACCGCACATGATCAGTGTGAGGGACGTCAGCGGACCTTTCCTACCTGTGCACCTCCGGCGTGCGTCTGACTAACTGCTGTTCTCTAACCCGCGGTTCTCCGCCCGGTGCCTCTGGATTACGGAGAAATAACGAGCAGCTTGGGCGCGTAAACTCTCGGGATCATGGAATTATGGATAAAGTTGATGTTGTTGTGCAGCTGCTGCTTTGGAGCAAGTGCGGACTTTGACGGCAGGTAATGATGCACATGGTTCATTGTCTGTGAAAGCCGACGCTTCTGTGGAAATAACACTGATTTTGATTAACAGTCGATCATCAGTGTTTAGTCGGTGATTGATTTTTATGATATTTCTGGTGGATGTTTGTGTAAAAACCGCGCCTTTGGTTAAAGGCAGCACTTTGCTGGAGAGGTTGCAAACTGAAGCTTTTTTGTTTTTGTTTGCTCAATTTAGATCCGACTGAAAACATGTTGCCTCTGTGATATTCTGTGAGCTGCGACTAATTCCTGGTCTTATTATCTCTGCTCTATCTTCTCTCGGTCTAATATCGTAACTTTTATGTCGATGAAAACAGTAATAACCCCGCATCTAAAGCATCAGAGCTCTCATTAGAGACTGTGTTTAGTTTCTGTGAGCGAGAAAATCGCACCAAGCGCTTCTTGTCTTGTGCAGATATCAGAGTGATTATAAAGTGATATGACAGCACATTGCCCGGTGGTTCATGTTCAAACACGAATCCGATGAAGTATGTGAAGACAGAGGCGTGGAGACGTGCCAGACCCCAAAGAATGCATGTGTCCGAGATTTCGATCTGCCTATAGGTGCATCTGAGTGAACATGATGGATGATGGGTGCTTTTTTCTTTTCTTTTCTTCTTCTTTTTTACAACCATGCACAATAAAGCCAAGCTGTAAATTAGGTCTAACCCAGGCCCATTCCTTTGGAACAACTACTTAAAAACATCTTTCCAAATATTTGAGCTAAAGTAATGTCATGTTCTTTGGCAGAATGCTCATTTGTTGGACTTTTTGATTTAAGTAAAAGCGAAACTATCCTCCATCTCTCATTGTGTGTCATATTGAGATGGATTTCTAGAGCTCAGAATAAAATTGGACTGAAGTCCACCCAAACAGTGAGAGAGTTACACAAACAGAGCCCCACTGCCAAATTTCCCTACATCTCCAACAGAGGATGCAGCCAAGTATTGTACTTTCTTTTTCCTGGTGTATCTCTGTCAGACAGGCTGAGCCCCTCAGCCGAATCCTCTCTCATGTTCAGCGTTCTTCAAATGAATGAGAAACCTTGAAGATTATGGAGGTAATTGTTATTGAAATAGTGCGCATTCATTTACCAATAAAAAAAAAAAGTCCCTTTCAGACTGGCAGCCATTCCACCTGCTTGTTGATAGATTTTGACATCTGGAGGTATATAGGCCCTTTTTTCCTCCTCGGCTCTTTGAATTCAGTTTTCTGCTGTGTTGAAAAGTATTCTAAAAGAAGCAATTTGGATATCAAAGGTTTCAGCAAAGACTAAAAAGTGTATCTGTGTGAGGGAGAGAATGAAGCAGAGGGCACAGAATGATACAGAAAATGTGAGTTTAGCCTTACCAGCCTTTATGTTATTGTTATTTAGGACATTTATTTTCCTTAATCACCATAGCTAATGTCTGTGTGACAGGTCGTGGTCTGATGAGATGTGTGGGGCTTTAACTTTTATTTCACGCAGTGCCATTGTGTAATGATCATTTACTTTAACCTAGCAGCAGCATATTGTACATTATTAACATCCCTGCTGATGGAGTGGCTTGTCACCGTGGCCATAATTTGCCAATTTTTATGGGTATAAACTTGCCCGGGCCTGAGTCGCCGCTTCAATATTAATTCATTGAGAGAATATCCCCTGAGACCGAGCGCAAGCAAAAAAGCCATTTATTACCTAGTCTCCCTCACTTATTGCCTTTTAGAGAGCATTCCTAACAGGCTTATCCATCTAGCCCTGAAGGGTCCTTCACGGGCATCACTGGCAAGATCATTTTGTTCTCCCATTTTTGTTCTCCTCTGTAAAAGCTATGAACTGTTGTTGCTGCCACTTTTTTTATTCCAACCAAAGACTCAAGGACAGACGATTTCCTGTCATGAAGCGCCAGAGACTTTGCCAAAACGAAAGGCAAAACACATACAATAGAGAATATGCTTCCCTAGTGATGTCACTAAGTTGTTAAGTCCAATGCAGCCAAGCAACACATACCAGACCTCCTCAGTAATAATCCAAAGTCGTGGACTGGTGCCAGGTTATGTTGGCGTTGTAATATCAGACCCACATTTGGGCCTTCAGTGTTTAAGAATGAGGACGAAAACACAGTGGAAGTCACATTTTATGGGTAAGAGACAGTGTGAATTAAAGAATAATATACTTTATACTTTTTCAAGTGTTCAGTATCAACATCTTTATTACAAGTCATAGAGAGGGTTTAAAGTGTGACCCTGGCAAACGTGGACGATGAGCAAAGTCAGGATCCACTGACTGACAGCTCAGTGTCGTCTTGAGGGAGTCCTCTAACTGGAAATCAGCTTCATGTTGTATTAAAATTAGTGCTGCATGGACCATCGAACCACCCAATGCTCCAAGAACAATCTAGAAAAGTCATGTTGTGTGTGTGTGTGTGTGTGTGTGTGTGTGTGTGTGTACAGGCAGAGACACTGACATGTTATGTCCTTTAACCAAAGAAAGAGAGAGGACAGTAAGAGTTGCAGCAAGGTCTGCTCTCATTGTTGCCTGTTGGCAGAGACTGCAGCCCGTGTGACCCGACACTTGTATGTTGTGATGCACTTCAGCAGTTCAGTAATACCTTCTAACAATTCAGTATTAATTGCTGTTAATACTGTGTCACAGTTAGTTCTGTGGTCATTTGTAAGGCTGTATTGTTGAATCCCACAGAGCTGGAATGAGTCAGGACAGCAGAGTCACTGCCTCTCTCTCTCTTCCACTGTGAAAAAACTAGTCAGAGCTGCAACCAGCAATCATTTTCATCACTGATTAACTGTCAGCTACTCTCACAGATAATAGTATTGTCTGTAAAATACAAGTAATTTGCTTGTTTTGTCCAACCAACAGTCCAGAACCTACATATATTCAATTTACTGTCATTTATTACAGAGAAAAGCAGCAAATCTTTACATCTTAATTGCTGTAATCAGCAAATATTTGGTGTTTTTACTTGAAAAATGACTAAAAACAATTGATTAATCAACTTATAATTGCAACTCAGATGCCTGTACTTACAAATGTCTAGTTCCTTTTTCAAAAATCATCCTCTAAGCACTTGAACTGTGGCACTGAACATGTTGATTGTGTGGCGGGGACATCCAGCCCTTGTTCCTTTATAGGTTGAAACTTAATGTGAGCAACCATGGACAAAAGATTCTCTCAGGTGAATGTAATGTAATGTAATGTAAAACATGTAATATATTGCAGTGCATTAAGCCGAAAGGTGTATCTAAGATTTTGCTTCACCATGTGTGTGAATGAGGTGGATATCTTTCAGTGTGATGCACTCCCATTCAGCATCTTTTCAATACACAGCCCTGGTGGCACAGAACTGAGTCCTACATTAGAGATATTGTTGTGTTTATTGTAGGGCTACTGTGTTACATTGCATTACATCATACAGGTGTTTTGTTTTGCTTTGCTTTGTTTTTCGTGTGTTTTCTGGCCACTCGGTGAACATCTTCCTCTGTGTCTTGTTTCTGTAAAAAATAATTTAGATTTAACAGGCAGGCTGATTTCTCATTTTAAATCTTTACCTCAGATATTTGTCAATATCCCACACGTTGCTGTGTGTTTATGTATGCAGCCTTGGAAGCCTGCATGACGATTTTGGCAGTGCGTGCAGCCGAGGCGGTTCATTAAAACAGCAGACACCTTATGACTCCTCAAGCTCATGCCTTCAGCTGAGCTCTGCAGGTCTGAGCAAGTCTCTCACCCAAGATGCTACAAACGCAGCAATCAAAACCTATGGGTGTCAGTGCGAAAGCTCTGTTCAGCAGTCACGCTTTGCACGCTTCAGTATGGGTTCATGGGTGGATGATAGATTGTTAGATTAAATTATCATCGCTCGGAACGAGGACCATACCTTCAGGATTCTGATTGCCACGCTGCCCCCCACCCCCCCCCACCTCCCACCCCTCCCTTTGCCGCGCTGCTCACCTGTGAGTGATGTACTGACTACTCTTCACTGTCAGGGCAGGGGAGGATGAGCAGCTCTACATCTGTAGTGAAACAATGGAAGAAGGATGGTGCCATCGTCGTGGATATCCACCTCTCAGGTTCTGTTGGAAGAACCTTGTCTGTGCTTGAGGAGAGGTGTCACACGGCATGCGTGAAGGGTGATAATTATCTGCTTGAGTTCCTCCGAGGCTTAGGGCAATTTAGGATCATTATTCAGAGCCTCAGGGTAATAAATATAGGTATTATACTAATGTCCATTTGATATGTCAGAATATCACTGAGGACAAGATACATCTGAAAACAAAGCTCCTCTTCTTTGTGCATCGCCACCGTTCACTTCCATTGTTGATTGAGATTAGTTGTAATTTTCAGTCCCTGTGTGTTCCAGGAATTCAAAGATATGTATTTGACATTGCAACAGCGGTGATGTGATGAAACGGTGATCTGATGAATTGCTTTAAACCCTCAGTTTCAAGTTCAGAGCGCATTGCGGTGCACAACCGCCGCGGGCTACATTCAGCATGAAGAGGACTGAGAAGCACTGAGAACATGAAACGTGATTCCATGTTCCCTCTGTGTTTGTGTGTATGAGCATGTAGGAGAAAACATTAAAAACAAAATATTTGATTCAGTAATCCAGGACCTGTTGCATATCATGAGATTTGTTTCCTTTTCGCTCCCATCGCGCCAAAGAGACCTCCCAGACTCCTCTCGCCCACAGTCCACTGGGAGCCCTGTAGGAGTTCAAACTCTGCTACACTGCTTTTAGTCTACATAGCATTACGTGCTCGGAGTCAAAAGCCATGCCCTTCTGATCCTAACATGCTGAGAAAACTTGGAATATGTATATATTTATTTTCGTTAAAATCCTCTGGGCGAAATAAAGTTTCAGCTGGAAAAAACAACTAAAATCTTTTGATTTAATTGCCAAGATAGGCTATTGACTTTTCTTGGTTCCATCATAAGCCTGATCTGTCTGTTGTTTCCATTTCAATAATAATTTCACATTTCAATGACCTCCATATCTTTTGGATATTCATATACAAATAGGGCTGTAACTAATACTTATTTTCATCATTGTCCAATGTGCCTCTTATTTTCTTGATTAATTGTTAAAGTTTACAAAGTTGCTGAAAATAGGGGATTCATTTCCCAGAGTCCAAGATGAAGTGTTGTTGTGTTGTACAGTCCAAACACCAAAGATAATCAATTCACTATCTTAGAGGACCAATAATAAGCTTTTCTGTCAGTCAGCTAATTTGATTAATCAACAAAAATGATGGACAAAATAATTGGAATCAACATTTCCAACACATAACTTTCATGTACCCAAGTCAAGCGAGATGACTGCTTTGGCAAGTGATATGAAGTTGAAGCTAATTAGCTTCACACACTGTGTCTCTAAACAACATCTGGTAATAAATACTGTTAGATGTGATTTTCAAAGTAACTTGTGGCATCTGAAAGAAGAGGTGGCAGAGCAACAAGAGTGTTAGTCACACAATTTACTTTTTTTTTTTGTTGCACAAAGAAAGTCAGTTTTTAGAAGGAGGGTGCTAAACGCCACTAAATTCACTTTCTCAGAAATTACTGTAGAGTTGGGTTAATACATCTATGACAGAGTTTCCGGTATTAATGACTGGGCTGTCATTTGAAAAGAGCTTTTATTGAAGGCCTTTATACTGGGTGCATGAAGGAGACAAAACTTGGACTTGATCATTCTTTTAGCTAGACAGAGTTATAACATCCATTTAACCCTCGCAATTTTTTGAAAACAGTTATTTGTGATGGCGTTATCTGCAGCTGCATGGGAAGCTTTCTACTGGGAGTGTGGTGATAATTTTGTAATGTCGGATATCAGCAGAGGAATGTGAGACCATTAGGTTGAACAGGAGCAGGTGCACCCATAGCAGCATAAAGTCTTGCCACATGATGTCTCCGTATTCTAAGATGATAATTACCGTATGCACAGTGATGAATAAATTCAGGAGAGTGTACAAGAACAACGGGATGAAATCAGCTTCTAGTCACTAGATTTAAATGTCACTAAAATGTCACAGGAGGTTGTCAGACGCTCTTGAAGGTGTCATCATCCTCCAAATGAAGTGAATTTTGCCACATGCAGAGTGGTGGTTGTTTTGTTTTATGTAGCAAGTTTTCCTTTTCTTTCCCTTTCATTTCATTTCATCTCCCTCTTTCCTCTCCTCTCCTCTCCTCTCCTCTCACACTGTGTGCTTGGAGTGTCTCCCTGCCTGACTGCCTTCCTGCTTGCCAAGCAGCAGACAAACATTTTCACTGGATCTGCCACTCTCACTTAGCATCCATCGGGTTTTTTTTCCAGCGGGGTGATTGGCAGCGGGGGCAAGCATTAGCATTTCCTCATCTTGGCATAGAGACACTAACTAGGCAGGGGTAGCGGCATAGGATGTGCCTTGAATACTGAGCAACAGCTTCGCTCTCTCATTGAGTCACAAAAGAAGGCATCTTTTGTATAAAAGAAGTATGTCAAGAGAACTACTCCTTTGTTTTCTAACTGGATTACACAGCACCCCTGTGCAACTTAAATTCTGCATAGTCAGTTCAGGTCAATCAGTTTTCATGTACTGGATTTCCTCAATGATCTCTGCAAAACTCTCATACACCGCTTATAATGATAATGAAAGAGTCAGTGTGTAGTGTCAGCGCTCAAGGAGATAGATAGTGTTCTTTATTCTGCTGTAAGGAAACCCACCCTGCATGCTCGTTCCTTGCTTCAGATTCATTTATTATTTGCTAGATTTTAGGTAACATCTCCGAGCCAGGCTCTGAAAGTATGCGGCTTGGATTTTCATCAGTATCCTTAAATGGACTCATTCCTTCACTCTATTCTCTCCATAAATATGTGGTGAGCCTTGGTGCAGATAAAAAGGTAATCCACATGCACTGTCTGCCAAGAAGCTATTTCTTGCTCTGAGCAGAATAGAACATGGTGTAACAAAAACATCCGGCTGTAATTTCTCTTAGAGGAATGGCAGCGTTCGGGAAATAACCTATATCTGGATAAAAACTAATACCTTGCTGTTCTCTCTGTAGCTGGGATGATATTATCTCCCTCTGTCATGAAATTGTCTGATGGGTTCTTTGATCATCTGAATGAGGAACACACTCTCTGACACATGTTCATGTAATAAATGGAGATAGAAAACATACTGTATTTTAAAGGGCACCAGACAGTGCACGACTTCTAATCTGCTTCACAAGCTTTATAATGAACACAACAGTAAAATGGTCTTCTCAGATTTGAGTGTCAGTGTGCGCTGATGCACACTGGAAGCTGAATTCAAATCAGCTCTGGCAGGCTTTCAACACAGGTCTCCAGTTTGACATCACGCTAACCAACACGACCTGATGTGCTATCAGTTTTATTTCTGTAATGCAAAGATAATATTCTATGGCGTAGCAGTGAAAAGTCAGCTTCTGACACGCTGAGAAAATGTGGTGTCAGTTCTGTTTTTTTAAATAATAATTGCTTTTATTTTCATATAGAGCTGAAACAGTTAGTTGATTAATCAATTGGTTTATTGACAGAAGTAATTAGCAATTATTTTGAAATTCAATGGACCATTTCATTTGCTGGCTCCAGTCTCTCAAATGTGGCCTCTGGCTGCTCTTCTTTGTCTGACATGACAGTAAACTGAATATGTTTGCATTTTGGACTGTGCTGAAAGATGTCACCTTGGGATCTGGGAAACTATAATAGGACTTTTTAACTGTTTTTTTTTTTTTTTTTTTTTTGACATTTAATGAAGAAATGTCACTGTTACATTGCTGCTCTCCCTAGAAAGGTGCAGTTTTAGTTGATGTAATTTTTTCCTGCAAACTCAAGTGCAGTACATGTGACAGAATTTGGGCCCTTCAGTGCTACTGTTACATACCTAAAAGCACTGACACAGATTAGTCAAGTTAGTTCTATTTACATGTAGCTGAAAGTCATAAATTTGTCTCAAAGAGCTGTACAATCTGTGCAACATATGACATCCCATATCACCAGACTCTTAATTCTGCACCAGAAAAAAACATAAAAGAAAATTACTTAAATTAATACAAAAGAAAACATTTTGTGTTTACACTTTATGCTAGTCTTTTCTCTCTATAACAGTAAAATGAAAGGAGTCATGTGAAAACTTTGAAGCCACTCTGCAAACAACATTGAAAAGACCCCTGCTTTTCATTAAGACATTTTAATTGGCTGTGAGCTAATTATGTCATCCCCTCACAGGTGGCCACGGCAGATGGCCTCATCCAACGGCCTGTGTCGATACGGGGCCAGGGTGGACTGCTGCTGGGGATGGACACGCCGCTCCTGGGGTCACTGCCAGCGTGAGTGCCACCGTGTCTGCCGCTGCTGCTGGGGGCAAACAGGGGCTAACAAGGTTGCGAGGTTTCAAGCCGGGGTCAGAGATGCTATTAGACCGAGGAGAGGCTGTCACACTACCACAGTAACTAAAGGCTCGGGGAAACACACACACACAGACACACGTCACAACAGAAACACATACAGCTAATGGAGCGTCGCACCTGAGACAATCTTTGAGTAAAGATTGATGGTAATGGCTGGTTGAATAGAGGGCTGGCTGACATTTATATTCACACTGCGGGTGGCAATAATGAGGGAGAGACTGTAGCTGCAGGTGGACACATTCAAAGGTAGATATGAGATTGGTTATAGATTATTACTGTGCAAAAACAAGCAGGCTAACACTCCCAGAACAGGAAAAAAAAACAGGAGTAGTGGTGTGCACACAGATCAGGGTGCTGTCAGGTGTATATACCTTCACTCGTGTGTGTATATTCCGTGACGCCATGTAGAGGATTCAGAGGATGTGTCCTGTCGTTGCTTCTTACAGTACCGCAGTGCCACACGCCTGTGTCAGATGAACTGTATCAAATATTAACGCGTCACATTTTCGACATATTCACATTGTGTAAAGATCCTCTGCTCTCCCGTAATGCTACCCAGGGAGGTGTGAATATATTAACATGGGTTTCAGAGCTGGCCAGTTGCCTCACAAATGCCTCATCCCCTGCATGGCTTGGTGCCTGTGATGGTGTAGCTGTTGCTTTGCTGTGGAGGTTTAATCAGGAAGGGGGGAGGAGGGCTCTTCCACTGCAGGAACTTAAATGCCTGCAACCTGAAGGAATAGCTGGACTTTTTGGGAAATAATCAATTATTCCTTTCATTGCCAAGAGTTAGATGAGAAAATCAATACCACTTTATAGCTATCTGTTAAATACGAAGCTAGAGCCAGCAGCCGATTAGCTTAGCATAATGACTGTAAACAAAGGGAAGCAGTAAGCCTGCCTTTGTCCAAATGTAAAAATCTAAAGCTCACGCTATGCTACAAATTAAACAAACAAGATATTAGAGAGCTTTAGAGATGCTGATACGCAAATGTTTAGCCTATGGACAGAGCCAGACTTCCCCTGTTTCCAATATTTACGTTAAGCAAAGCTAATCAGCTGCTAGAGTTAACCTCGTGTATTGTGACTGGTATCAATGTTCTCATCTGACTCTCAACTGGAAAACGAATACACGCATTTCCAACAATGTTTAACTACTGGTTGTGCTCTTGTTTCCACTGTTCCTGAAACTTAGTGTCAGAACTGATTAGGAGCTGATGCCAAATCCATGTTACAGGCTCGGTCTCAGGGGAGCGCTGGAAGTACTCAGCAGTGTCAAACATGCTTGTTTTATTTTCTCAGACCTGCAGCTTCCACAATTTGATCTACCCAGTCTTTCTTTCTCTTTCCTTTGGAAGTTTTCCATCTTTGTTGACATACTTCATGTAAAAGTGAAAGATAATCGGCACCAGGATTAGCATCTCCTCCCACACTGTACAACTGCCCTACAACTTCACTCAGCTACTAAACAGTGATCAGGAAATGACAACGTCTGCCACCATTTTAATGCTGATTCAAAGTGGTGTCTCCAAAACATCCTGCTTTGTAAAACACAGTGGAAACAAAAGGCAGAATCTAGCACTTAAAGTCTTACAAGTTCGTAAAAGTTCAGGTTATTGGATGCTTCAGGTTACAGGTTGTTAAGTTCCTGTGGTGGAAAAGGCCTAAAGATGTTCGTAATTCTGCATGTTGGTTACAGCCACATTTTATAGCCTGTGGAAATAACAGGTATTAATTCACTCATTCTGTGTTTTTCATCACTGAAATGACCATTTTTTTTAATATTTATGTTTTAATGTTTTGAAGCTCATCATGCCATGCTATAACTGACCTTTTGTTTAACTCATTGTATTTCATATATTTATTTGTGTGAAAATATGTCACTCACTGCTTGTTGGGTCCAAAGGTCTTTGCCGCTGCATCTAAAATACAGCTCAGTTTGCTGGGTTTAGCTGCTGTTTTTCCCACTCCAATTTCATGTAAACGTGGCAGAATGCCATCTTTTCACGTGATGTTAGAGTGAACTGCACCATTTTGTTTGGAAGAATACAAACAGTATTACTTGAGTTCATGGCCCCAGTGTTTTGCATTTCTTTTACCTCAGCCAGATTAACCTAAGGTCTCTGCAAGACAAATCGGCTTTTTATCCACCTCTCACTTCATGTCTGTTAGAAAGAAAATATGATAATTTTATTCTTACATAAACACTTGGAGTCAGAAAAATAAGTTATGCTAATGGTTTATAGGACAGACCTAGTCATTGTAGCTTGAGGGGGTTTGATTTCACGGTTGGAAATTAGAGTTGCTGTTTTGTTTTTTTGTTTTTTGCAGTAGTTGGCCTTGTTGAGAAACCTCTTACCTCCTCACAAGGCCTTGACACTTGAAATACACAAGTGGAGAGCTGGAATTATTTAGGTGAAAGCATCACTGTTTTACTCCGACAGCTCAATTGTATCATTTGATACTGTTTGTTTGAACATGGGGCCAGACTCAGCAGTACTCCTGGCAGGAGTCAGAAAAACTCAATGCCCAATACCTCCCAGTGCATCTGTAGTGGGCTGTCTGCACTGACAGCTTCCCAAAATCAAGGTGGAATAGATGTCAGTTTTCGACAAAGACGAAATAGATAAAGATAACTATTATCGCATAAGCTTACATTATGGGGCAAAGCATGATTCATGTGCTCATATTTCACCCAAACATTAATGAGAATCCCACAATTCCACAAGACATAGCAATCATTGTTTTGCCTTTAGAAATTGACACATCATAGTTAGCATTTATTAGATAATAACTAATGCACATTCACATTAAAAAGGTCATGTTTGCCTCAGTTACTCGACCACCCAAAAAGCAGTGTGTGAACATGTTTTCTTTGCTGTTCTGGAGTCCCACATGTTCCATGTTGAGCCAAAAATATCAGCTAATTTTGAGTTTAACCACCATATCAAGCTGCTACTCTATTTTCTCTGTCTCTCAACAAAACCATATCTGTTCTGTGAGTTAAATCACTCGGTGAGTGCTCACCTTAATGCTTCTAAATGGTCCTGACTGTGCGCGCAGCTCAAATCCATTCACTTGAGACTACAATCAGTATTCCATCAAGTCAGTAAGGTGCTGATTTAAACCTTAGGGGAGGAAGGTGGAAGGTTTTGGAAAGAAAGGGAGCGTAATCATAGGTGTGTGTGCGCGTGCCCCTTTGTCTGCATGTGTGTGAGAGGATGCAGTCATCACAGATTTCAGGTCTTGGTAAGTTTTTGTGGTGATAGAAGAGATTAGATCAGAGCTATCGGATTGTGGCTTTCTCAGCCATGGAGCTCAGCGATAGGTTTGTGTTACTTCCCTCAAAGAATGAGAAATGGATCAACCTCAACTTTTTTTTTTTTAAGCTCCCAAAACCAAAAGAACAGGGAGGGAAAGAGAGAACTAAAAGTTGGAGAAAGTGTAAGGGAAATGGTTTAGAGGTAAGGAGTTAGAGATGATTGCTAGCAGAGTGGGGGAGAGGGAGACAAGTGAGAAAATCGGGCAGATGGAGAGAGGGAGAGAGAGAGGAGCTTTAGATTTATAGTAGGCTGAAACTCCACTTATAATGTTCTGACAGGCCATCAGGCAGACAGAGCCACACTTGAAGCTACTTATTCTAACCAGCTGCCATCATGAAGATTTTACTGCCACTGTGAGCATTTGAACATTTGTTAAGCATTTGCATTTCTAAGTGCATTCCCAGTGTAATACAGTTTACAGTAATGATGCTAAAATACTTCTTATTTCTTCCACTCTTGATGAAGATGAAAAACTGTCTCATCAACAGGTTGATACCACCAGAGTAAATATCCAGCGGTCCACTCGGTCAGTCACAGCAGGGGCTTTGATCATTTATTACATTTGATGTCTGGTCATTCAAAATCTGTGAGGTTGTAAACAGACCAGCTTTAATTTGTGGCTAATTTTATCCAGATGAGATGTTTTAAAAAACAAGTTTTGGGACTTTTGATTAAAAAAGACAGATATTCATCTTCCTGGCAGAAATTTCTGTCCAGTCACAGGCCCACAATCCTTTTTTCCCCCTGTACATAAACCACAATCTTTCCCGAACCTTAACCACAGTTTATTTGCTCTAACCACCATCTTTCCCCAGCACTGGTCATATCATAGTTACCATGTGCAGATGGTGTCATCAGGAATATCTTTTAAAGAATAATCCACTGATTAGTCTTTGATCTTCCATCAAATCAAATCAGCAGCGGTGAGATATTCTGACATTTAGCCCCTAGCATGACTCAACCCCCCATGGATCCTACATTTCCCATAACACAACCTGATAACTTGTCTTTCACTAAACCTTCACTGCCTGATAAATGCCCACATCTTTCAAACCCCACACCCTCGGATTTTAACGCAGACCCTCTGTAATAAAGTTAAAGCCTTGAGCCTAAACTGAGATATGATATAAAATGTCACAGAGTGTAATCTGCAGATAGGGTTGTGTTATATTATCAGAACCCAGAGCTGTAGACACTGACTTGAGTCAAGCTGTTAATGTAGTCACAAATTGAGGACTTGAAACTTGACTGTTGTGAGACCTTAGTTATTTGAGACTTGGACTTCCTTAAGACTCGACACATTCAAACCAACGAGTGTCGATTTCTGACCAGGTAAAATGCTGGAGCGGCAGAAAATAAATACCCAAAACCTGCTACAGGCAGCCATCAGGTGGGTTTCCATTCACTTGATTTTATGTGCAATATTAATTTGCACATAAAAAAACACCCTGAAAAGTCAACAATTATGTTTGACTGAGGTGGAAAAGTTGGTGTATTCATAAAAGCAAAGTGCATCTAAATGCAATGGAAACAAACCAAGCAAATAAAACATGATGTACGGCACATGAACCCTGTGACTTACATTATGTGTCCACTCAAGCTTCCGCTCCACAGAAATAGCAGCAGATGAAAACGTCAGGTCTGTGTGGAGCCATAAGGAAACTGTTCCTCCAACCTCATCATCTGAGGTTTGGCTGGTGTTCTTTTAATGGTATCATCTTTCTGCATCCTCTTTTTCTGCACTGGTGTAAACGCACCTGACTGAAAAATGAGTGCCACTAGCTTTTAATCTCAATGAACAAACTCCTAATAGCTGCTGTAAATGGAGACATGCAGTAATTTGCATGAAAAGTACATGTTCACATGCTGTGCTGTTTAAATGGTCAGCATTCAGAGACATGAAAGACTTGTAATTGACTTGCAGTTTGCTAATGAAGACCTGTGACTTGACTTGGACGTGTCTCAAAGGACTCGACGCATGTTTAGACTGACTTGAATGTTCCCAAAAGACTTAAACGGACAGTAGAAAGACATGCATTGATTTTCTCTGTATTGTGTAGGAGCTGGGTTGAATATCACATCCATATTAAATAGTTCACACATTATAATTTCCTCAGAGGTCCTGGTGGATTTTACAAATCCACCGAGACCAGGATTTAGTTTGATTGAGTGCCGTCTTTGTTTCTACAAATGGAGTGGACAGGATTAAGGCAGGACTTTTGAATTGGTAATGTGAGCTAACGAGTGAGCGATGAAAGCAGAAAAGTGATACCTCGGTTTAAGTAATTCACTTTATCATGATTGTCTGTGCGGTTTCCTTGTCTGCTCTACTTTCTTTCATGATCACTGGGCTGTAAAGGCCCCATCTAACAGCGCGCCTTTTCATCTGTTTGAGGTAATAGGGTGAAAACAAAATGGAAGGGTTTGCTTGTAAAAATTAGAGGGAATGTGTTAGAGAAATAAAAGGCACATTCGTAGTCATCTGACACAATTCTGGCTTTAAAGGTGCTTTGAAATGGTGCTGATTTAAAAATCAAATGCCAAGTAAGAAGGCGATGTGTTCATAGTCAGGTGGCTGTGATGTTTATTTTTTATATTAAAGAAACCAGGAGCATGATCTCATTGAATGATAATGGAGGTATTTTCATTGAAGTGGTGTGATTTCAAAGACAGAATTATAATTTTACTGTTTCACGGTGTGTGAGAGGAAACGACTTAATTCACTCCCGTGCAGATGTGAGTGGTACGGATTATGAAGTGAACAAATTCAGAAATATAAGAACATCCCTGGAGACAGAGGTTTTAGTCAGGCATCATTTTAATTATTAAAACTCAATTGTAAATGCGTTCAAAATGTACCTGTCAGCCAGAGGCAGCTGGGAATATGTGCGACTCCAGACTGTGAATGTGTGCAGGGTTTTTTTTTTCTTCTTTTTTTTTTCTTTTTTTTCAGGAATGTTTGCTTGTCAAAGTGACCAGGCCCTCTGCCCTCTAACATCATGTTTATTTTTTTTTTCTCTCAAAGACTAAACAGCGCCTGCAACCTTTGTTTGTTTGGCTATTTGTTTTGCAGCTCTCTTCGCCTTAACTCACAGAGTAGTCGGGATAAGGTGCCAGCCCCAAGGTTAGCTCCACATGTTTCTTGAAATAATCTTGCTAGACATGTATTGCTGGGGGGCACATCCTCTGAATCCTGGGCTCACTCACTTATTTATAGAGCCAAGCCCACTCCACCCCCTCACCCCGTACCCTCCACACCCAACACCACTAACACCTCACACCCCTTGGCAGCAACCATCTCCTTCCCTCTGGCCTCAGATCTATGCAAACAGCTTACAGACCTTATTTTACCTGAAGACATGTACTAACATGAATTATGCTGAAGTTCTTTAGTGGCTTATTGAGATTCAACTGCCCCTCTGGTCGACCCCATGGAATACTAATGAAACCCTTAAAGCTGAAATCCATAATGTTTTTTAATTAATACATTAATAATGTATCCATCTGTATGGAGTATTTAGTGTGGTTGGAGAGGCCCTGCATACATAACTAACTGTTCATAACTGTTCATAGAGGTCTCGATCGGGTTAGTCAGGTTGAGAATGCCAATGTCCTGAGATTACCGACTGGATCGATGGCGTTTTCACTCCAAACAAGCAGCAAAAAGATAAAACTAACTCAGACACTAGATGATCTGTGTAGTATGCATGTTGACACAAGTGGGTAGATTAACTGATGATTTGATCAGCTGAACAATTCTGATCAATTATTTGTCATTTGTCAAGCAAAAAAAAGGGCAAATATTCCCCAGTTGCAGAGTCTAGATGTTAGAGTTTTCTACTTTTCTTTGCTTTATGTGGAGTAAAGTGAATATTTTTGGGGTTAGGGACTGTTGATCTGACAAATAAGCTATTGCAAGAACTTAATTGGCATTTTCAATCAGAAAATTTCAATTATAATGAAAATAATCAATTAATAATGAAATAATCATTAGAATCAGCCTCAGGTGATTAATTAGTTGATTCCAAGTTGATGCAACTTGGAATTAACAACATAATGATTTCCCTATTTTACTCAGATGAATTAATGCATTATGCTGTAATTCATACACAGCATCAGTGTTGGTTAAAACTTTCCTTTGTGTTTACCATCAGACATCCAGAAATAGACAATAAATCAAAAGAATCTGCATCAGCACCAGTCGTCTGGTGTCCAGAGGAATGGCTGATGTAAACCAGAGTGAAAGTGTGTCATCAATCGGCATGTTTTGATGGTGTTCATGGAACAAGGGTCATATGTGCTATGTTTGGCCTTCCAGCTGGTACGGCCATTTTTAGTCCTCCGTGTCCTTTGCTGTGGTTAATGAACACTGGCCGTTTTCCTGATCTCTCTGAGAGGCCAGAGGCTCAAAAATACCCTCAGAGGCAAAGTCTGTTGATGGCCACCTCTGATCCTGCTAATCAAATCCTCCCCCATGTTGGAAAATAACAAAAAGCTCTCCACTTCACTACCCTCTAACTAACAACATCAGTAGCTTATTTCCTTTTATCTGCTGACCAGACCGAGGTTTAACAAATTCTGCTTCCACAAAAGTACAACTTTCTTCCTTTCCTCCAACAGATTCAGCCATTTTTTATCAGTAATTGTGAACTCTGACTGCTCAGTGTATTAACACGCTGGCTCATATCACAGGTTTCACCAAGAAGGCCAACAGGACTTTCTTCCTATTTGATTACATAGCCTAATAAAGTGGAATGAGTCTGGAGATGTTATCTGCTCCAGTTAAAGGATTCATCTCATGCCTTTGCTTGTGAATTCAGTTTGAACAATGTTACATACTGAAACCCGAGGAACTAAAGTTGTTCCTCCTGGAGACACGCTGCCTTGCAGGCTGAATGTGTATGAATGGAAATTTATGAGATTGTAACTTGATTCTGAATGTTGTTACTTCATCTATAGAGAATATAATTCAACCGTTTCTCCTTCAGTTCTATTAGGTGTCCCTCCTGTAAGTGTTAAAGCAGCTTTCATCTTATTGTTAGCATTTAGATACAGAAAGCATTTGAGAGGAATATCTCAGCCAAGGCTGCAGAATTCAATAGAAGCATGTGCCATACAATTAAGCTCTGCTGTGGTCAAAGGTTCATGGCAGCTTATGTAGAATACACCAGACTGTATGGCAGTGTGGGCTCATCCAAATATATTATAAACCAAACTTTATGAATTTTGAAATGGAAGAGCAGTGAAAAAAAGTTTTGCAAAAATTTCCGACTAAAGGAAAATCAGTTCAGAGGTAGGTGAACAAGGAGAAAAATATAGTGCTTTATGATTGGTGCTATCCACACCCTAAAGTCAGACCATGTTCAGATGGACTGTGTTAAAAAAACACAATTCCCTCTGTCATCTCAGTGAGAACACTGCTTTGGCACAACAGGTGTAAAACACCGTCATCTGGCAGTGCATGTTGGCAAATCAAATATTGTATGTGAAAAGCACATCACTGTTATGTTTTAATGTGAGCGTTGTTATTCTACCATTTTATCCAGTAAACTTTAAGACAAAGAACAGCTTTCCAAATTTTACCTTTCAGTATTATAAACCAGTGTTTGGTGTTTTGGCTTCTGAAAAGCCTCAAAAATCCCAGATATATTAATCATGGATTTATTTTATTAAACTGGACTTCCTGGATCATTTTTCATCTTCTCACTCGTACCTGAAGCAACACCCACAGCACCACAATCCCCCCCACAGCTATTTCTGATCTCAACATCCACTTATTTGTTCTTCTTATGCACCATGAGCCACCTTGCCACCAAATGCTAATGAAATCCGTTAAGTCATTTTTGAGCTATCCGGCTAAAGGTCATCCTGACAAACGCGAGGCATCAAGAACAATGCATCCATCGTGAGGGTCATTTACCAATATGGTTGTTGGGTTGTAATGTGTGAGACATCAGCAGTAAACCCTATAGCTATATCTCCACAAATAAAACTTAGTACACCATCACACCTTTCCAGATACAGTTCCGCAACAAACTGGCTGGTGTGATAAGCATTCTCCACCAGAATCACTCTCTCCTCCTCTCTCTCTCTCTCACACACACACACACACACACACACACAAACATACTGCCTCTTCCACTACAGTGATAATTAAGTCCTCTGATTGCACTGTATTATGACAGAATTAATGAAGCTTTTAATGAAAATTAGTAACACTTGGCTGAGGCCCCGTGTATCAGACATGCTTAGCAGCAAGCTGCAGTAAGCATAGTCAGATAAGCAGGGCAAGCCTCCAGCTCACTGAGACAGAACAGAGAGAGTCAGTGAAGCTGTGCAGGCTCCTGCAACTACCATGTCTCTGTACACACTCAAAATATCTCCATTCACGCACAATGTACGGAGTGCAGGGCAGCTCTTTATAGAGGCACTAATTATAATGTACTATTTTGGTGCTCTAATTGTTTCAGCTAGTCAGAGGGGGAAATATTATTCACCTAGGTAATTCTTGTTGGCTGTATGCCAGTATAAATATCAGCGCTGCATTTTAAAACCAGGAAAATCAAAACTTTCCTTGGTGTTAAAAGGTCAAATTTCTCATTTATCTCATACAGTCTGAAATGATTTAATATCAGTAAGTACAATAAAGCTTTCCTGAGAGCCAGCGCTGTGTGACGTGAAAAAAAATTGTTATATATATATATAACAGGGTTAGCTCGAAAATGGCTGCTCTATTATCATTAGTCAATGATAATAACACTGTCACACAAGGAGAAACAAACAAACACATTTCCTATATGAATGAGGCATCATGCTGCCTTATTGCTGTAATGTGGAGTAAACAGATCATTTACAGCCAAGCGGTTGTGGAAGTCAAGTAGCAGTAGGATTAAGTGCTTTGTCATTCTGATCTGGTACAAGAAGTCTGCCAGGGTGCTGCACTGATCTGTCTCTTCCTCTTTGAATCCTCCCTGAACAGCTGTGTGCCAGCCTGGCTGCAAGCACGGAGACTGCGTGGGACCCAATAAGTGCAAGTGCCACCCTGGTTTCACCGGCAAGACCTGCAATCAAGGTGAGATCTGTTACTTAGAACTTGTAGACACGGTGAAAACGCAGGTGTTACTTTGGAGTTGCGTGTGACTTTTATATTTGTCATTCTGCACTGAAATTAAAACATACACCACAAAGAAAGAGGGAGAGTTAGAATATATGGTCCCCCTGAGCACAGCATGACTCAACCCCTGCCCCGAAGCAACACACAGGCCTTGCTGACACACACGTTTTTCACATGTGAAGTGAAGGAGAACCCCTGCCCTGAGCAATGGCAGCGTGATCATTGTTTATTGTGGTCAGATCTTCACTGTGCAATGCCAGCGTATTAAAGTTGCCGCTTGCTCATCGAACGGAAGCCGGTTTGCCATCAGGCAACAGTAGTGAGGTGCTTTAATCACAAGGGGGAGGAGGCGGAGAGAGAAAGATGATTCAGCTCAAATGGAAATGAGCGGGGAGGCCGTGTTGAATGATCCCGGGAGTGCATCCTCTCCTGTGAAGATAACATCTCAATTACTGACCTGAGATAACTTGGCCCGGTCGAGTGCAACCGATGCTATTGAAAGGGTGTGTGTGTGTTTGTGTGCGTGCGTGTGTGTGTGTGTGTGTGTGTGTGTGTGTGTGTGTGTGGATGCTTGAGCTTTTGTGCATTTTCATCATTGACAGATTGGACATGTTGAAAAGCGTTAAAGCTTCCCAGTTAGCCATGAGTTGACAGTGCATCCAAGCAGCTTGGGAATACTTCTGGAATTCACGCCCTAAGACAGGAATAGGATAGTGTGTAATTAAAAACAAGGGAGGTGGGGGAGGCAGGGGAGGAGAGGTCGGTGGGTGTTGAAATCCTTTCCGGAATGTTCCAAATGACTCATCCTGCATTTTGAGGCCATAGGTGGCTCCTGTCTGCCCGGGCCAGACGGCTCTACTTTGTCTTAATCTGCAACAAAGGGGAGAGGAAAAAGGATCCTCGTCCCATATCCAAGTACAATAGACTTTGCTGCCAACCATTCAGACAGACTTATCTGACAAATGCGATTCCAAGACCTTTCAAGATGAAACTGTACTTTCAAGTGTCCATCGAACACCCATTTGTCCAATAAGCTCTAGACGTTTTACAGGGCTTACCATTTTACTCAGCTTTGAATGACAGACTTGCCCTTTCAGCCTATTTACGTTCAGATAACCTTGGGGTCTGTTTTTGAGCTGGCGCACGCTATGGAAACCAATTTAATTATTCAGAAGCTATTTTCTCATTTAAATGCAGCCTCCGTTAAACATTGATTTGAGGTTCACTATTGATGTGCCAGGTGGCCAATGTTTTGAAGCATTCCAATATCCTGTCCCTCTGGAGCCCCACATTTATCTTGAGGAGTCAACTAGAGGAGTGAAATAAGTTGCCCAGAGCCGCTTCTCTGACCCTACTTGCTAAAGGTCGAGTAGTAATGCTAATACACTATAAAACATCATATTTTAAGACAGTTAAACTTAGAATTCCTTGTGTTCTTTTCCCGATGACTGTAGAACTTAAAAACATGAGTTTTTCAGTTTAATCACTGCACTGCTGTGTGTTCACTAAACTAAAAATCATTTTCTAATGAACCATCATTATAGCATATTATCAGACTTCCCAGGATGCATTTTTTAAGAGTTAAATCTCTCCAGAGACTCTTCTTTTTTATAATGTATATGAAGTCATGGTTGTTTCTTCTTGTTATAATGAAAACAGTGAGAAGTTAATTCACTTAACTCCCATTTTCTGGGCAAGTTAAAACAACTTAACATGTTTTATAGTCGTTTTATGATCTGTAAATTTGTTTTGAGCATGATGATGTCTCCAAAGATGATGCTTAATGAGTAATAAGTGGAATAATCATTAAGATATTGTCGAGCAGAATTACTGTACATAAACTTTTAAGTGCACAGAAATACTTTTCATGCGCACACTAATGGACAAACATTCCTCTGCTCTAAGTGGGAGGTGTGGACAGATGCGTGACCCCGGAGGCACTTTGATTAACAAGAGTGTTAAACACCTTAGGAACACCAGTTGTGTGGAGCAAAAACAAACCACAGTGGAAACGAGAGTGTTTACACTAAACACAAGCACAGCAGACACTGTACTGATTTCACCACTCTCAGAATCAAAGCCATATTTTCCTCTGTTGAACCCTGATGAGCTGGTACTGCTAAGGCAGATTTCTACTTCAAGGGCTCCATGTCTGAGTTTTTAGTGCCAGCTCTTTTCACCTGCCAAAAAATGTTCACCTCAGTATTTATTCCACTTTCATTTGAGACTTGAATGGGACATGATTTGAACGAATCAGATTTGTTTAATCATTAAATTAGCAGGCTCGCAGCTGTCAAGAATAATAACCACTACTTTAAGAATCCTCATCGTTTTGAAAGAGGAGCTTCACCTTTATTGCTGATCAGAATTGTATCTGTCATGCAGAATGCTGAGGATAGATGAATACGCTCTCCGTGCACAAATAAACTCATTACAGGAATAATCTGTTTAACAATTTGGCAGCACACTTCCCCCGCTGATCCAATCATTTTAATAAGATGATTATTCTGTGCAGGTGGATTTAATTAGGTGCAGTTGACCTGCTGTTAAGAAACTATTAAAAGATTTTGCTGGAGGAACAACACCTCAGACGTCAGAAGCTATACAGCTGCAGTGGCTCCAGATGTTGCTTTCTTCTTTTTCCCCTTTGTCTGTCAGCCAACTGTATAATTGATACCACTTCAATTATAATCTAGCACAGTGGTTGAAGTAAGTGAAGTAAGTTTGTTTCTATACCTGTTTTTAGAATATTAGCTCATATCTGGACCTTTCACTACTTTATCTCAGCGAGGCCACATTGCTGTCTCAGAACGTTTTATGGTTACATCCACTAATCTCCTCATGAATTTAATTCAGACTAGGTGTAGACAGAGAGGTGTTGGTTTAGAAACTGATCTCTCCTTGTCACTGTTTGTGTTCCTGGCTCTGTGCTGTTAACAGTCAAACAGCTGCAAGTATTTAAAGTACTGCATGCGATGTCATCATACTGTGTATTTTCCCTCGACTGTCATCAAATTATGTTTGTTTTATCTGTGTTCTGCTTTATAACAAGGTCATTGAAGGGGTATGAAGTAGTACCTGACCCTGATTTCTACACTATATGCTCGAGGCAGGAGCTGAAATCAGACTGACGGGGACAGATCTCATCCTCACCTTCCCTTGAGTGGTGATTGTGAATGATACCAAAAAAAAATAAAAAATTTTCCTTGTGAAGATGAGTAAGCAATTGACTTGCTGTCAAGGTTGAACAAATGTCTATGAAGAGCAGTATATTTTGATATAAAACACAATGGCAGTAGTACAGCTTGAATATCTCCTTTCACCAGGTGTTTGCTTGCAAGACTACTCTCTATTACTGAGGCAATGAAAATTCATAGAGAGAACACCACAAAATCGCATGAGAGCGGAGAGACCAGAGAGTGCACATTAAAATCTCTTGCACCTGCTAAGTGATCGATAATACCATCAACCTCCTGCAGATTCTTTGTGTTATCATAGAGAAAACACTGTGCCCCATTAAATTAACAAGTCAGCACAAATACACTTAAATATAACTTCCCTTACGTTTTACTACGGCTGCAGTAGCATCCAGCAAACAATATCTCCACAGCACGGTCTGTTTCAACCACTTTATTATTCAAACCACATGATGCACTCTGTTGTGTTTTTCACTAACAATTACTGGCTCCCATGGGTATAAGTCTCAGATCCCATCAGATAATTGTGCAGAATTTGTCTCTGGGGACATGTTCCAGTAAAGCTGCTCTGTCTTCCACTTTCACGATATATACAGACGGGTGACAAATTAAAGGAAAAGCCAACATAAAGTGTTTTAGTCAGGTGTTGGGCCATCACCATATGATCCTAATCATCAAATCATTCAGTGACCCCTCATGCCCTGAGGATGAGGGGGGCGGGGGGGGTATTTCTCCACTCATTTTTCAGCTTTTGGATTTGGTTTGTCACCCATCTGTAGATCAAGTTCAGCCTTTAACCAAACAATACATGAGTGTATGCGCTGTCCAACACCTACTACACACAATGTCAACAGAAACTGAAGAGTTTGAAAACTAATGCTTTTTATTATTTACTGAGATCTTAGAGATGTAGAGATGAATTTGACTCTTTACCTGCCTGCCTACAGTCTAAGTCCAACCCCCGCTCAATTGCGAGTCGTCTATTATAGTTCAAATGGAAACCATTATAATTTTGATGCTTTTTGCATTGTTGTATGCCTACACACGCCTGCAGTGGAATAAAGGGGAACTGATGATAGACAGAGCTGCACTTGTGAGATGATTTTGCCGGTGAATATTTGTTATTCGCTTCTAAAAGCTCTTATAACACTGTCTATTTGCCCACAGCAAGTGTTTCAGTCCTGGGCAGAGTTGGCAAGTAGGCAGCAGGCTTGCATAAGTTCTCAGTTTAAATTACTGCGTCCCTCAATAGAGAAACGCTTGACTGATCTGAAGCGTGCGAAACAGTACAGAGGTAGCTGTATCATCTTGCTGTCACTTAACAATAGGTGTTGTTAGCTCAGCGCCAGAGGAAAGGTTGCTGCATGGATAGATGGGTAGACAGAGAGGGGAGGGGCTGAAATTCTTGAGGCTGGGGTGTTTGTAGTCAAGCAATGATTTGCCCTTTTAAAACGGTAACGCCTGTCTACCTTTGAACCTCCAGATACAAATTGAGAAGGGATCCCTCTGAATCCGTGAGATACTGTAATTCTCTGCGATCCTGTTTCACCCTCCTGACAAAAAAAGGAATGCAGAGGAGAAGAAAGGGCAGGAGGAGAAGGGACGCAAAAATACTTTCGCTGTTTCTCCCATGTGTGATACTCAGCTCATGTCCAATTCCCACAAGTGTAATCCTCTTTGCTGCATAATGTTCCTCTTTACTTTCCAGGAATGTGGTGTGGTCAGAGGTGTTCTAATCCATTGGTTGGTGCTTTTCATTCTCACCACATCTCTCTCTCTCTCTCTCTCTCTCTCTCTCTCTCTCTCTCTCTCTGTATCTGTCTCTCCCTGACCTTCTTACTCATTCTCCACCCTATACTATTTTATCTCAATCAAACCCTCAACCCCCTCCTCCCTCCCTCTCGATCCCCTCCCCATCCCTTCTAACCATTTTCTTTTGTCTAAAGAAGAAGAGCTGGACTATTTAACCCCACCAGTGTGGGCCAGTCACCTCCCTATCTTTCTTCCTGTGGATCATCAGCCAGCGAGAGTAGTGATGGAGGGTGAGATTTGTCGATCAACCCCCTGCTCCCCCCCAAAAGGCAGCTTCTCTTCTTCCCCACCTTAGCAACGTGCATGGTGCTGCACTGTACAGACTGAGGAACGAGTGAATGTCACTCTCAACTATTTTCTCACCGCTTTCTGTCTTCCACTGGCAGAAGACACCACCCAAGAACAGCTTTTCAGTGGAAATGCCAGCATGAATGCCAAGCATGTCATTTTCTTTACCACTCTTACATCTGCTTCTCTCTGCCCTAAAAAAACGTTTCCCAGTACCAGAGAGGCATCACGATTTTCTCTTCATTCTCCTTCTCCTTTCTCATTTTCCTCTCCAGTTTTTTGAGCACCTGGAACAAAGAGCTCCTCCTTCCCTTTAAAACCATCATCGACATGGACACAGCACTCATGACTCCTCCTGAACCAATTCCTTCCAAGGCCTTAAGTTCTAACCAGGGTTATCTTCTTTAGAGACACGCATATCCCCCTGCTAATCCCTCTGTCAGTGATAGAGGCGTGTCGGGAATGTAGCATAGCATACCTCAGTGGAGCTGACCCAATAAATCACTCCACTTTGCATCACTTCAGATGTGTCTTAGCAGTTCACTTACCGTACAGTGAACACCCCAGAGGGGGGCTCTCCACCTCTGCTATCTCACAGGTCTTGTGCAGTCCTGGGGCCATGTCGAACTGTCAGTTGGTGGTCATATCTGTCTGTTATCTCTCCATTTTTCATTCCCTCTGTGTCCTCTCTCAATCTTGTGTCTTGTGTGTCCTCTCTCTGTCCTGTCTGTTGTTTTTGTGTGTGTGTATGTGTGTGTGTGTTTTTCCCCCTTATATAGAGGAGGCCCTGGCTGTGTCTTGTGTCTGGCATGTGCTGATGCTCACGGAGCTGCCCCTGTCTGAGAATGTGACCATTTCAATAATCCCTCATTTACATTTTTAAGCTGTTTTTCAGAGCAATGGGCAAGTGGAGACCTGTTTCCCTGCCACTCCGACAATGGACAGTGTTGCTATGGTTTTCTGTAATCGCAGTAATGAGAATGCCAGTTGTTTACTGTGAAAACCGGAGAGGAAAACAGGGTTGACACCGCTAATTAAAAAAGTGAAGAGTGAGGATGTGTGTGTGTGCGTGTGTGTGTGTGTGTGTGTGTGTGTGCAGGTGTGAGTGTTGTGGACATCATCTTGTGGGAGAAGAAAAACAAGCTTGTGAGAACGAACTGAGCTCCTGTCAGACAAGGACAGGACAAAACATTTAGATTTTTGTTGTTTGGATGAAGAATTAATATCAGTCCAGAAGTTTTTAAAAAAACACAGTCGCCTCTATGTTCATGTGGTGCACACACAATCACTTGTGATGAGCAGCCGAACCTGCATTGCACCTGTGTCACGGCCTTCCTAGAAAACACAACTGCAAACAAAAAATTGTGTGGGTTTTACCTTGAAGAGGCACACACACACACACACACACCACGTTTGCATTTGTACTTGAACACAGTACTGTGACCTTATATTCTCAATTATTTTTATAGCTACTGATAAATTTAGATCATAATAATAATCAAATAACATTCAGCTTCTTGACACATGTCTGTATTGAGTAGAATAAGAAAACTGACGTCTTGTCCAACCCTCTTCAATGTCTGCTCCTTGTTATCCTCACTCTTGTATTCAGTGAAAGTAAAGATATAAATGTTTTATGATGGTGGCCGTCATGTAGCAACTGCATTCACCAACTGACCCCTATATATCCAACAGGATTTATAGTTATGGAACATGACTTTAAGCCTGACGGCACTTGGTAGGATTCATTCAGCAGATGGTCAGTTCAAAGCTGCATCCATTCACACAACATAGCTTTAGTAGACCAGAAGCTTCCATTAATAGAAGGTGGAGTCCATCGATATACAAAGTGGGCATCTGCTCCGTCATTCGTCCATATTAATCTATGGTATCTGTTAAATGTAGGAGCTATGTGGCACTCAAAGAATGCACCCTGCATATGTCCATGGAGCTAAACAGGGCACCACTTACAAAGCAGCCGGCCAAGATGAAAACGAGCCCTCATGTGCTGCACAGTGAGATGCAGTCTATTTACGATGATTCTACTCTATCCCAGAAACAGGAGGGTGATGTTCAGAGTTTAAGTTATTTATATTTCTTGGAACCTGTTTCGTCAGATTCCAGTGTGATGGCTTCCTGTGGCTGTGCCTTTTGGGTCTGGTACTCCCAACGGACCCCAGATGTAAATATTTTTGGTGAAACATGGATGAAATCTGTGATTCTGGCCCAAATCAGATGCTCGCTCTTCAGATTAACCATTGTCTCCATGAATATCCTTAAATCTTTAATCCCTACCCACTCACTCACTAATTTTCATGTGATAAAACATGAAAAATAATTGGATCTTTCTACAGTAAAGACACTGAAATGTTGCCAAGAGCAGCTTTACACTGTTTCAGCCATTCATAATGTGAGCCTTTATTTAATTTGAAATAATATCATCCAGGCAAATTAAGCTAAATGTTATGGAAACTTTCATGTCACAGAAATTATAGTGTTAACATACATAGCTATGAGTCTGTTTGATATCTGAATATCAGCTGTTTCATTATGACTGACTATAAAAATGATGTTTTTCCCTCAGAGCCACTCATCGTGATTCCATGACACCACACATGATAACTGGATGTCCAGAGTAACCCATTGAAATAGTAGTAACGATACTTTACCAAATATTTCTGAGTAGAAGTAAAAATACATTTTGAAACCTTCTCTCTAGTCATGTTCCTTTGAAAATGGCTGTGAACAAGAGTTGGCTCTTCTGGTAATCACACCAGTTCAGTATGAACATGCCCCACCATCCAGTCCCTCTGCACTTCAGTGATGCTCTGCAAGAAAAGTGACACCACTTTCTTTATGAGAAAACTTCATCTTAAAATTGCTTTAGGAGGAAAAAGAAGTTTAAAGCAAACTGAAATGAGAAATCTTCCTCTCTGTGTCAGAACAATATAACTCCAGGCCACTCTGTAATCCCTCACTCTCTAAAAGCACGAGTGCAAAAAGAATCAAAAATCTTCTTAAATAAATTATTGACTTTAGTGTACTCAGATTGTACAAATGTACAGAGATTCTCAATTGCAGTAATGAGAGTAATTATTTACTAACTAACTAAATAATGGCAGCATGATCAATATTCTATTAAGAGTGATGTGCATCTAGAATGCATACAAGTCTTTTTTGCAGCAGACATTTTGACTTGTCTCAGCGGGAGAAGCACAAATGTAACTACCAACAATACTGATGGCTCTTGTATAATTTTGAGCCAGTCAGCTATCATGGTGCCAGCACGAATGCATCAGTTTATCAGTGTTATAATTTATACCTAGGCTTTTCCTGTTACAATAATAAAATAGCTGCTGTGTAAAAAGGAGATGGGGCGATCAAACTCTTTGAATGCTGAATATTACTACTGTATATTATGTTTTATCTCTGAGTAAAAGCAGCTAAAATAACATAAAACAGTACATATTACTATAACTCTTTCTCACAACAGGCATTTGACTTGTCAGAAGAGAAAAAAGTGGAGGTGTAACCAATCAAATCAGTGATGCCTCTGTTTTCATGCAATTACCTGTCAAAACGTCCGTCATGAAAAGACCTATCAGACCCTTGTTAGTTAAGATGTTGTGAATGTAACTTTAGCTGTAGTCTTTTAAAAATAGTGTTCAGTGGAGTCTACAGTGAGAAATAAACACATTTATTTATGCATTAATGTGTTTTTCATGAAGGACAGTTTGACTTGTCACAGCAGTGTAACTAATAACATCAGCAACGGCTCTGTTCCATTCAGGAGAGTCAGTAAGTCATCTCAGTGAGGACACACACACACACACACACACAACACCAGGACCCTGGGACATTATTAATGTTATTGGTTTTCTGGATATTACATATTCCAAATATCTGACATTATAAAAGACTATAGAGCTATAAAGATTCTGATTGGTTGTTTTGATACTGTCTGAATGTTGTAAATGTCGCTTTCTTCTAGTTTCATTCCTTAAAATAAGATTTCAGTGGAATCTAGCAGTAAGAAGGAATAAATGTATATATTTAACTTAGCTCCATAAATCCTTTACAGGAAAGACACATTGACTTGTTGTGGCAGAAAGTACACAGATGTGACTAATAACATTAGTGACAGCTCCATACGTCATCGCAGTGAGGCAGCGTTCACAACACCAGGGCCCTGGGACTGAAATACATAAATGCAATGCAGACATTAATAATGTTGTTAGTTACACCTGTGTTTGACTAGTCAAAGTGTCTGCTGTGAGAAGGGCATAATGGCTTGAATTTGCATAAGCATTTGACAGGTGTTGCGCACAGGGGATATTCCTCTCTCCCCAGAGCCCTCCCTCCTTCCAACTAAACACAGTATCATTTTCTAATAAGATTTTCTTGGGCTGTTGTGTGGCAAATTTCTATATTTTTATTCCTGCATAAAAACACTGGAATTATATGTATCTATCAAAGATTGGTGGAGTGCTGGTGGGGCTACAACCTCATCAAGTCGTGGTGAGTCAGAGGGTAATAACAGCATCTTTTATCGGCAGGTTGACAGGGAGGTGGGGGTGTGGGCCTGTCAGAACATGGCAACACTTCACTTCCTTGAACACCACCACCACCCCCCTTCCAAAACACACACAAACACACATTAGCACAGACAGACAGACACCTCAAACCCACACATAAATTACTAGGTGAGGTTTGACCTCTTCACCTTTGCCCTCTGACTAATTTCACCTCTGTGTAGGAGGGCCTCTCTCCCTGTCCTTCAGTCCACTTACGCCGTCTCTCTCTGTCTACAGACCTGAATGAGTGCGGGCTGAAGCCGAGGCCTTGTAAACACAGGTGCATGAACACATATGGGAGTTACAAGTGCTACTGCCTGAACGGCTACATGCTGATGCCTGACGGGACCTGTGGAAGTGAGTGTGTATCTCTTTCTCTCTCTCTCTCTCTCTCTCTCTCTCTCACACACACACACACACATCTCTGTACACACAGTTTGTATTGTTGTCAGAAATGTGGATATTTTCATTCCTGATCTATTTTCTCCCTCGTCTGTTTCTCTTTCATAATCTCTCTTTTGCTTTGTAGCCTGGATGTGCTTCTATGAAGCCTTTCTTCACTTCACTACAAATGTATTCATCTGAATGCCTGCACAACGCAGCTCTGATGACATATGCTCTCTATTATAAAATACATTTTCCCCACTCATGTGAGTACCTCTGACAGGAGCCTCACAATCCTTTTGATAGACTGCTTTGATTAAAGCCCCATGTTGATCCGCTTCATTATAGCAGCTCTACAGTCTGAAGAACCCCTGTGAAGAACCCTAAGAGGACTAAAATGAGAAATATGAAAGCAACACAATCTTTAGACTCAAGAGTCAATGTGCACTTCTTATTGGTTGCCCTGAGGTATTCCACAGGATGGGAGTTGATGCCTGCACATGTCTCCCTGTAAATTCTGTTTCCCACCTGATAACTATTTTCTCCCCCGTTTCCACTCAAGGATGGAGTGACTCTCACTACCTCATTCTAATTAGGTCTTTTTTTATCAGAAGAAAATTAATTTTCTCCCCTTTTAAGTCTGAATTGCTCACCACTACAGGCAATCTCACAGTATTCTAGGTGTTGTTGTGTGATGATAACATGATAGTGTTAAACACCTTGCCGCTCTTCTTCTCTCCCTCTGCTGCTGCTTTGATCAATAGATCACTGTAGCATTTAATCAGCCTGGCCTGCCTTAGTCATCAAACTGTACTCCAGGGTGCCTGCGGCAGCTGAAGTAGCAGCGGCAGCACGAGCCTCGCTTTTAATTTCCTTTTCAAGGTCCGAAGTTATCGAGAGAGGCCCGAACAAAATCTGTTCCATTATGTTATTATTTTGGAGGGTCTTGATCTGCACGGCATGGCTCAACAACAGAGGCGCCGCACACCAGGACGCTTCAACAGGGTGGAGGGATTATGAGTCCTCAAATGTAGGAAAGGATAAAAGTTGGTGAGGGAGGATTGCGTGGGCCACGGTGTGAGCGCAGAGCGAGCACAGGAATCTAATAATGGCAGAGTGTGTGCTGTTCTGTTGCCTGCACCCAAGGGTCAACCCGGCTAATAACAGAAAAAGCAGACGAGTGGCTCTTACACACTGGCTGGAGGATAAGGACAAAGTTTGTGTCTGTGGTAGAAAGAAAGAAAGTGTGGGCGGCAGTGAGAGAAGCATAAACTGCCCTCCCCCCGCCTTTGTGCTCCCATGTGGCACCAGCATGTGTTAATATGTGTTGTGCTTCCCTTATGTCCATCAGATGCTCGAACTTGTGGCATGGCCAACTGCCAGTACGGCTGCGAGGTGCTGAAAGGAGAGGTCCGATGTCAGTGTCCGTCACCGGGGCTACAGCTGGCTCCAGATGGCAGAACCTGTGTGGGTACGTCCCAGTCTTTATTTATCTCCAAGGGCCTGAAAACCGAGCCTCGCTTTTAACCACTCCCTTCCATGAGCAGCTCGTATAGAGCATCACAAATGAGAATGTTGGGAGGTTTTTTTATGTCTTCTTCTCAGCTTTTAAATTTGCTGAATGATAATCAAATCAAATGCAACTGTTTTGGCAGAGCAAGAAAGAAAACTTGGCAGTGAAAATGCAATTTGGGAACTCAAACAAAACCTCTTAGCAAGTGAAGCTGAAACTCATCCAAAATATTTACCAATACATATTTTTTTTACTTTGTTCAAGGGCCCCAGCAACTTGACAGTCCTTGTCAACCAAATGGGGACTTAATTCCACTCACTTCCTCCAGCTTTTACAGCAGAAATGTGATCAGGTGAAGCCCACCCTCCACTACCCTCCTTCTATCATCCCCTCCTTCTTCATTACCAGTTTTACGCACAGGCACAGCTCCTCAGATGGGTGACTAACAGATGAAGGGGGCCAGTTGAGGCAGTTAACCTGTGTCAGGTTTAAATACAGGCTGTTCCAGACTGGGCTGTTCCTGTTACTCTGCCATATAGTCCCACTTAACTGCAGGCTGGCTAATGGGGAGGGGGGGTGGGCGGATTTCTAAAAGAGTACAGACATCAATCATGAAGAATGATGGAGGAGAGGATGGAAAGGTTGCCTGCCACAGGTGTTACGACAGTTTAATGGAATGTTTCCGCATCCGTCTGGAAGCAAATGTTTTATGGGGAGTTTTATGGAGAGTTTCTAATCATATTTATGGAGGTGTGTTCCTTCTAGTAACCGGAGCTTTGATGAGATGGGGGAGTTTGCGTAGATGCAGAGCTGTTTTTACTCATTATGATGCTGTGAAATCTAATGTGTCAACACATTTTTGTTCCAGCCTTAAAAGGGACCTGGGTCTGCATATCTCAAACTTTAAAGAATTACACTGGAGAATTCTCTAAAGACTAAACTTAAGAGTGAGAACTTTCTACGCTGAGTGTGAAGAATAAGACTCTTTATTCTTACTCCCTCTTACAGCACTGACCCACAAATATTCACCTGTGTTGAAGCAGCACAACAGACAAATCGAAGCCTGCGCTTCCAGTTCCAACAGACTTTCAGAGTTCACCTTTGTTCAGCTTTGACCAGGAGGATATGCCCGGTCAACCAGTAGAAAAACATTTGTGCCACTGTGTTTGGAAATCACATTTAGTAAATAATCCCAGCACCAGACTGTAGACTGTAGCACTGCTCTCATACGCTCTTTTTGATCAGTATTTGTTTATTACCTACTTTAGAGCTGCAGCAATCCATTATTAATACTTTTTTTTTTGGGGAGGCATACTTTTTGAGTGAGTGATCACATGCATGCTAAGAGCAGGAATAGCCAGTCAGAGACATGGATTTACTCCACATCTGTCCAAAAATAAAAGGGAGTTATTTTTGCTTTTAGCTGTTTGATAAGCCCTGATGTTTACCTCAATAAGTTGGTTTTAGCTTCAGGATTTATGATTGATATGAAATTTAGTCTTTATTAAATTTCTAATAGTAGTTTTAAGAAACTGTACCTGCTACAGTATTTGTTTACTGTAAAGGATTAGAGCAGAGGGATGTCTTATGATCCAGTAGGAGGAAGAATCGACTTGTTTTTGTGCTGTGACAGAACTGCAACAAAACCCTTGATTAATGATGGTGTGTATTGATGTTTTTGCATTGTTGCAGAAGTTTGGAATGAGACAGCCTCATATTTCAGTGCTGCTCCTCATAGAAATTGCTTAATGTAGCAGACACGTCGTCAAGTGTAACTGTGAATATGAGCTGAAATCAGATAAGGATTTGCTACTTTGAAAGAAAAGTCAGAGCTGTCTTCACAGCCAGATGTTAATATTCATAAAAGCATGGATTTCTAAGCAGCGGTATACGTATTGTGTATAAAGACATGTTGTATACTCACTGCATTTACATGCCTGTGTTTGCTATGTAAAACACAATAATTCACCCTTGTCCTGTCAGTACCTGAATAATGCAGCTGCAGCCTCCAACTGTCGTCCATTAAGCATCTCCACTGGAACAGTTTGGGATTAAGTGCCTTGCTGATTAGAACCTCAACAGTAGTTGTTAGGGGGATAAGGGAGCTCTACCCATTTACTTCACTTGTGTGTTTTCCCAGCTGGTCCAGGTGTCTCAGTGTTTTTAAGGTGCTTTTAAACAACAGTCCCTGTAGCACCACGGAGCCTCAGCGGCATTAAGCAGCAAATGAATTAATGATTTTAAGGCAAATGCTTTGAGCCTCTGAGTGTCTAAATATTAATGCCCACATGCCTGCAAAGGTGATCAACAGAGACACTTAGAATAGGTCATTAAATAATGAAACAAGGTAGTGTGCACTGTATTCTGCTCACTGAACAGAATACATAATGTGCTTTGTTCATAAATGAATACTAAACAGGGAAGGTGAACAAAAGTCTTCTGGTGTGAATAGAAATGTTTGTTTAGTTTTGAATTAAATTGCCTTTTGTAATCTCAAAGTTTTTCATTGCATTGTGTTATTTTGAATGCATTATGTACTGTATGTGACTGACTCTGAAAGGCAACTTTAGTGGAAAAATGATGAATATATTATATGTTAATTTGAATATCTACTTATGCATGTTATATCTGTTTTTTTCTTTTCTAGATGTGGATGAGTGTGCAGCAGGAATAGCTGTGTGTCCCCGGTTCAGGAAATGTATCAACACCTTTGGTAGCTACATCTGCAAGTGCCACGAAGGGTTTGACCTGCAATACATCAATGGGAAATATCAGTGCATAGGTACTGTCACCAGGCCTCTGCAGTGAGGCCTTTACAGATAAAACTTAGAAAGGTCATAGATGTGCTGAGACGCTTTTGACTTATAACCAAGTTATTTTGAGCAATGCAGGTGTTTTTTTTTTTTTTCCCAGACGCTGATGGAGCAAGAAAAGGAAAAATAAAACGCACATGTATATTTTTACAAAAGCACATTAACAGTGGTGCAGGAACTGCAGATAGAAGCTCAGTGATGTATTTGTTTGTTTTTTTGTACTACTTTTTATTCTACTGCATTTATTTGGTGACTATAGTTATTGTCACTGTGTAGATTAGGATTTACATACAAAACATATGATTAATTTACAAAATATGATGCATTGTTACAGATTAAACTACCCAATATACAGTATACGGCCGTTCTGATTAGTTCTTTATTAAACAACATCAGATTCCTGTGTACATGTATTAATTATAATGTATTAATTATAATCATCAAATAACTTATTCTACATGATGAGTAGTTGAACTTTTAGTACTTTAAGGATTGATGATAATATTTAATTTAAAATATAGTACTTTTACTTTTAATGGAGTATTTTTACACTGAGGTAGTGCTACTTTTACTTAAGATCCAAATACTTATTTGAACTGTGGGGATTAAGTATGTGCCAGAAATGTATTTAAAATCAAAATAGTCAAATAAAGTTAGGTCTGCTGAGACTGTCTCATAAAGCAGGATTACTGCATTGGCAGAATAAAACCACTCAGTAAAATCTTGTAATATGTCATAATTTGAATTAAGGCACATCAGTTACTGCAATGGGTAGAAAATATATTTAATAAAATTTAAAATATGTGACTCAATTTTTACTGTATATTTTTAGATGTTCTGTAGGTGGAGTAGTAAACCACTTTCACTGCAAAGCTAAGTCCAACTGTTGAGTCTCATGTTATTAAATTCTGCCCAAACAGTACTACAGTGCTGTACTTATGAATACCTGCCATCTAAAATTACACAAATTCACATTACCTTCATTACCTTGACTCTCAGCAGAGATAAGATAAGATAAGATAAGATAAAGAACTTTATTTATCCCACTTAAAAATATAATATAATATTTAAAAAAGGCACAGAAGGGTAAAAAGCTAAAATAAAATGAAATACTGTCAATGATCTTTATTTATTCATAAAAAAAAAATTTGGGTGTTAAAAAAAGTGTTAAGCAGCGATAGTTAAAGGAACTGGTGGCAGTTTTTTCTAAAAGGCTTTAAAGACTCTGCAGCTCTATATCAGGGGAAAGATTCTCATACTTGTAATGATTTTTCTCTGGCGGTCATAGAGGGATCCCTGTTATCCACTTACATGCTTTCACTAACAGCACATATGACATCAACTTTGAGCCCTCCTTGAAGTGGATGTGAAGCAATTAGCCTTTGATATTCTGCTGTTATGTCTGAAGCGTTTTACACTTGCACCCTGTAGCTGAATGTTGTTATGTTTCCATTATCTTTCAGACGTGGATGAGTGCTCTCTAGGCCAGAGCCACTGCGGCAGCTTCGCCACCTGCTACAACACGCCAGGCTCATACAAGTGCAAATGCAAAGACGGCTACAGGGGGATGGGCCATGACTGCAAACGTAAGGACTGAGAACAAAACCCAGGCCCCGATGTACACTTTGCAAAGAGGAACAGGGGCCTCACATTTTTGTTTTCTTTGCCCATGTTTTTTAAAAAGGTTGGAAGGCAAGAAAGAGGGAGGAATAGCCTTGCGAGCACAATGCCGCGACTGAAATTCCTTTCTTTGTAATGGCTGTCAGTCATCACTTAAATCAACCTGCTCCCTTATCACATGTGCCCAGTGTGAGCCTTGACTCCAGCTTTGACATATGGCCATTTCAATCAGCCCCCCCCCCAAAAAAAGAGGAGTCATCATCAAATGTGAAACATTTCTTCCCCTGGCAGTCTCATTCTGCTTGCTGACACGCAGTTCATTAGTCCGTGCGTCTGCAGTTTTTACAGCAGCTCAGTGGACATGAAGTCATTTATTCTCCACAGTTATTTAATCATCTAACAGACACAACTGGTGTAACAGTCCGTGGAGCAGAGAAGATGCCTCCTGGCGTAGTGCGCTGCAAATGCTTCACTCTGTCACCTGCCCAAAGGGTGTGAGCCACAAGTGCCCTGGGAGTCGAGTTGCAATATCCTATTTGTGTATCACATATCAAAGTCGCCTGCAACCTGAGAAGGCAATAACTGAGTTCAAACCACTTGCCTTTGTCCACTCTCATTCTTCACTCATGAAACCCTTATGAATCCACCCCCCAACCCTCTATCCCCACCCCCACCCCACCCCGAGTCTCTGTCTCTGCTCCTGATGTGAAGAATGTGTGGAGGAACAAAGGGAAAAGGACGTGTAACTTTGATGACGTCAGTGGAGCGAGGGTGATCTCCGGGGCACAGCAGCCTGTCTAAGTGCAGCGATCATTCCACACACACACACACACACACACACAGAGCCTGATGCTGTGAAGCCTCCAGCTACAAGCACAAAAAGAATTACTAATCAAGGCAAGCGAGGCCATTGTCAGAAAGCGATATCAATTTCACAAAAGCAGAAATTCATTTGAATCCATGGTGCCTTTGTGGGTTAGTATACAAATGCGTATGCCACGTACTCGTGAACCCCTCCTTTCTCCTTTTAACACTCCCACTGAGGAAAATCTGTCCAGATTTGTCTTTAAAAAAGCCCCAGAATGAATTAATATGAATTCGCAGCATGCTGACTTTATGGGCAGCTTTTGCTAGTGTGAGCTTTTCCTTCACAGAGATTTGAGACACCCAATTTGTTTCAGGATGCTAACATTTAGTTAATAGATATCAGGAGAAGTCTCAGTAGATGAAAGAAAGCCCTCCTCTGCAAAAGTCAGGCTAATCATTGCAGTTAGTCTGCAATTCCACGCCTCATTAAGTCTTAAGTGTTCATATTTCACTGTTCCATCTGCTTTCTCTTATTATTTCAGCCATTCCTAAGGTGGTTATTGACCCTCCGAGACCAGGCAAACCACCACCAAATCATCACAACCACATCCCAGACTTGGATCAGAGGAGAACCACTACCACAACCATCCGCCCACCAGTGACCCCAAAGAGAATCTTCCCCGTTATCCCTAAATCAACAGCTGCCACCATGACAACAACCACGACCAAGGCACCTCTGCCTCCAAAGAGGGTCACCCCGCCTCCACGCAAGCCGTCAGTTCCCACCTGGAAGCCCTTTATCCCCACCAGAAAGCCGCCAATACCCACCCGCAAGCCCTACATCCCACCTAAGCCAGTAGCTCCCACCAGACGCCCCCCAACACCGCCACCAGTCACTCCTGTAGACAACAGCATCCAGAAGGAAGTCACCAAGCAGAGAGGGGACGTCCACAGTAAGAACTGGATTATTCTGTTCTGTTGTGTTTTTACCTGCTGTAGCTGACCTAATAATATTCTCACAGGTTTGAAGAAAAGACACCTTTTTACACCTTTTAAAGACACGTGAATCTAAGGTTTACTCACACACATAATTGAACAGTTTGAGTTACAGACACAGACATTTTGACTGAGACATTTTGTGTGTTTTTGACCACAAATGAAATCATAGACTTGTTTACACTAATCATATAAGCAGTCCTTTAAAATTGCATTAATTAATTTTTTTGGCCACTTGGGAGCAACGCAAATAGCTGTAAACAAAGCACTGACATACAGTATTATCACCTTTTAATTTGCCCTTTGAGCAGCTGCCTTTTTACACATCCAGGCGACACAGAGCAACATTAGCATTCATTTGGAGTCATGTCTCTGGCCACCAGATGAAGAACCATATTTGCTCTTTTTTTTTAAGCCCAGTTTTGGTTTTTATCTGCTCCTCAGGGAAATATCTGCCTCTTCAGCTGCTAAATGTTTTTTCACTGAAAACAGATGTTGTGTCTGGAGAGGATGCTGGTGGGAACAGTGAGAGTGAACCAAAACAGTAAAGTTGTGGTTCTTAAAACCAAAACAGTGAGCTGAAAGAAGATAAAACACATAGCTGAGGGACATACCAGAGCTGAGATCATTCTCACTCAGAGTGACACCTTTTACATCACACATGCAGAAATACATACTGTTCATATAAAAATATTGGTTAGAGCAGCTCTAATGGCTCAGAAAACATAACAGCCTGTTGCATTAGCAGTCTATAATCTCTGCGTTCTGTTGTGTGATGGTGCAGTGAAGCTTTTGTTTACTGTCGGGTCACAGACTTTGACTTTAAAAGGTGCTTATTTGTCTCACCATTCATCTTCATCGACTCGCTGACAGGTCTCTGCAATCCAAATTGGAGTAAATTTGCATATTTCTTCATCCGAATCCTGGAACTCTGTGTTTATTATGAAACGTGTCACATTGTGGGGAATCAGGAGTGATGTTTACCTGACAGATGATGTGTATTATCATATCTGTTTTGAATTCAAACACACAAATATGTGGATGTTATTTATCTGAGCAGTTGGCAGTCGGACCCCATGTGTACACAGTTTATCTGACGGCTAATCACAGGACAGATTTAAGTTGTAAAAATCTGGCAAGAAATTTAAACATTGTTTGTAAACTGAAAATATGTTTAAATCAAAGGATACTGTCAAAGGATACTATCAAATTCAATAGAAGGCTCTCAGTGTAATAAGTAACCCTCTCTTGTATGAGAATTCAAAGTGATAAATATGTAAATCAAGTTATATCCGCCTTCAAATTACAGTATGATATGTTTTTTACAAGATGACAAATTAGTCTCACTAATTGCAGTAGTATGCTAAGTGCTTTAGTAAAAATATTTTCCTCTAAATGTAATTATCTTTTTGGCTACAGTTAAAGAACACAAACTGCTGCTCAGCCAGACTGTTGTTTATCCACATGTCACACTGAGCTTCTGCCAAGCATGAATCTTTGACACCAATTGCATTCAAAATGCATCATTAGTCTTTGTTTTAGTTTGACATTCTTGATAAAAAACAAATAACAGAACCGAATTCTAAATACTGTGGCAATGAGAGGTGGCTGAGATTATTTCTTTTTGCTTTAACAAGGAAGGTAATCACTGCAATCACCTGCTGCGTTCTTCTTGCACAGATACATGCATGCACCTTTTCAAAACGGTGAATTGTTTCTTAATGAGATAATCTCTGTGAAATGTGACTTGTTGTGTCTGAAATTCAGTTCAGCGCCAGAGTTGCAGTCTACATTTTGTTGTTTGGATCTAATAGATGATTTGACTGCAGGACTTTTTATCACAGTATTTAAAGGCTGGCTGAATTTCAGATTTTTCTAATTGTCAACAAATACCATAAAAAGCAACAATGTACTAATGCCACTGACAACTTCTGCCTGTGTATCAAAAGCCTGATATACCTTATTCCTCTTTGCCATAAACCTCCACAGTTGTCCAAAAACTATTAACACCACCTCAGTGAGCCACACTGTTACATAAAACCTAAACAGTCTGCATGACTGGATACCATGAGGACAGAGAGATACAGTGAGTTATGTAGTTGTAGTCTGGTTGAACTGACCCTATAATGGGAATGGGCATTCTGGTGCCATAAATTCTCATGAGCACAACAACTGCATATTCATCCGCAGGTTGAAATAGTCCCCAATAAATGCAACATTCACCTCTTTTTGAGTAAAGTTTGCTTAACACTCCAGTACCCAGCTGCTGTGGGAAATTATTTAGCCTTTAAAAATGAAACTGTAAGAATAAATGGACTTTAAAGGGCTAAGAGCAATAAATAGGATAGGGAAATTGGAAAGTATTAAGAAATGGACCAGAGTATTGTTGGTTTTGGTCTCTTTAGAGGACTAGTGCAGTGCCTGTTGGTGGAGGCTGATTGCTTGGCCTGCTTTAATCCGGCATGCAGCTTGTTACTGCTGGAGTTGGCTGAGTTCTGCCTCTCTTAAAACCCTGGCATGTGTGCACTGTAAATTGTTTGGGTGCTGTGTTGTCCTTGTTTCCTCACGTCAACTAACGTAGAATAGCGATGTTTGAAGCTTTCTCCAGTACTGCTCATCCAAAAAACTTTGCAGTGCACTGCACTTCCTTGGGTCCTCAGCAATACACCCACAACGTTTGAAGTCGATTGGATGAGCAGGTGTTGAGAAAATCGATGGAAAGACAAGGATCCTTCCATTTATAGTTCGATTTGTTGACAATAACAGAAATATACAATTATGCCAGCTTTATCTTTAATGTTTTGCGTTGCTCAAATGTAACTTTTTTGTATCTCCCAAGCTCTCACTGCATACAACAAAGAGATCAACTATGAACTAACTAAATGTGTAGTTTCAGTAAGTTTGCACATTATGATACAATATAGAGCCATACAGGAAAAGCAGCAGAGGGTAGGAATTATTGGAATTAAGTCCAGCTGCACCAACAATATAGACTGCATAAAACTTGTAACTCAACTTAGAAATGTTTTTGTGTCATGCTCACAGCAAAAGTCTGTGTTTACCTAAACCTAACATTAAGCTCCTTTGACATAGAAATGTTTGGCGAGAATACTGAAGTACAGGATGTGAGGTGAGATACTGTGGTTCCTACTCACCTTGCCAGATGGCAGCACATAATTAGAAAAAGGAAAGAGGAGAGAAGATTACATTAACACCTGTCTGCACTGCTTGAGGGAGACATCAATCTAATAGTTCGCACCACGGCAGAGCAGTTCTGGAAATCAGAGCTTCCTGTAGATGGTTTGAATAAGATGAGAGAGGGAAGGAGGAGAGACACCGCTGAGTGATTATTCAAATAATTAGACGGAAATAGGAATCATTTGAATAAGAGCCTCGGGGCATGAAGAACACCTCAGCTGTGCCTTGAGAGCAGGTGTGGGCTGTGGTCAGAGTCATTTTCACAGCTTTGTTGTCTCCTTTCAGTCTGAACCCTCACAATCAACATCATCATTACCGTTTAGCAAAAACCTTGTATTTCAAACATTTCTTCATTTTCACTTCAGGAATAGTTAAAGGAATTGTGCAGTATTTTGGAAAATATACTAATTCACTTTCTTGTCAAAAATTTGATGAAAAGATTGATACCACTCTTGTGTCTGTGTGTTAAGGATGAATCTTGAGCTAATAGGCAAGTAGCTTAGCATTAAAACTTAGCAAAACAAAGCAGGGAGACAGCTAACCCGGCTCAACAAGCAGCACCATATGTTTAATTCAACAAGTCCTCCAGCCTGAATGACCATACTGGTTGGTTGACCCCACACTACCTTAGGTCTTGCTGAAACTGTGTCTCTGTTGGTTACCTTGCAAATCTCTGCCTCTAGTCAAATGAAAGGTACAGCACATAACCTCTTGAAGAACCACATCTTGTCTCCACACACACATCTTCTAAATCTTCTCATCTAACTCTCAACAAGAAAACAAATGAGCATATTTTCTTGAATGTAAATATATTTGAGGAGTACAGGCTCCTGTGTAAGAAGAGAAAACCTTCAAACCTCTGAGACTAATGAAACCCTTTCAACACCCTCTGGATTGTGACAAAAACACATTTACATTAAGCTAAAAACAAGACAAGTTTTTTTAAAAGCTGGCATTTTGTATATACAAGGCTTTTCACCCAGTGACAGTGTGATGATTATTACCATGTGAACAAAGGGAAAGTTAGTCACACTGCGTTTGAATAAATATAAATTATGAAATATGCTGTATTTCTCAGAAAGTGTTCTTCTGATCAGTTATGACTTTGTTTGCTCAACATTTTGGCAGAACATAGAAAATCTCCCTTGAGCAGTTTTAACTGACCCCCCAAATATTTGGATGGAATAAAGCACAAAGGCCAAATGGTGAAATAACAAGAGTAGCCAGTGTCGCAGCATTTAATATGAAGTGTTTGAACATAGTTGTTGTTGAAGTTGTTGTATGTTCTGAGGTTTTGAGATTATTGAGATAGTTCAGATTTCTGCCAACACCTCAGCACGGTGAATAGGAATGGCATTTTATTTATGGTGCTCAAAGCAATGAAGAAATACATTTGAAGCAATTTGTCTTTGCAGAAACAGTGTCCCAGTTACTCTGGCTAATCCACTGACCTTGCCATGAAAAGTTTTCATTTGAACTACTTTCTACTGAGGAAAAAATTCACATGAAAACTGTTGACAGAGAGATATCTTTGGATCGTACAAGGTAAACAGGACATTGTTTCTGGAAAGACACAAGACTTAGGTTTTCCACATCTACATTTTCAGTGGTTGTTTGCATGTTTTTGGTGATAAAATGTGTTATTTTGGAATTTTGTGACGTTGTAACTGCCCCTAAAATAAATATAAGTAGATGTAGTTTGTTCACCAGAATTTGAGTTAATCACACAATCTCCACAGTACATCCAGACGAGACAAACAAACAGCTATTTTTTACTAGCAGTCACACTGTCATGGTTCAAATTACTGCTCCCTTAATTGGCACATCACTTTATTTACTCTTTATATATCTACTCTACGACCGGATGCAAGGCTTCTTGGGGGGGATTTCCTTAAAAGCACTGACACACAAACACACACACACACAAACCTGCGTGCCTGGGATTGCTGGAGAGCTGGGTGCGAGTTTGACCTCCCTGCTCTCAGATTCCTACGACTGACAGACTACATTGCATCGTCTGCCGGGTGGTGTGACCCGGGAACAGGGGTGGGCCCTTTCAGTGCTCAGGCTGACTGGGAGGGGACACATGCTGGGGGACTCTGGGGCACTGACAGTTCAAGTGCAGGTTACAGAACATTTGTAGCATAGGAGCAGGAATCTGTCTGGGGCACTGGGAATAGTTTGATTGATTGTTTGTCTCATTACAGTAAATTCCACTGACCTGCAAATACAAGAAAATACTGCAATTGTATTTTATATTCATTAACAGCTCTCTTTATGAGGACACTCTTCATACAGGAATTTAAAACCAGTAAAGATGACTGTCGTTCTAATAGAGTTAAAGGGTCAAAGCGTCCAAAAGTACAAACTTTCTATGCTTCACATGTCAGTTGACCTTTCATAAGACAGCTTGGCTTATAGTATTTTGGGCAGTGTGACCCCATTGGAGAAGGAAAGTGGCTATTTCAGGACTGGTTGTGTACTGTAGTGTGTGTTTGTGTGTGCATGTGTGTATTTATGTGGCTCCAGGTTGAGTCGCAGTAAGATTTGCCCAGACATTGCATCAGATGAGCCATCGCCCCTTTTTTCCTCACATTTGACCTTTGGTGTTCCTGCAGGTTTTTTCTCAGGTACTCAGGTCTCTGCAGCCAGCGATGCAGTGTTGTTGTTAAATGTGCTTAACTCTGGATATGCAGGCACTAAACCGTGACATTGATTCATCCTTGCAGAGTCCTTGTAGAGCAATGAAACAAATCCACACAATAGCCACAAGCAGGGATGCCAGTGAGCAAATATAATACCTATGTTAATCCTTTATCTAAACCTGCCTCTCTCACCCCTCTCCTCAGTACCGCGGAACCACGGCCACAACACCGTCCTCGGCATCGACTTTGACATTGAGCTCGGCAACACGGCAGACGAAGCCAAAGATGACCCAGGTAAACACAGCAGATTTGACAAAGACAATCAGCAGCAGCCCAGCTCATAGCAGACTGCAGAGCTCAAACGATGACGGACGAGACACAGTTGCTGCGGGCAAAATGAAAGTGACAATCAGCCCCTGCAGTGTTGCTTCCGAAGCGAGGACATTACAGTGACCAGATGTGTTTTGATAGGCCTTTCACCAGGAGGTGACACATGATGTCTGGCCATCTCTGTTTTAAATAATGGCTCACAGCCCAGGATGTACTGCCAGACTTTCCCACTTTTCACATTCTGCTCGCTTGACTGCTTGAATGATTAATTGATCATTTGGAAGTACATCAGCGCTCTGCTCATAAGCTCCAAAGCACTGTTGTACGATTCCTACAATGGCAAAAAGAAAATAGATTTCATGAAGAGACACCATTTTATCTGTCATAGTTCCTCGATGAGATTTATTGATGTCAATGCTATGCAGATTAAATTGCCTAATGATTTAGTTGCGTGTTTATTTTGGTTCACAGTGCATCATTTGCTATTTGGTGTCAAGAGAGAAAGCATTTTCATTGGCTCGGAAAATGAACTGAGAAGTATTTTTCAGAAACCCTATTTCAGGGACAAAATGATGGATGTTATTCTTATCTTCAAACCAATTTGTACAGAAATGCACGAATAATACTGTAACTGTTTTGTCTGTGTTCTCTTAATGTTATTGTCGAGGCATCATCACTGCAAAAGAAATCATCAGTCACTGAATATTATGACTCTACGATGTAACCATAATGTATTTTATTACGGTGTATGGCATGCATACTATAAGCTATATGTGTAGAAGTACACACACACACTGATACCAGCAGTTCCAGCAACTGATAGAATTTTTTTTTTTTTTTTAGATGAACGCATTTTCACTTGTGATTTATGCAGCTCCATTTCCACTTGATTTTTCCTCAATGCATCAGCTCTCTTCAGAGATTACACCATTATAACAAATGTTTACACTTTTATTGTATCATCTTGTTCATCAGAAGGAGCTTCAACAGTCCTCTTGCTCCCGGTGAAGTTAGAGGCACACAGCAGGGCTCCTGTGAAGCATTACAGAGAGCAGACTGAAGCCTTATTGCATTTGTGTGTGTGTGGGTCCTCCACTTCTCTGAAAAGTGTGTGTTTTTCTCCTCTCTCTCTCTCCTCTCTCTCTCTCTCTCTCTCTCTCTCCCCCTCTCTGCAGAATCGGGGTATCTGAGCTGCTCCTTTGATGATGGTCTTTGTGGCTGGATCAGGGACAAAGATGGAGACCTGCACTGGGAGACGACGCCTGATCCGTCAGGTAATTGAAGGGCGGGGGGGTGGGGTTGGCTCTTCTCCCCCTAAAATAAGGAAAAGTGTTTGTTTTACAGTCAGAAAATGGAAATGAGAATAGCTGCATTACTGAAGCACACACACAGAGTCAGACAATCTACGCGGCTCAATTTTGTTCTGCTCAATTACAGGTCAAGATGAAAATTACTTGAGGGGAGTAGTTTGTCTTTTCTGCAGATTAGTGCTTTGCTCTACAAAGTGATGCAAATGAGAAGTGGATTACGCGACCCGTCAGTGATACCTGTGGCTTACATTAAATGGGAACACAACACTGTTTTCCTTGGGGCTCAGACGAGGAGAAGCTATGCTGAATTACGCTGAGAGGACACAGTAGAGGCGGCGTGGAGACTAAACAGCACGGCGTACTGGCACTGTTTAAGCGACACTAACTAAATGTGCCTCCCACAGCCAACTGGCTTAGTTTTGCAGTTATTAGTATGTTTCCAGACATTCAGACTGAGGCCTCACTCCAGCCAAGTTTGTGCTCACTCATTAGGGCAAATAAAGATTTTTGCCCAGACCTGGAAAATCATTTACAGTAAATCATAAGCTAAGCCCTGACTAAGAGTAATTCCACTTAAAAGGCAACATTTCAATTTGCATTAGCCTGTGGTGAATATGTTTAATCAGAGCATTTGAATAATGTCTTGTGTGTGTGTGTGTGTGTCCATCTATACGCGGCCTCTCCTCCGTCCTCAGTGTGGTGTGAAGTATGTAACTGTTTACTGTTCATCACTTTAAGTTCTTTTGATAGACAGCCACTGGCAAACACCCATGGCACTTAAAGGACTGGCACAGATCTAGAGGGAGCTCATAACTTATGCAGCAAGTCTCAGTGGCCTACAGATACTTCATGGACCCCCTGTGGTTAACAGCAGCCATACACTGATCCATTAAATAAGCAAAATGCATCAACATTAATCAGCTATTACCCTGAAGCACTTTTACCTTTAAATTTTTAAAACTATGTAGCACAACTATTGCTAACTAATGCATGAATTAATTAAAGTTAAAAAATGGTTGCCATTGGCATCTGGCTATATTTTGAGGTGAAGAAATATAAGTGGGTCAGATCTCTTTCAGTTGTCTGTTTTTTTTTTACTTTTAATGCATCACTTCCACAAATTCCACAGTTGGATGGAACGGATGAAATATGTTTTTTGTTTTGTTTGTTTGTTATAATAGACAGACACCTTTCCACCTACTGTACATACCTACTTTTTAAAAGCTCAGCAGTTCACCCCCCCAAAAAAGTGTTTTCTTACTTAGTTGTATAGTGGTAAAAAAAATGTTAGATTTTGTTTTTTCTGGCACCTGAGTACGGTCAAGTGTATTGAATTTCATTTGTGCTGCTCGATGAAATCAAAAATTGCATTTTGGAAAACTCAGTGGCGGCGTGGTTTTCCAGAAAAATGTTCCTGTACTCAGGACAATCCACAGACGTTGTTGTCGACTGTTTGCATGGGCAGTGTTTCTCAAGGAGAGAATAGCTCAAGTGAAAACCGTTCACAGTAAAGTCTGTGGATTATTATGACTATCCTATCTCAACAACTGAGATTCCACTCATGATACCTGTAAGAGTTGAGAGAAAAGCTAAAAAATGTTTCTTTATGTCAACAGACCCTGAGGCCAATTATAAATGGTGTCATTCCTTTTCAGTTTATAGATGTTTCATGTCAACTTTACAAGAAAGACAGTAATTAATGATTTTTTTTTAATGAGGCCTACAGTGTAACAGCAGGGATACAGAGCTCAGAGTTGTGTGCAGACTGAATGAGCACCAGATGTTTATATGTGAGAGATGGACCATGGACATACATTAACAGAGGATATGGAACATGTTGTAAAGTAATTTCTGTGTTTGCCTGGACTGCTACCAGACTCTACTAGTTTAATTTCACAAGCTGACTCTAACACTCTGTCTGTCACTCGTCTTCCCAGGTGGACGATACCTCACCATTCCTGAGGTAGGAAACAAGAGGACTGGACGAGGGGCCCGGCTGGTCCTCCCACTCCTCCCTCCCTGGAATGACGGCAATCTGTGCCTGTCATTCCGGCACAAACTGGCAGGCCACCACGTGGGAATGCTGCAAGTGTTTGTGAAGAAGGGAAAGCAGTACAGTCCAGCAGTGTGGGGCCGGACAGGTGGAAATGGCTGGAGGCACACCCAAATCACATTATGGGGCACAGGCCTGGAAAGTGTAAGTAGAGCAATAAACAATGTCAAAGAAGTTCACTCATACAACAACTACTGAAATGTTAAATTGTTATTTCTATAGACATTTTTGACAGTGGCGAAGAGAAATGTCCTATTTATAAAAAATAAATCAGAGCAGCTGTTTGCATTTCAAAAGAATGGCTCTGTAAAATTTAAGATCAGCGTCTGCTTTGAGCACAAATGCAGCAAGTCTTCCTTTATCATGACATAGCATGTGATGATTGTTTCTTTATGGTAGTACCTGAGTGTGCACTGTGCTGTTGTTCACCAGGTGATCCTGAAGGGGGAGCGCGGGCGAGGCAGGAGTGGAGAGATGGCCGTGGACGACATCACCCTGAGGAAAGGCTCCTGCACAGAGGAGCACAATCTGAGGAGACTCTGACTGACAGTACAGTGAAAGGCAGAAAGCAAACAAGAGGGAAAATCATCTCAAAGAGAACTGACTCTGTTGTGACACCCCCTTTACTCTGCCTGGGCTCTCGCCGACCCCACCCCTCAATCCCCTCGCCCCCTAGCCCCAGCCATCCTGTGAACAATATCCGAAAAATTGTGCGTCTGCAGAACAGTTAGCATCTCTTTCTCGACTGTCCGTGAATAAAAAGAACTGAACCGAATCTCATGGGCGGATCCCGGCAGCACTCTCCTGTCTTCGCAGCCCCCCTCTCACTCCATCACCTTGTTACTCTGAAACCTGCATGTACCTACTTACCATGGAAATGTCCTCCACCTAACACAGCTCTGGCAGCCTTCCAGCCTCACTGCTGAGAGGCCCACATTCACTTCATTTCTTCCTTGAGAGAGGATCGTTCCCATGCTCAGGAGTCGTCTGTTTTCCTTGCTTTAATCTGTTAAACCACAAGCCATTGCTTTTTATTTGCTTGATGTTAAAACATGTGGCCAGGGGTGCATTTTGTAACTGTTTTGATCAGCAAAATATCAGAGGTGGTATACATTTCTTTGAAGGTTAGATTTTAAAAAAAAAAAACTATGTAAAAGACAGAATTTGGTTCTAATCTGGATTACTCCAAATCTGAGTCAGAGTCAGTTAAGGCCTTTGCATTTTTGGTACTGCAACTGTTCTACAGCACAGTTTTGACTGAAAACAGAGCAGCTTTACTTTTATTGTCACAGTATTTCAAAGATCTGTTTGGTAGAAAGGGGTTTGAAAATTAAACACTTTTTCTACCCTGATCTGTTACTGAAGCCTCCTAAAGTTGTTGAAACTCTCTAGTCATGTTCTTCAGATACTTGAAATGTGTCAAACAGAATCAGTGTTTGATTTGTGACACTTGCAAATCAACAGTTACTTATTACTTATTACTTATTACTTATGTGCTTTGTTATATTAAGTGCAGTTTGTTATAAAGACAACCTCACCGACAACTTTTTAGGCTTTCACAAATTGTATTATTGTAAATGTAGTTGCGTGTACATACTCAGAATCTTCTGTCCCATTTGTTGCGTGGTTTATACATTACATTAATTCATATATGAATATTAATTGGATTTCAAAATGGTTGGTAATTCAGCTTTTAATTAAAAGAACATGTATACGGATTGAACCCTTGTGTAGTGCAAGGCGGTGTTTAAAGTGCACAAAATGTGTATGTTCGTGTGTTATGGTATAATGCTCTGTCTGTAACTTGCAAAGCACATATTTGCATATTGTATGCTGTGATAATGAAGGGCATCGGCTGGAATTTAGAGGTTTTCTGTATGCATGGGTGCATTCACCAAATTCAGATTTATCCAGACCAGTATGTAAATAAAATACATTTGACTGATATGTATTGAAACAACGCATTTTTATTACTCATGTAGCTGGCACCAAAACAACTGTGTAGAAGAGAAGCTGAAGTAAAAGGTATCCTGATGAATTTTTGACCACTACTGGTGCTGTTAAACAATGTTTTGATGAGCAGGACCTCTTCACAGTGTACTAGTTGAATGCAGGCACACATGCACAATATGGCACATGGGTATCAGCAGCTGATGCCACAAAAGATACAAATGCTCCAACGAATGAGGAGGAGGAGAAGAGGGCAGCAATTTGATGTTAACAATTCAGAGGTTTACTCACCTAGAGATACGTTGTTGTAAAAAAAAACATTCAGTAAATAAATGTATTGCCCCCTCAAATCAAAATTTTAGATGTTAGGAAAACCTTCAGTGAATATCCAATCACTGTCACTCATGGATGTATTGTTAGAGGTATTAGAGGCTCCATATCCAGTTCTTATAATACATCCATGATCCGGACCTCACCGGTATCCTACCTTCCCCGTGGATGTATTATAAGCATATACATGCAGTCTATGATTATTAGGGCAATCAGAGGCGGTTGTAAGGCGGTACAGAATCAACAGGCCAATTGTCGTTTTTTTTTTTTTTTTTTTTTTTTTTTTTTTGCCGTTGTTGGCTTGCGTGTGTTGCCATTGGCTGGGTCGTCTGTCGTCGGTCTTCTGGGAGGAGCGCAGAGAGGCGGAGAAACCAAGTCGAAGAATAGATTTAAACCAACATTTGAACTGTTGCCTCGGTTTGTTAGTGCTATGATAAAAGTTAATTAGCGAATAAGAGTTAGTTACCGAGGAAGCCTGGATGCTAAAACAACCTCTGGAACTGCTTTTTTGTCGAACACGAGTGAGGCTGGACGTTGACTACACCTGCGGCGCGAAGGTAAGGCTAAGGAGCGAACTAGCTAGCGGCTAGCGTTAGCAGCGAGCGTTAGCATGAGCCTTCTTATGACATTTTTTTAAACCTTATTTCAATTTTCAGTTGTTTTATCCTGTGGGTAAAAGTGTGTTTGTGTTTCCGTGACTGAGGCGTCCGACATGCGTTGTGGACCCCCAGCGTAGACGGGTGAAAACAACGAACGCTTGATAGCCTGTTTAAATCCCTGTACAGTTACTTAACCGACATTTTGCACCTCATTGTAACTTTATGTTCCATCGTGTTCATTTTAACAAAGTTTATAGCGGTCTGTCAGGTCGTTGTCATCGTTTTGCGTCTGTTTGTGGTCTCATTGCATCATTTTGTGTCTTCACTTGGCTATTTTACATCTATTTATGGTCAGCTTCATTGTCTTAGTTAAGCGTCTCATTGTGATTGTTTTGCGTATGCAAGTATTTTGTCTGTCGTTTTTGTTTGTAGATTTGTGGTAGTGTCCATAGCTATCTTTTGACCCACAGTCGTATATATTAGTGATGATAAATTTGTTTGTGGTGTCTTAATACTGAATTGAGCTCAGTTATATGTTAAATTCAAGCTTTAAAGCTAAATTTAAACTCTGTGCTCCTCCACAAGTTTGAGCCTCAAACATTTTAGTTGTTGTTTCTCAAGAATGTGATGCTTTTTCTGTCAGATGTGACAGTAAACAGCTAATTTTCTGAAACCCCCCTCTAATGTTCTGGTTCAGCTTTAATTATTTATATCTATTAGGAAAACTTCAGTGATTTAACTTGAAAGATAGTCTTTTATTTAACTGAAAGTCAAAAAGTTCAAAATAATGCAGGTGCATTTTGAAATGTCTCTGTATGAGTTTCTCACTTCTAACTTAAGCTGTGTGTGACCTTCTAGCTTAACTCTTTTCCACGAATAGAACATTTTCTAAATTACAGTTAGAAATCATTACACCAAAATTTAAACTTTTAAAGTCAAAAATATGCTTTCAGATTTTTTTACATTGCTCTTCTCTTTTAGGTCAGTCAAGTTTTATTTGTAATTGTCAAGTCTTAATGTTTAGTATTCACTGTTCTCTGCTCTGTGAGGGTTGTAGTGGTAAAAAGTTTCCGTTACCATTTTTATTAGATAGTTAATCAGTGTTTCAAGTGTTGTACTTGTGTTTTCCAGGTCTACTTGTTCAGCTGCGGCAACTTGGACAAAGACAGCAGCATCACCTTACAGACCAACAGGTATGTGTCCAAAGGTATGTGGTGTCCACAGGTATGTGTCTTAATCAGAAAAAAGTACTAACTGCAATTACTCAGAGCTCAAGGTGGCAGATTTTCACGTCTTGTTTTGCTTAATTAAAAGTATTTACTATTTATCATATGACAACGGAAACTATTAAATTCTCACCTCTCAAGCCTCTGTCTTGAAGCAAATATTAGTATTCTTGGTTTTAAAAAAATATGTATCAGAATAGCTGTAATTTTTTTGTCTGTGGACAAATTGACTGTAACTCTCCTCACCCTCCCTCACCAAACAATATAAAACACATCAGAACCAACAAGCGCTAAATTTTCTGTCTTGTATTGTTACTGTTAAGGATCAGTCAAAATGGGATTGAAACATATCTTAACTTCAGTTTGTTTGTACATGATCAGAAATTCTTAATTATGTGTATGTGCTAGACACACTAGACAAAAAATGTCAATTCTACAAGTAAAATATTGGATTGAGTTGAAGTGTGTTGATTTTAACTGTTGGTCAAAGGGTGAAATATCTTTAAAGTATTTAACAACCAGTTCTACACTTATTAACTTAACTAACTAAAATTTTCACACAAGCTGCTGTTAAGATCTTTGTAAATTTGGTTGCTATTCATTAAACAAAAACAACACAAAACAAAAGACATTTTATATGTATTAATAAGAAAAAGGTTGAAATTTGAAATAATGATTCTGTATGTAACCATCTGTGGTAGAATAAAATACTCACACTTTCTACTGAAGAATAATAAACAACACAAGTTTAAATTCTGCATTCAAAAACGTTCTTAACTGATAGTGTTTATTGCTGTTCTGCAGCTCACAGTAATGTATGTGATTGCTTCAGTGATTAGTTGATAGACAATAATCATTTTATTTTTCCCCAAATATTTGTTGTTGTTCGGGTCTTCAGGAGATGATGACAGCCAACTGTTCATTTTCTGAAACAGCTCTCTAATGTTTGTTAAATGTTCTGGTTCAGCTGTTCTCTGTGTTTTCATGGTTAAACTGTTGATGAGGAATAGGTAGTAGTGTATTGATCATTTTCCTTTGCATATTTCTCTTTGGTTTCCTCCAGGTGTCACCACTTTGTTCACAATTGCAGAGACATGGTCCATGATCGGAGAGACATTGTTGAGGATGAGGGAGACATCGTCCACGATCAGAGATATTGTCCATGATCGCAGAGACCTTGTCAAAGATGAGAGAGGCGTTGTCCATGATCAGAGACATTGTCCCATGCTTCGTAGAGACCTTGCGATAGAATCGGCGGAGACGGGGGTCACCGATTTGACGGCATTGCCCGCGATCATGGAGACATTGCCGATGGTCACAGAGACACCGTCTATGATCTCAGAGACATCGTCCACGGTCACAAAGACATAGTCCATGATCACAGAGACTTTGTCCATAATCTCAGAGACATTGTCCGCGATCGCAGAGACGTCGTCCATGATCACGGACATGTGGTCCACAATCACAGAGAGTCTTCATGCAATGAAGAAGTTCTTTGAGACCAGGACTGAGGCCTCCAGGTAATTCACAAACAGCTTTACATCAACTGTCCAACACAGAGCACTGAGATTAAACTGTTTATGTTCAGTATTCAGTATATCAGAAAAGTGTAATAATAGAAGTGATCTGCTATGTAATGTATAAGTAATTTGTATTAATAGAAGTAACGTAAAAGTAATATGTAATAAAAGCAATACAGAAGTAATAGTGATCCAAACTAGAAGTAAAAATGTCACGTTACAGTGGGACATCGAAAATGTCAAAAAAACGCCACAGTATAGTAAGGCATCAAAAAATGTAGAAAAATGTCATAGTATAGTGAGGCATCAAAGTGTTTTGTTAAATGTTGTGGTTTGGCTGTAATATTGAATATTTCTCTGTGTTTTCATTGTTAAACTGTTGATGAGGAATAGGTAGTAGTGTACTGATCATTTTTTTTTGAATATTTCTCTTGATTTCCTCCAGGTGTCACCACTTTGTCCACGACATCGTCCATGATCACGGAGACACGGTCCATGATCGGAGAGACATTGTTGAGGATGAGGGAGACATCGTCCACGATCAGAGATATTGTCCATGATCGCAGAGACCTTGTCAAAGATGAGAGAGGCGTTGTCCATGATCAGAGACATTGTCCCATGCTTCGTAGAGACCTTGCGATAGAATCGGCGGAGACGGGGGTCACCGATTTGACGGCATTGCCCGCGATCATGGAGACATTGTCGATGGTCACAGAGACACCGTCTATGATCTCAGAGACATCGTCCACGGTCACAAAGACATAGTCCATGATCACAGAGACTTTGTCCATAATCTCAGAGACATTGTCCGCGATCGCAGAGACGTCGTCCATGATCACGGACATGTGGTCCACAATCACAGAGAGTCTTCATGCAATGAAGAAGTTCTTTGAGACCAGGACTGAGGCCTCCAGGTAATTCACAAACAGCTTTACATCAACTGTCCAACACAGAGCACTGAGATTAAACTGTTTATGTTCAGTATTCAGTACATCACAAAAGTGTAATAATAAAAGTAATCTGCAATATAAAAATAATGTATAAGTAATTGATAGTATTGATAGAAGTAATGTAAAAGTAATTTGCATTATCAGAAGTAAGATGGTATAGTATGGTATCAAAATGTTTTATGAAATGTTGTGGTTCAGCTGTAATGTTGAATATTTCTCTGTGTTTTCATGGTTAAACTGTTGATGAGGAATAGGTAGTAGTGTATTGATCATTTTCCTTTGCATATTTCTCTTTGATTTCCTCCAGGTGTCACCACTTTGTTCACAATTGCAGAGACATGGTCCATGATCGGAGAGACATTGTTGAGGATGAGGGAGACATCGTCCACGATCAGAGATATTGTCCATGATCGCAGAGACCTTGTCAAAGATGAGAGAGGCGTTGTCCATGATCAGAGACATTGTCCCATGCTTCGTAGAGACCTTGCGATAGAATCGGCGGAGACGGGGGTCACCGATTTGACGGCATTGCCCGCGATCATGGAGACATTGCCGATGGTCACAGAGACACCGTCTATGATCTCAGAGACATCGTCCACGGTCACAAAGACATAGTCCATGATCACAGAGACTTTGTCCATAATCTCAGAGACATTGTCCGCGATCGCAGAGACGTCGTCCATGATCACGGACATGTGGTCCACAATCACAGAGAGTCTTCATGCAATGAAGAAGTTCTTTGAGACCAGGACTGAGGCCTCCAGGTAATTCACAAACAGCTTTACATCAACTGTCCAACACAGAGCACTGAGATTAAACTGTTTATGTTCAGTATTCAGTATATCAGAAAAGTGTAATAATAGAAGTGATCTGCTATGTAATGTATAAGTAATTTGTATTAATAGAAGTAATGTAAAAGTAATATGTAATAAAAGCAATACAGAAGTAATAGTGATCCAAACTAGAAGTAAAAATGTCACGTTACAGTGGGACATCGAAAATGTCAAAAAACGCCACAGTATAGTAAGGCATCAAAAAATGTAGAAAAATGTCATAGTATAGTGAGGCATCAAAGTGTTTTGTTAAATGTTGTGGTTTGGCTGTAATATTGAATATTTCTCTGTGTTTTCATTGTTAAACTGTTGATGAGGAATAGGTAGTAGTGTACTGATCATTTTTTTTTGAATATTTCTCTTGATTTCCTCCAGGTGTCACCACTTTGTCCACGACATCGTCCACGATCACGGAGACACGGTCCATGATCGGAGAGACATTGTTGAGGATGAGGGAGACATCGTCCACGATCAGAGATATTGTCCATGATCGCAGAGACCTTGTCAAAGATGAGAGAGGCGTTGTCCATGATCAGAGACATTGTCCCATGCTTCGTAGAGACCTTGCGATAGAATCGGCGGAGACGGGGGTCACCGATTTGACGGCATTGCCCGCGATCATGGAGACATTGTCGATGGTCACAGAGACACCGTCTATGATCTCAGAGACATCGTCCACGGTCACAAAGACATAGTCCATGATCACAGAGACTTTGTCCATAATCTCAGAGACATTGTCCGCGATCGCAGAGACGTCGTCCATGATCACGGACATGTGGTCCACAATCACAGAGAGTCTTCATGCAATGAAGAAGTTCTTTGAGACCAGGACTGAGGCCTCCAGGTAATTCACAAACAGCTTTACATCAACTGTCCAACACAGAGCACTGAGATTAAACTGTTTATGTTCAGTATTCAGTATATCAGAAAAGTGTAATAATAGAAGTGATCTGCTATGTAATGTATAAGTAATTTGTATTAATAGAAGTAATGTAAAAGTAATATGTAATAAAAGCAATACAGAAGTAATAGTGATCCAAACTAGAAGTAAAAATGTCACGTTACAGTGGGACATCGAAAATGTCAAAAAACGCCACAGTATAGTAAGGCATCAAAAAATGTAGAAAAATGTCATAGTATAGTGAGGCATCAAAGTGTTTTGTTAAATGTTGTGGTTTGGCTGTAATATTGAATATTTCTCTGTGTTTTCATTGTTAAACTGTTGATGAGGAATAGGTAGTAGTGTACTGATCATTTTTTTTTGAATATTTCTCTTGATTTCCTCCAGGTGTCACCACTTTGTCCACGACATCGTCCACGATCACGGAGACACGGTCCATGATCGGAGAGACATTGTTGAGGATGAGGGAGACATCGTCCACGATCAGAGATATTGTCCATGATCGCAGAGACCTTGTCAAAGATGAGAGAGGCGTTGTCCATGATCAGAGACATTGTCCCATGCTTCGTAGAGACCTTGCGATAGAATCGGCGGAGACGGGGGTCACCGATTTGACGGCATTGCCCGCGATCATGGAGACATTGTCGATGGTCACAGAGACACCGTCTATGATCTCAGAGACATCGTCCACGGTCACAAAGACATAGTCCATGATCACAGAGACTTTGTCCATAATCTCAGAGACATTGTCCGCGATCGCAGAGACGTCGTCCATGATCACGGACATGTGGTCCACAATCACAGAGAGTCTTCATGCAATGAAGAAGTTCTTTGAGACCAGGACTGAGGCCTCCAGGTAATTCACAAACAGCTTTACATCAACTGTCCAACACAGAGCACTGAGATTAAACTGTTTATGTTCAGTATTCAGTATATCAGAAAAGTGTAATAATAGAAGTGATCTGCTATGTAATGTATAAGTAATTTGTATTAATAGAAGTAATGTAAAAGTAATATGTAATAAAAGCAATACAGAAGTAATAGTGATCCAAACTAGAAGTAAAAATGTCACGTTACAGTGGGACATCGAAAATGTCAAAAAACGCCACAGTATAGTAAGGCATCAAAAAATGTAGAAAAATGTCATAGTATAGTGAGGCATCAAAGTGTTTTGTTAAATGTTGTGGTTTGGCTGTAATATTGAATATTTCTCTGTGTTTTCATTGTTAAACTGTTGATGAGGAATAGGTAGTAGTGTACTGATCATTTTTTTTTGAATATTTCTCTTGATTTCCTCCAGGTGTCACCACTTTGTCCACGACATCGTCCACGATCACGGAGACACGGTCCATGATCGGAGAGACATTGTTGAGGATGAGGGAGACATCGTCCACGATCAGAGATATTGTCCATGATCGCAGAGACCTTGTCAAAGATGAGAGAGGCGTTGTCCATGATCAGAGACATTGTCCCATGCTTCGTAGAGACCTTGCGATAGAATCGGCGGAGACGGGGGTCACCGATTTGACGGCATTGCCCGCGATCATGGAGACATTGTCGATGGTCACAGAGACACCGTCTATGATCTCAGAGACATCGTCCACGGTCACAAAGACATAGTCCATGATCACAGAGACTTTGTCCATAATCTCAGAGACATTGTCCGCGATCGCAGAGACGTCGTCCATGATCACGGACATGTGGTCCACAATCACAGAGAGTCTTCATGCAATGAAGAAGTTCTTTGAGACCAGGACTGAGGCCTCCAGGTAATTCACAAACAGCTTTACATCAACTGTCCAACACAGAGCACTGAGATTAAACTGTTTATGTTCAGTATTCAGTACATCAGAAAAATTTAATAATAACCGATTACATCAACTATCCAACACAGAGCACTGTCTACTACCAAAAAATGTCATGGTCTAGTTTGGCATCAAAAACCACCAAAAACACATAGTATAATGAGGCGTAAAAAATCAAGAAAAAATGTCATAATATACAATGGCATCAAAATTGTTCCTCGGTTTAAAAAAAATGTCGTAGTATGGCATCGAAAAGCACCAGCAAATGACATAGTGTAGTATGGTGTCAAAAACTGTCAAAAAATGTCATACCATAGTGAGGCGTAAAAAATGGTCAAAAAATGTCATAGTATAGTATGGTGTCAAAAATTGTCAAAAAATGTCATAGTATAGTATGGCATCAAAAACGGTCCAAAAATGTTATAGTATAAAAAGTTGTCAGAAATGGTCCAAAAATGTCATAGTATAGTGAGGCGTAAAAAAATCAACAAAAAATGTCATAGTATAGTGAGGCCTCAAAAGCAGTCAAAAACTGTCATAGTATAAGTTGTCACCTAAATCACCAACAAATGACATAGTATAATATGGCATCAAAAATCAACAAAAACTGTTATAGTACACTATGGTGTCAAAAACGGTCCAAAAATGTCATAGTATAGTGAGGCCTCAAAAGCAGTCAAAAACTGTCATAGTATAAGTTGTCACCAAAATCACCAACAAATGACATGGTATAATATGTCATCAAAAATCGCCAAAAACTAGCAAAAAAAGTCATAATATAGTATGGCGTCAAAAATGGCCAAAAAAGCCATAGTATAATATGGCATCAAAAATCATCAAAAATGTCATAGTATGCCATCAAAACCCACCAAAAACTACCAAAAAA